>NC_048590.1:25584245-25890078 GCF_013265735.2 Oncorhynchus mykiss | reverse complement strand
GGGTTCCGAACCCCAGTCCAAAGGCCAGTCGGAGCGAGTCAACCAAGACCTGGAGACGACTCTACGCAGCCTGGTCTCCGCCAACCCGACCACTTGGTGTCAGCAAGTTGTGTGGGTTGAATATGCCCGCAACACCCTTCCTTGCTCTGCCCCAGGTTCTATTTCCCTTTGAGTGTTCCCTGGGATATCAGCCCCCGCTCTTCCCTGAGCAGAAGGAAGAGGTCGGCATACATTCGGCACAGATGTTTGTCCGCCTGGAAGGCTCTCGTACCTGGAAGAGAGCCTGGTCAGCCCTTCTCAAGACCACCTCCAGGTATCGAGGGGGGGGGGTCACATCCTGATCTTTGCATGTCTTTGTGCAATCTTCCCCATTATCCCCAATGTATTTATACCTGTGTTCTCTGTCTGTTTCCGGTTCGTTTTGTTTTGTGAAACCTACCCGTGTTTTTCCCCTTGCTGTTCTGTTCTAGTTCATGTTTTCTAGTTTTTCCTGGTTTTGACCATTCTGCTGAGTCTGCCTGCCATTCTTTACCTTGCCACACCACACTGGATTATTGACCCCTGGCTGTTCTGACCCTGAGACTGCCTGCCGTTCTGGACCTGTTGCACCCTATCTGGATTACTGACCTCTGCCTGCCCTTGACCTGTCGTTTTGACTGCCCCTGTTCAAGTAATAAACTTTTGTTACTTCGACACCGTCTGCATCTGGTTCTTACCTGAAACATGATACCCTAGAGCCATTTTACCACATGTAGACCAAATTATTTGCATGATATTGATACAAATTAAGCCTGACTTGTAATGTTGTAAGGTAGGCCTACTGTACTTTTATATTTGTATGAGAGGGGGTAGTAGGCCTAAGCTTTCATTTTTGACAGGCTAAAGTTACTTGATAAAGACATGCTGTTAAAAACTGTGCTTATGTCTTGAAGCTAAAATGTATTGTGTAGGGGAAGGGGATATTAACTGTTGGGTATTAACTGCACTGCTTAAGGGCAGAACTGCTGACTTTTCCACCTTGCCGGCTCGAGGAGTTGAACCAGCAGCCTTTCGGTTCCTGGCCCAACTTTTTGTCTGCTACTGGCCAACTTGCACATGCTTGTGAATTGTTGCCTTATTCAAGAGTGTAATGTGGTTTGGTTCCTTTTTCAAATGTGTTATCTGGTTAAGATAAAAAGTCACTTGCATAGTTAAAGCATACTAGTTGTGGCTATAGCATACTGGGATAGTTCAGAGGAATATTTACAGTAAATGTCCGTTGTCGAGCGCTGAATCTTCTTGCGGCACATGACCTTCTGTTGCTAATGTGAAACATCACGCTGCCTCATTTTTTATTGTCGTGCACGGTGCTCAAGTTCAGAACGGCAGTCATTCAATAATGAGCTGTAAAGAACCTGAGCTCTGGCGTCATGTATAGCATGCAACTGTACAGCCACTGCGTTCCAATTTAGGTGCTTATCAGTGTCCAAATCTGCCATTTTCAACTTGTATCGGGGTACGAGTGTAAAGGGCCACTAATCAACATAATGTCAAGCCAAGTCTCAGACTGACGGAAACATGAGGTCAACCACCTGATATCAACTGATGTCAGCGGACAGATAGTGGTTTCACCTGTGTGCTAACTGGAACTCTGTGGTACCACTGACTTAAAAACCTGAGACATTACAATTCCCTCTACAGGACAGGAAATCTTTACATTCACACTAATCACACATTGGGGAATAGCAGCCTATGAAATGCCAGCCAATCAAAAAGGTTTCAGTCAATTACAAAGAATATTAAATACACTTTTATGAGCTGTGTTGTGTAAACCTCCAGAGAAATGCCTACAGTGTGAAGAAGATAGTTAGACTTTTCCAAAGTGCTGTTGTTCAAGTCTCAGCGTTCTGCAGCATCATTATAAAGCAGAGAGATGTGGTAAATTCATTCGCACACCCCCACCAGGCACCTGCTTGTTTGCATCTGACGTGCTATCAGTCATCTCTCGCAATATTCACCAGATGGTACGTCTACAGGCCAGGAACAGAGGGACCCCTAAACAGTACAGCTACTGTGCTCTGTATGGCTGACAGCCATAATCCAATAATCACACATTTCACCATGTGTAACACCACACCAAACAGTCCACCTGGGAGTAATGACTTACTGTAAACACTAATGGATCCACAGAGAATGGGACAGAAGGCCTCCCTGCCTACATTTTTTTGGGGTGGTTCCCTTTCAGTCAGTATACTCATTACAACACACAGCTATGCGGATTGCGCTCCACCGGGATTCACTGAAGAACCTTTGAAAAAGCATTTGCAGCTACCCAGCAAACCTGGGAACCTTCTTAGAACATTAGCTAAGGTTCCCATTAAGTTCTAGTTTGTGTTTTATCTAACATTAGAATGATAACATCCCAAAAGCATTCACTCAAAGAATGTTTTAGATAACAAAATGTTGTTTTTTTCAGAAAATGTTTGAAATGAAATATCCTAAAAACGTCTGTAACAACCACCACAGAACATTCCCCAAACATTCGCATTAGGTTACCCGGTTATGTAATAACATAGAAATGTGTTCAGGGAACGTTCTTGCAACATCAGGCAATTGTTTTATACAAACATTGTATACTCATCAGCACAACTGGGCAGTGTTTGTGTTATGATAATTTTTGCCGCACCCTAACAAATGTTCTGGGAACATTCACAGAACCAATTTTGGTATTCTGGGTAGACACTACACTGTAGACACTGCACAGCTACCAGCTTATAAGACACTTTGATGGTCATCCTGTTCAGAGGGATAGCATTGAGTGTCATTAGCGTGGTGTCACACAACGTCAACAAAACAAAGGAGATGATTGTGGGCTTCAGGAAACAGCAGAGGGAGCACCCCCCTATCCACATCAACGGGACAGTAGTGGAGAGGGTAGTAAGTTTTAAGTTCCTCGGCGTACACATCACGGACAAACAAACTGAATTGGTCCACCCACACAGACAGCGTTGTGAAGAAGGCGCAGCAGCGCCTCTTCAACCTCAGGAGGCTGAAGAAATTTGGCTCGTCACCAAAAGCACTCACAAACTACAGATGCACAATCGAGAGCATCCTGTCGGGCTGTATCACCGCCTGGTACGGCAACTGCTCCGCCCACAACCGTAAGGCTCTCCAGAGGATAGTGAGGTCTGCACAACGCATTACCGGGGGCAAACTACCTGCCCTCCAGGACACCTACACCACCCGATGTCACAGGTAGGCCATAAAGATCATCAAGGACAACAACCACAAAACCGCCTATGCCGTTCTGTACCATCACTCATTCATATATCTTTATGTACATATTCTTTATCCCTTTACACTTGTGTGTATAAGGTAGTAGTTGTGGAATTGTTGGGTTAGAGTACTCGTTGGTTATTACTGCATTGTCGGAACTAGAAGCAAAAGCATTTCACTACACTCGCATTAACATCTGCTAACCATGTGTATGTGACAAAATTGGATTTGATTTGATTTATACTCAAAGAGGCATTGATTTCATTACAACCCAAGCAGAGGTAAGTAGAGAATGGAGAGTGTTAGCTTTACTTGGCCATTTTGCTTCCTCATTGTTTTCCATAATGCAGCCGTAGTTCCCCTCAAGCAGCAGTCTCCATTCTAATCTTCTCCCATAGCGAACAGCAGCATACTAAACATTGTCTGAGGGAGTTGAGCTCCAGGTACCATAGAATCTCACTGAATAAAAAAGCACATGAGATCTCTACTAGACGTAAGAGACTTGTGATTTCAAGGACAGCATACATTTCCCAGCAAATATGAGAATAATACATGGAGCAGAATCTGAAAAAAAGTCTATGAATCCTACATGATTAAATTAGATTATTTTATAATACAATGGTTACGTGTGTTTATAATAACCACTCCAGCACCATGCAGTCCCAGTTCAGGTCAAGTAGATTGTGTTCTGAGAGAACCTCGTTTGCTGCCTTGAAGCGCAACACCTTGCCCTTGAAATAGTTGTTCTTTTTTGGCTGAGCACCCTAGCGTTTTGTTTATCCTTGAGCAAAATGTGTCCCTCATCAATCATTGGGTAAAGTTCAATAGCCCAACTGGACGTGCTGTGAATGGTGGTGCTGTTCCTTTTCAGAAAAGGAGCGTTGGTTACAAGCTGCTAGATGTTTCACAAATTGTGTTAATGCTTTCAGAGTGGCACATATCAGTTCAGTGATGGAATGGGGAGTAGCTAAATGACATTCTCTGTTCAGATCATTCCCTTTATCAGTCTCCTCAGGAAAGCAATAGGCACCTTATGGGCACGTGCTGATGACGTTTCATCAGCCGCATTAAGTCATTTGTTTTATACAATTAATAATTAAGAGATTCAGATGTGTGTGAATTGAGAAGAATAATGATGAAGTGTAATGGTTTCTAATGAATCATAATAAAGCACATGGAGTTACAGGTTCATTACCCTGGGAACGGCTGATGACCAAGTATATCAATCTTTTATGACTGATATCCTAACTGAAGCTTCCTAAGAAATTCTCATGTTTGAATGTAATAGGCACAGTCCTACAGTTAGAGCTGTGGGAGTACCCAGCTGCACAAAACTGCAACATCCTCTCGATTTGTGAAGTCATCAAGTGCAAAGTGTTTTTCATATAGATTCAAAGTTCCTTTTATAAATATTATTCTGTTTTGTACATTTGTGGAAAAAGCTAATGAAGACAACTGCAGAATCATGGACATAATAGGTTTCTATAAAAACAAAATGCACAGTACAGATGTAGGATCTTAATTTGATCACCCTGTTGCAGGACAAGTTTCCTTTAAAACGTGTAGTGTATTTGAAGTTTAAAAAGTCTTTGGGATTTTTAAATTTCAGACATGATTTTTCCCTCACGAAAAATGTATTAACCCCTACAAAAATGTCCATTAATTATAATACACATAATAATTCACATTTCCTGTTGCTGCAGGATTATCTTATATTATTATCTTATCTTGTCATGTCCCGTGTATATATATATATATATGTATATATATTTATATATTATCTTTTCTTCACATATCTTTTTCTATATAGATTGTTTTTCTTCTGCAACCCGCCTCACCAATTTAAACAAATAAAATTATTCACCTCAAATCTGAAATCCACAACAGAAGCTAGCCAGAAGCTAGCCAGGAATCAATCACCTATCCGGACCCGTTTTACTGCCGATACGGAGCCCCACCGGGCCTTCACAACTGGACTACTGACGTTATCTGCCCGAGGGAGTTATCCAACTGGCCCCTCTGTCGCGATGTAACCTGAACACCCATCTGCGGCCCGCTAACCGCTAGTCTTATCGGCTGCTATCTGAATAGGTCTATCAATTTTCTTGGGTCACTATAACTATATCTTTTTTTGCCAATTGTATTTGTCCCCTCTACCACACAGAACCCCACAAATCTACCGACGGAAACAGACGAGGTGGCTAAAAACAGACCTCCATCCTCTGCCAGCTTGCTACCCATGGCCCGGCTAGCTGTCTGAATCGCAGTGACCCCAACCAACCTCACTACTCACTGGACCCTTATGATCACTTGGCTAAGCATGCCTCTCCTTAAGGTCAATATGCCTTGTCCATTGCTGTTCTGGTTAGTGTTTATTGGCTTATTTCACTGTAGAGCCTCTAGCCCTGCTTATTATACCTTATCCAACCTTTCAGGTCCACCACCCACACATGCGATGACATCACCTGGTTTCAAATATGTTTCTAGAGACAATATCCCTCTCATCATCACTCAATGCCTAGGTTTACCTCCACTGTATTCACATCCTACATACCTTTGTCTGTACATTATACCTTGAAGCTATATTATCGCCCCCAAAAACCTGCTCCTTTTACTCTCTTTTCCAGACGTCCTAGACGAACAATTCTCATAGCTTTTAGCCGTACCCTTATCCTACTCCTCCTCTGTTCCTCTGGTGATGTAGAGGTGAATCCAGGCCTTGCAGTGCCTAGCTCCACTCCTATTCCCCAGGTGCTCTCTTTTGATGGCTTCTGCAACCATAATAGCCTTGGTTTCATGCATGTTAACATTGGAAGCCTCCTCCCTAAGTTTGTTTTATTCACTGCTTTAGCACACTCTGCCAACCCGGATGTCCGTGTCTGAAACCTGGCTTAGGAAAAAAAAAAAAAACTCTGAAATCTCCATCCCTAACTACAAAATTTTCAGACAAGATAGAACGACGAAAGGGGGCGGTGTTGCAATCTACTGAAGAGATAGCCTGCAGAGTTCTGTCCTACTATCCAGGTCTGTACCCAAACAATTTGAACTTCTACTTTTAAAATTCCACCTCTCTAAAAACAAGTCTCTCACCGTTGCCGCCTGCTATAGACCACACTCTACCCCCAGCTGTGCTCTGGACACCATATGTGAACTGATTGCCCCCATCTATCTTAAGAGCTCATGCTGCTAGGTGACCTAAACTGGGCCTTGCTTAACACCCCAGCCATCCTACAATCTAAGCTTGATGCCCTCTCAATCTCAATCAATCAATCTCAATCAATCAATCTCAATCAAGATCTCAGCAATCATTGCCTCATTGCCTGCATCCGTAATGGGTCAGCGGTCGAACGACCTCCACTCATCACTGTCAAACACTCCCTGAAACACTTCAGCGAGCAGGCCTTTCTAATCGACCTGGCCGGGGTATCCTGGAAGGATATTGACCTCATCCCGTCAGTAGAGGATGCCTGGTTATTTTTTTTAAATGCCTTCCTCGCCATCTTAAATACGCATGCCCCATTCAAGAAATGTAGAACCAGGAACAGATATAACCCTTGGTTCTCTCCAGACCTGACTGCCCTTAACCAACACAAAAACATCCTATGGCATTCTGCATTAGCATCGAACAGCCCCCGTGATATGAAACTTTTCAGGGAAGCTAGAAACCAATATACATAGGCAGTTCGAAAATCCAAGGCTAGCTTTTTCAAGCAGAAATTTGCTTCCTGCAACACAAACTAAAACATGTTCTGGGACACTGTAAAGTCCATGGAGAACAAGAACACCTCCTTCCAGCTGCCCACTTCACTGAGGATAGGAAACTGTCACCACCGATAAATCCACTATAATTGAGCATTTCAATAAGCATTTTTCTACGGCTGGCCATGCTTTCCACCTGGCTACCCCTACCCCGGTCAACAGCACTGCACCCCCAACAGCAACTCGCCCAAGCCTTCCCCATTTCTCCTTCTCCCAAATCCAGTCAGCTGATGTTTTGAAAGAGCTGCAAAATCTGGATCCCTAAAAATCAGCAGGGCTAGACAATCTGGATCCTTTCTTTCTAAAACTATCTGCAGAAATTGTTGCAACCCCTATTACTAGCCTGTTCAACCTCTCTTTCGTGTCGTGTGAGATCCCCAAAGATTGGAAAGCAGCTGCGGTCATCCCCCTCTTCAAAGGGGGGGGGGCACTCTTTACCCAAACTGCTACAGACCTATATATATCCTACCCTGCCTTTCTAAAGTCTTCGAAAGCCAAGTCAACAAACAGATTACCGACCATTTCGAATCCCACCGCAACTTCTCCGCTATGCAATCTGGTTTCAGAGCTGGTCATGGGTGCACCTCAGCCACACTCAAGGTCCTAAACGATATCTTAACCTCCATCGATAAGAAACAATACTGTGCAGCCGTATTCATTGACCTGGGCAAGGCTTTCGACTCTGTCAATCACCACATCCTCATCGGCAGTTTCTCAAATGATTGCCTCGCCTGGTTCACCAACTACTTCTCTGATAGAGTTCAGTGTGTCAAATCGGAGGGCCTGTTGTCCGGGCCTCTGGCAGTCTCTATGGGGGTGCCACTGGGTTCAATTCTTGGGCCGACTCTTCTCTGTATACATCAATGATGTCGCTATAGCTGTTGGTGAGTCTCTGATCCACCTCTACGCAAATGACACCATTCTGTATACTTCTGGCCCTTCTTTGGACACTGTGTTAAAAAACCCTCCAGACAAGCTTCAATGCCATACAACTCTCCTTCTGTGGCCTCCAACTGCTCTTAAATACAAGTAAAACTAAATGCATGCTATTCAACCGACCGCTGCCTGCACCTGCCCGCCCGTCCAGCATCACTACTCTGGACCGTTCTGACTTAGAATATGTGGACAACTACAAATACCTAGGTGTCTGGTTAGACTGTAAACTCTCCTTTCAGACTCACATCAAACATATCCAATCCAAAGTTAAATCTAGAATTGGCTTCCTATTTCGCAACAAAGCATCCTTCCCTCATGCTGCCAAACATACCCTCGTAAAACTGACCAGCCTACCAATCCTCGACTTCGGCGATGTCATTTACAAAATAGCCTCCAATACCCTACTCAATAAATTGGATGCAGTCTATCACAGTGCCATCCGTTTTGTCACCAAACCCCATATACCACCCACCACTGTGACCTGTACGCTCTCGTTGGCTGACCCTCGCTTCATACTGGTCGCCAAACCCACTGGCTCCAGGTCATCAACAAGACCCTGCTAGGTAGAGTCCCCCCTTATCTCAGCTCGCTGGTCACCATAGCAGCACACGCTCCAGCAGGTATATCTCTCAGGTCACCCCCAAAACCAATTCCTCCTTTGGCCGCCTCTCCTTCCAGTTCTCTGCTGCCAATGACTGGAACGAACTACAAAAATCTTTGAAACTGGAAACACTTATCTCCTTCACTAGCTTTAAGCACCAGCTGTCAGAGCAGCTCACATATTACTGCACCTGTACATAGCCCATCTATAATTTAACCCAAACAACTCCCTCTTCCCCTACTGTATTTATTTATTTTGCTCCTTTGCACCCCATTATTTCTATTTCTACTTTGCGCATTCTTCCACTGCAAATGTACCATTCCAGTGTTTTACTTGCTATATTGTATTTACTTTGCCACCATGGCCTTTTTTTCCCTTTACCTCCCTTATCTCACCTCATTTGCTCACATTGTATATAGACTTATTTTCCTACTGTATTATTGACTGTATGTTTGTTTTACTCCATGTGTACTCTGTGTTGTTGTATGTGTCGAACTGCTTTGCTTTATCTTGGCCAGGTCGCAATTGTAAATGAGAACTTGTCCTCAACTAACCTACCTGGTTAAATAAAGGTGAAATAAAAAAATTTAACATTTAAATCTTGCTGTAGGAAACTCATATTAAGATCTTACATCTGTATAAGAAGCATAATGAATAGGTGATGATATACAGTGAGCTCCAAAAGTATTGGGACTGACTATTTTGTTGTTGCTTTGGCTCTGTACTCCAGCATTTTAGATTTGAAATGATACAATGACCATGAGGTTAAAGTGCAGACTGTCTGCTTGTTTATTATGCTGATGAAAATACCCTCAGATTAAAGCTGACAGTCTGCACTTTAGCCTCATAGTCATTGTATAATTTCAAATCCAAAGTGCTGGAGTACAGAGCCAAAACAACAACAAATTTGTCACTCTCCCAATACTTTTGGAGCTCACTGTTAAGCCGTTTCCTATATTCCAAATTTGTCTTTCTAAATCGAGCACAGTTGAGGAGTTTATAATCCAGGGGGGATGGACCCAATCCTTGTTGTTGAGTCAAAGTTTCTGTATGTTCTGTAGCTAAAAGCTGGGAGTTGGAGAGACACAGAGGCTGCCATCCATCACTCAAAATGAGCTCGGGTTGGCAACTCTGTCAGGGCTGTGAATGTAATACATGAACAAATCCTCATCACTCCGCCCAGACCAAGAGACAGCGAGGGAAAGAGAAAATAAAGTGTGAGAGAGAGAGTGCGAGAGAGAGAGAAGGCAAACGTTAGAGAGACTGATGTATGTAGTCTGAGAGAAGATGATGAGGGACCCGAGAGAGACAGAGAGAGTGGACAGACAAAGATGGTTCCTCCTTCATGCTTCTTTCTCTAGTCCTGTGATATACAGCCTTTCTCCCTGCAATGGAGAGTAGCTGGATAACAAGGCTGTTAGGATGTGCCTAAGGGGTTCTCATTGCCTGTTTGTAAGGATAATTATTTAGAAACTCACTCTGATACAACCCTGTCAGATGACCTCATACTGATTTGAATACAGTGAAATACACAAGATGACAGGTTCAACTAAGGACCGACAACATTCCAAACAATACTGTAAGTTATGCTGTTTACAATTATCCTAAAATACAGTAGTGTGTAGTTCAATGTTGAAACATTGAGGAGTCATTGGCAGCCATTCCAAATTCTGCTTGGCTTCCAATGAAATCCTGAGCCTTCCTCCAATCAATCAGAAGATTGGACACCTGTCAGAGTCCCTGTGGCACGGAGACATGTCTTCCTCAGGCCGGGTACATCATCCAATCAGCCAGGTAAATTGGCCCTTCTTCCTCTCAATGGTCACAGTGTCTCCTGCATGCTAATGCTGGGTGGAGGAGAACTCTCTCTGCAGACAGAGATTCACATTATGATGCTCCTGGTGCTGGAGGACAGCAACTAGATGGTGACCCCCTGAAACGGCCTAAGCAGCACCATGGGTCAACAGGCTGACAACGTTTAGTAGAGATAAGATTAGCAATCATGACGATAATGATAAGGATAAATCTATCAGAGTGAATCTGACAGAATGCTCTGGCAAACAGGTTGCAATGCCATTAGCAAAATGTCACGGCGCAACTAGCTTTCCTGAGGGACCTCAGGGGCTGCTCTCTGCCTCCCAATTACATGATAAAATCAAAGATTCCATGGGACACGGTAATCCACTTGAGCTGAGGGAGGACGGCAACAACCTTTGGAATTTCACCTCACATAGGTGGGAAACAGATGGCATCTCCAGATAAGGGCACTCAGACTACCCCCCGTACCCAGGTAATAATGGACTGTCCCAGGAGGCTGTCAGCTCGCTGAGGCAATAAAGTGTGCCTCAGGTACCTAGGGATTAGCAGAAGGGTGCAGGAGGTTGAGTGCACAACCGGATAGAGAGGAGAAAAGAGACGAGGGAAAAAAGGAAAGAGGGGTATCTTTAAATTAGTTCTTATCCCAGCAGGGAGAGTATGAGGTTCTTCTGGCTGACCTCAACCCACTGACCCACCCATCAGCATTCTCTCCAATCACCAGTCTACACCAACTGATAGCTGGCATTATTGACTTTAAGTGATGTAGTCCTGCACAAACTCTACAACAGCAGGATGTTTGCTTCCACCTCACAGCTGGCGTCATCTTTAATCAGCCTTCTTCTCCACACCAGACAGTGTGACGGTGGTCATTAGTAACAGTAGACACAGGCCGCTCACCGATATGGCTGCACTGTTTTAAAAGACTGTGTGCTTGTGGTGAGACTCCATAGGATCAGCTGGTGTTTTAAACCACAGTTTGAGACAGATCTCAGAACCAGTGGGCTCACACAGCTGGGAGGCCATAATAAAATTCAAAATACTTAATTACCTCTCTGGATAGTAATCTACCATCAGGCAAATCTCCCTGCTTTTCCTGCTAATTAGTATTCTTTCACCTATCCTTTAAATCCAGTGAGCACAGCCCATAATTAAGGACATTAAAGAGCTAGATTATAGAAAGATAGTAATTACCCCTTTGTTTCCTGCAGACTAAGACTAGAAGATTCCCACTTATAAACTGGAGGCCAACAGAGCCAAGACCCAGAGCGAAAGAAAAGTACCGCCGCTCTAGTTCTCAAAGGAAAAGGCAATCAAACAAAATATGGGCAAGCTACGGCTGCTTCAGACAAAACACTTGGTTGCAATACACTTTCATCATGGGTCATTTCAGTTCAATACAGTCTAATGATGCTCACCGTTGTCACTGTAGTCGTCAACCAGGATGATCTCTTTGAGGAGGTGGGAGGGGGTCCTGTGCATGGCAGAGTGGATGGAACGCAGGATGACGGACAAGGCCTCGTTCACAAAGATGAACACAATGCTAACTTGAGGGAGGTTAGATGGATACGTGATGTTTTTACACCTGGGGAGAAAACAGACCTGATGTGAGCGGCGTGTGGAAAGAAGGGACCTATTTTAGAGAAGTGCACATTTAAAGCAATAACATTCTAGCTATATTAAAAATATGTGTCTGTTTCTCAGACGCCTGGGCAATTTGTGGTCTCAATGTTGAGGTGGTTGTTATGTTAATGTCCCTGGCAGACCTCCAAACCCAACAGCAGATGTGACAGTAACAATACGTGTATTTCAGTGTGATCCAGATTAAAGCATCTGAAGCAAATAATGGGATAAGATATGACATTTTTCACAATGTAACGTTATTGTATGAGAGCCGCAGATAGACAGAGAGGGGGAGTGAGGGTCTTTTATGCTCCTACTGGGTAGACAAGAGTTGGTAATTATGGGAGGTAAAATTGCACCCCACTGTTTTGAAGTAACACTTCCCTTCTGGGTTGCCAGTCAAAACAGGGCTTGAGTCAAATGCAGAGGCATATTCTCAACATGAAAACCCACTAGGCAGCTATGTTTTTTATGCTCTCCACAAAGTCAAACAAGTGGGGACTCTAATGTGTGCTCTTCCGTATAGTCTGTATCCCAAACTTTCACAACTAGTGTGTTATAGTCAGACCATAGTGAATTCAGACAGGTCCTGTTAGCCCCTAGGCTACTGGTATGACTTGGGGGGACAGCAGAAGTTTAAGTGGGTGATATTCTCAGTGCTTCATTCAGATAGCTCAGCGTACCCATCAGGTCTGAGGTCTGGGATGGCTCTGTCCAGGGAGAGGCGGTCGCTGAGGTAGCCATTGTAGCCGTAGTACTGGAACATCTTCAGGGCCACCCTGCGGCTGTCAGCGCTCAGCTCCTGACCCCAGTGGGCAAACAGGGACGAGTCAGAAAACGATTTGTCTCCTAGAACATCTTCTCCTTTCACAGGGGTTTCTGTGGGAGCCAGAGAGAGAGAGAGAGAGAGAGAGAAAATGAATATTTGTATAAACCAGCCACACATAGATCCTGCCTGTTAATGAGGGTGCATGAGAGGTGAGAGCAACGCCTCAATAACAAGGTCAATGTAACCACCGTTAGAAGACATAGTAGAGCTCTTGCATTAATAAATGAATTGACGTTACACTGCTTATGTTCACACAGCTATCACACCTTAGAAAGCAGTAACAGTACTCATATCAATATACAGTTCTGAATGTTGAGTAAATAATTGTATAGTATTTCATTCATATACTGCGATAGAAAAGAGACTGTATTCATTTATACAGCTTTTCAAGATAATAGATTTCCATGGTCACTGAGAAAGATGTAGTCAAGCATTGTGATGTGAGCCTTCAGAGAACGCAGCCAGAGGCTAGTAGTTTGTAAACCAAAGACACATTTAACGAAGCCAATAAAAATGAAAGCTCCAGTGAGCGTGATAAAGTGAAACATTAAATCTGTCAAACAGACAGACAGTTGGTACATGTGAATACACTGTTTACTCCTGGACTCCAATTGAATTTAAATAGATCCTGCGTCTTCCTCTATGACTCTCACAGCCACACACTGTATGCCCCAGGGCTGTCATTTAATGCACTCATTCCTTTAAATCCCAGTGTGGAGGGATTCTACGTTAGAGTGAGGACAGAAGGATACATCTGAAGGCTCTGTAAAGCTGAACGCTGCAGTGTGATTTGAATGTGACATTGTTGTACAGCTCGATGACATTTATGATCGCTGTGAAGACAATGAAAAAAGACTCAATACATTTGTGCAAATCGTGAATGTCGCTACATCATAAATTACTCTAAAGGGGATCAGTGGAAAAGGTTATGTTATGATGGTTCAGTGTAGTGTGTCTATCTAGGAGCTTTCAATAGATCCAGAATGATCCAAGAGAAAACTGTTGAAAATCAAACTGAAATGCTGTAGGTTTTCAATCTGCTCATTTTGTTCTGGCCGCTGTGAAGACCTTAAACCTACAAGGTCTCCTATTTCTTCTCAAATACACATCTCACATGGTGACCACAGTGGGCTCAAGTTTACCAGGAGGACAGTCATTGTTTAAGGGATTTAGCCAAAGCCTTGTAACACAAGGGAGTTGGGGATGTCACTGAGTAGTCATTGGTTTCGCCGTACACATCACAGACAAACTGAATTGGTCCACCCACACAGACAGAGTGAGAGACTGAAGCCCACTGGTTCTCAGGAGACTGAAGAAATTTGGCTTGGCCCCTAAGACACTCACAAACTTCTACAGATGCACAATCAAGAGCATCCTGCCGGGCTGTATCACCGCCTGGTACGGCAACTGCTCCGCCCACAACCGTAAGGCTCTCCAGAGGGTAGTGAGGTCTGCACAACGCATCACCGGGGGAAAACTACCTGCCCTCCAGGACACCTATACCAACCGATGTCACAGGAAGGCCAAAAAGATTGTCAAGGACAACAACCACCCGAGCCACTGCCTGTTACCCCGCTATCATCCAGAAGGCGAGGTCAGTACAGGTGCATAAAAGCGGGGACCGAGAGACTGAAAAACAGCTTCTATCTCAAGGCCATCAGACTGTTAAACAGCCATCACTAACATAATGAAAAAATGTATGTAATACATGTATCACTAGCCACTTTAAAACAATGCTACTTTATATAATGTTTATCTACCCTACATTACTCATCTCATATGTATATACTGTACTCTATACCATCTACTGCATCTTGCCTATGCCGTTCGGCCATCTACAGTGCCTTGCGAAAGTATTCGGCCCCCTTGAACTTTGCGACCTTTTGCCACATTTCAGGCTTCAAACATAAAGATATAAAACTGATTTTTTTTGTGAAGAATCAACAACAAGTGGGACACAATCATGAAGTGGAACGACATTTATTGGATATTTAAAACTTTTTTAACAAATCAAAAACTGAAAAATTGGGCGTGCAAAATTATTCAGCCCCCTTAAGTTAATACTTTGTAGCGCCACCTTTTGCTGCGATTACAGCTGTAAGTCGCTTGGGGTATGTCTCTTTCAGTTTTGCACATCGAGAGACTGACATTTTTTCCCATTCCTCCTTGCAAAACAGCTCGAGCTCAGTGAGGTTGGATGGAGAGCATTTGTGAACAGCAGTTTTCAGTTCTTTCCACAGATTCTCGATTGGATTCAGGTCTGGACTTTGACCATTCTAACACCTGGATATGTTTATTTTTGAACCATTCCATTGTAGATTTTGCTTTATGTTTTGGATCATTGTCTTGTTGGAAGACAAATCTCCGTCCCAGTCTCAGGTCTTTTGCAGACTCCATCAGGTTTTCTTCCAGAATGGTCCTGTACTTGGCTCCATCCATCTTCCCATCAATTTTAACCATCTTCCCTGTCCCTGCTGAAGAAAAGCAGGCCCAAACCATGATGCTGCCACCACCATGTTTGACAGTGGGCATGGTGTGTTCAGGGTGATGAGCTGTGTTGCTTTTACGGCAAACATAACGTTTTGCATTGTTGCCAAAAAGTTCAATTTTGGTTTCATCTGACCAGAGCACCTTCTTCCACATGTTTGGTGTGTCTCCCAGGTGGCTTGTGGCAAACTTTAAACAACACTTTTTATGGATATCTTTAAGAAATGGCTTTCTTCTTGCCACTCTTCCATAAAGGCCAGATTTGTGCAATATACGACTGATTGTTGCCCTATGGACAGAGTCTCCCACCTCAGCTGTAGATCTCTGCAGTTCATCCAGAGTGATCATGGGCCTCTTGGCTGCATCTCTGATCAGTCTTCTCCTTGTATGAGCTGAAAGTTTAGAGGGACGGCCAGGTCTTGGTAGATTTGCAGTGGTCTGATACTCCTTCCATTTCAATATTATCGCTTGCACAGTGCTCCTTGGGATGTTTAAAGCTTGGGAAATATTTTTCTATCCAAATCCGGCTTTAAACTTCTTCACAACAGTATCTCGGACCTGCCTGGTGTGTTCCTTGTTCTTCATGATGCTCTCTGCACATTTAACGGACCTCTGAGACTATCACAGTGCAAGTGCATTTATACGGAGACTTGATTACACACAGGTGGATTGTATTTATCATCATTAGTCATTTAGGTCAACATTGGATCATTCAGAGATCCTCACTGAACTTCTGGAGAGAGTTTGCTGCACTGAAAGTAAAGGGGCTGAATAATTTTGCACGCCCAATTTTTCAGTTTTTGATTTGTTAAAAAAGTTTTAAATATCCAATACATGTCTTTCCACTTCATGATTGTGTCCCACATGTTGTTGATTGTTCACAAAAAAATACAGTTTTATATCTTTATGTTTGAAGCCTGAAATGTGGCAAAAGGTCGCAAAGTTCAAGGGGGCCGAATACTTTCGCAAGGCACTGTATATATCTTTATGTACATATTCTTATTCATTCCTTTACACTTGTGTGTATAAGGTAGTTGTTGTGAAATTGTTAGATTACTTGTTAGATATTACTGCATGGTCAGAACTAGAAGCACAAGCATTTCGCTACACTCGCATTAACATCTGCTAACCATGTGTATGTGACAAATAACATTTCATTTGACAAAACAAGGCAGAGTGTGCACGGCCATTGTAACAGAACAGTAAGGGAGAACAGCTCCAGAGGCACCGGTCAGGACACTGAGACTGTGGGGTCAGGGAGGTCCCTGGGCTGAATGGTCTGTCAGATGTGAGCATGTGATAGGATGCACACTCCCCAGACAACTACATGAAGAAAAAACAAGGTAACTCATATCCAAATGTACTATTATACAGTGTTTTATTCAGAAACCTGGGTAACAACATACTGTAAGAAAACAAAACAAAACAAATCTAGATTGCCTCCAGCTATTTCCAGATCAACTCAGCAGACTAAAACAATTGCTTTGACAAGCCAAATTAAATATCCCCTAACATGAGGTCATATGAAGAAAAAAAACAGGGTGAGAATTAGACTAGAGTTGAAACATCACTATGAGAATCTGTTTGAAGGCAGCACGACAACGAACCATCATTACCCTTTCACAGAAAGGATGTTAAGCTAAACAGTGGGGGAAAAAACATTTCAATTTCTTTTCCAGGTATCAAAAATGTGTTTTCCAAACCAAGAATAGATAAACATGAACAAGTAATGCTACTGTTATACATTCAACAAATTCAGAAGGAAATATGTGCTTTTAATGAATTATCTAAAACTCAAAATAAACATAGCAGATGGTTGATTATTGTTTACCTCAGATTGAATGGTATACTTTCAGAGACAGGAAACAGTACCTCCAATGGTCTGTCTATCTGTAGGTAAAGGTCTTTATCAGGAACACAGTACTGCATTATAAATCAGTGCAGCATCTCTGCCCTTGCTAGCCTGCTATGGTGACAAAGTATAGCATTTAATCTTATTACTTGAGTCAGTGGTATGTATGCAGAGCGGCATTGGACTTTCCTATGAAACAAACAACCTTGTTATTCTCTGCGTTTCAAACTCATTAAAAGACACACCCTCCTCCACTTACCCTGGCCTTATACCCTTGGTGGAATCCCCACGACCATCTTTGCCGTCAGTCCAAACAGTTAGCCAAGCAAGGGAAGTTGGCAACTGTGCGAATGTACAATTCTGTTCACTCTGGGGCCTGAAACGCCGCATAATTCAATTCGCGATGATTGTAGATCCGCTAAGAAAAGTATACCAAAACTTAAAACCAACATCTACATACAAGTGTAAGTATTTAAAAAAAAAAAAAAAAGTTAGAAACTGTGCTGTTGATGCGCATGACGGCAAAAACACGAATCATAAAAGTAATTATGTTTTAGTTTGGCTAGCTTTTGGAAAAGTTAGCTTGCGCATTGAACTTTCCCTGCTATCACACTTATACATTGTAATTTTCGATTTACTTCATATCTTCGGATAGTATGCGTTGTCTTCCAGCCAAGATATGAAATGCAAATCATAATTGATTAGCGCATATAAAGCACACACAACACTACTGGTGGTTCCATGATGACTGAAAACACAACCGTGGGACGAAAGAGTGACACATTTCCATGCAAGGGCGGTCCATTTAAAATTAATTAATTCTTCCCTCGCCCCTTGTCCTGCAAGTGTCAAATCCTCATACGTCATTAGAAGTGTCCAAGTAATTTGAGGTCTGAGGGGAAGGGTGTCTTTTACGTGTTTGCAATGCAGCCAATATCTACTGTAAGTACTGTATTTGGTCACATGCTAATTAGAAAGAACATTGTGAATAATGGTGTATGATTATGAACAATCACGAGAGTCGCTTGAACAACAGTTCAATCACTCAAAGTGCAGTGTTCACTAATATTGGCACCCTTGGTAAATACTGTATGAGCAAAACGGGCTGTGAAAAGAATTCTCTGCTATTTATCCTCTTGGTCTTTCATTCAAAATATTCACAAAAATCGAACCTTTAATTTAAGTATAATGATTGAAAAAAAAGTTTAATATTTTTCTCTGAAACATGTGCGCCACAATTATTGGCACGCCTAGAAATTCTTATGAGTAAAATCTAACTTTAGTATATTCCCATTCATATTCTACATTTTTTAAAGTTCACTAGAGTGATTAGGACACTTAAGTGGTAACCCATGACTTCCTGTTTGACTGGGGTATACACTACTGGTCAAAAGTTTTAGAAAACCTTCTCATTCAAGGGTTTTTCTTTATTTTTTACTGTTTTCTACAATGTAGAATAATAGTGAAGACATCAAAAACTATGAAATAACACATATGGAATCATGTAATAATCAAAAAAGTGTTAAATCAAAATAAATTTGAGATTCTTCAAATAGCTACCCTTTGCCTTGATGACAGCTTTGCACACTCTTGGCATTTTCTCAACCGGCTTCATGAGGTAGTCACCTGGAATGCATTTCAATTAACAGGTGTGCCTTCTTTTAAAAAAATATATTATGTTTATTATTTTCCAATGAAAATCAATTTAAAAAAGACAGTGATACAAACATTGACATTCATTGTACTGTTGAATGGGATGGCCATATAGAGGACAAAACAAAACTTAACTCACACATACACAAAATAAAACTAAATCCTATTAGGTGGTACATGTATAAGAAGACAGAATATAGTAATTATAAGCAGTGTAGTTAAGCCAAAAATAAATATTGATTGGAGTACAGCACAGAAATTAATTTGTGGAATTTCTTTCCTTTTTAATGAGTTTGAGCCAATCAGTTATACAAGGGGTTTACAGAAGATAGCCCAATTTGGTAAAAGACCAAGTCCACATTATGGTAAGAACAGCTCAAATAAATACGTCAGAGTTCAAGTAACAGAAACATCAACATCAACTGTTCAGAGGAGACTGTGTGAATCAGACCTTCATGGTTGAATTTCTGCAAAGAAACCACTACTAAAGGACACCAATGAGAAGAAAAGACTTGCTTGGGTCAAGAAACATGAGCAATGGACATTAGACTGGTGGAAATTTGTCCTTTGGTCTGGAGTCCAAATTGGAGATTTTTGGTTCCAACTGCCATGTGTATTTCCCACCATAAAGCATGGTGAAGGAGGTGTTATGGGGTGAGGGCGCTTTGCTGGTGACACTGTCTGTGATGTATTTAGAATTCAAGGCACACTTAACCAGCATGGCTACCACAGCATTCCGCAGCGATACGCCATCCCATCTGGTTTGGGCTTATCCCATCTGTTGTTTTTCAACAGGACAATGACCTGACACCTCCCGGCTGTATAAGTGCTATTTTACCAAGAAGGAGAGTGATGGAGTGCTGCATCAGATGACCTGGCCTCCACAATCCCCTGACCTCAACCAAATTGAGATGGTTTAGGATGAGTCGGACCACAGAGTGAAGGAAACGCAGCCAAAAAGTGCTCAGCATATGTGGGAACTCCTTCAAGACTGTTGGAAAAGCATTCCAGGTGAAGCTGGTTGAGAGAATGTCAAGAGGTTGCAAAACTGTCTTCTATGCAAAGGGTGGGTATTTGAGGAATCTCAAATATATTTTGATTTGTACACTTTTTTGGTTACTACATGATTCCATATGTGTTGTTTAATAGTGTTGATGTCTTCACTATTATTATATAATGTAGAAAATAGTAAAAATAAAGAAAAACCCTAGAAATGAGTAGGTATGTCCTAACGTTCGACCGGTAGTGTAAATATAAGATGACACACAGACCAAGTTTCCATAGTCATCCATCACTATGGGAAAGACCCGAGAGAATACAGTAATGATGTGAGACAAAAGGTTGTTGAGCTGCACAAACAAGGAAATGGCTATAAGAAAATAGCTCAATGGTTGAAAATGCACATTTCCACTATCAGGGCAATACTTAAGAAGTTTAAAGCAACTGGAGGTGTTAACAATCGCCCTGGAAGAGGACGTCCTCTTCCAGGGCGATTGTTAACACCTCCAGTTGCTTTAAACTTCTTAATTATTGCCCTGATAGTGGAAATGTGCATTTTCAACCATTGACCCCACGCACAGTGAGGAGGATGGTTTGAGTTGCCCAAAAAATCTCTCAGGATCACAGCTGCAGACGTTAGTTGGGTCTTGGGGTCAGAAAGTCTCCAAAACTATGATCAGAAACTACCTACATAACCACAAGTTGTTTGGGAGGGTTGCCATAAAAAGCCTTTGCTGTCATTAAACAAACTGAAGCGCCTACAGTTTACCAAACGTTACTGGATCTTTCTATGTGACCGGGTTCTATGGTCAGATGAGACCAAAATAGAGCCTTTTGGAAACAAACGGCAGGGGTGGATTTGGTGTAGACAGAAAGACAGCCATGCAGAAAAGTACCTCATCGCAACTGTGAAGTATGATAGTGGATCTTTGATGTTGTGGGAGTTTTTCAATCAAAGGCCCTGGACACATGGTATCATGGACTCCAAGTACCAACAGATATTAAATCAAAACCTGACTGCCTCTGCTAGGAAGCTTAAACTGGGCCATGGTTGGATCTTCCAGTAGGACAATGATTCAAAGCACACCTCAAAATCAACACAAAAATGGTTCACTGACCACAGAATCAAGGTCTTGCCATGTCAATCCTAGTCCCCTGACCTAAACCCCATAGAAAACCTGTGGGATGAGCTGAAGAGGATTGTCCACAAGTGTGGACCTCGGAATCTGAAGGATCTGGAGAGATTCTGTATGGAGGAATGGTCTCAGATCCCTTTCCATGTGTTCTCCAACCACATTATGCATTATAGGAGAAGACTCAGAGCTTTTATCTTGGCAAAGGGAGGTTGCACAAAGTATTGAATGAAGGGATGCCTATAATTATGGCACACATATATTTGAGAAAAATAAGTTTTATTTAAATTGAGATTTGTGAATATTTTGAATAAAAGACCAGGAGGATAAAAAAATACAACAACAAAATTCCCCGCCCGTTTTGCTCATATTTACCAAGGGTGCCAATATTAGTGGAGGGCACTATAATGCCTGGAGATGGGTAGCGTAAGTGTAACGAATACTCAGGGAGAAATAGGTGTATATTCACACGCAGAGTGCAGCAGATGTTAATTAAGCCTTCGCAGAAGGCAGGAATCGTGGTCGCAGGCAGGCAATGGTCAAACATAGGCAGGCAGGCAATGGTCAAACACATGTAGGCAGGAATCGTGGGCGCAGGCAATGGTCAAACACAGGTAGGCAGGAATCGTGGTCGCAGGCAGGCAATGGTCAAACACAGGCAGGCAGGCAGGCAATGGTCAAACACAGGCAGGCAGGCAATGGTCAAACACAGGTAGGCAGGCAAAAACAAACAATACCTCACAACCATACAAACAGAAAGAACTGAACTAAATAGGGAGCTGATGAGACCAGGTGAGAAACGAACACAGGTGAAATCAATGAACAAAAATGAAAGCCAGGGCTACGTTCCAGAACACAAAGAAACAGGGCTACGTTCAAGAACACAAATAAAAAGAACACAAGGTTGACTAAGAAAAGACAAGCAGAACCTTACAGTAAATTAAACATATAGCATTGAAAGTTTCAGTTGCTTTGAATAGCAAGGGAATGCCTCCCTTCTTGATGGGAGAAGAACACAGTGATTAGGCTCAGACCGGGATGATGTTCTAAAAGTCTGCCAATCCCAGCAAACATGCCTCCAGGCTCATTCATGTGACTACTTGTGCTGGTGATTAATTAGGCCTTCTGAGACGCTTTCCTCAGGAGTGAAAGGCTAGAGCGCCGGCTGGGTCAGGGGTTGATGTTTTGCAGACAGGGTAACCTAGGCAACTTGTAATAGTATGGGCAGTGTGTCATCCCAAAGGCTCTTTTGTTGGGACAAGAACTCAGAAACCCCTAAAACATGTAGGCAGCCTCATTTGCCTATTGAACACATTAGAGGAACCACTCAACTGCTGCATGCTCAGTGCTCTCTGACAAAAATGGTACAGTAATTCAGTGATGATCGCCTCTAAGACAAAGGAGAGTGTCGAGAACTCAGTAACACTATGAACCAAGTCTGTGTAATGAATTATAAATGAATGCATTAATATATTTATAAATGCTTATAGCTAGTCGTTTTATCCCACTTTCGTCTGACACACAAGTCCCAATCGCAGTTCAACAAAACAAGACTTAAAAAATATAGAAGGCAGAAGAAAGGTATCTCAAAAACATGACACGAAGCAGATAAACTGATGTTTCAGTAGGAGAAGGAGAGGGAGAGTAGAAGGAAAGGAGGATGCATGTCAATACATGTCTGGCTGAGGAATGCTGAGTTTTGATAGCTGGTCATGTGATTTGTTAGCAACAACATTGAGTTACCAAGCGCATTCACGCTGAGATGAGCAACACAAATGAGGAAAAATTTGGTGGTTGAATTCAATAAACGTTTTTATTAAAAGTATGAATTTAAGCACACGTCGGAAGGACCGCAGTGGTACAGGACAAACATAGGTACAGGTAAGTGTTTTCAGAATTACATTTTTACAAGTATCGACGGATGTTGGCTCAATGTTGTTGATAGCAAATCGCGAGAACAGTTGTCAAAACTGAACTCCGTCTCAATACAAGAGAACAGAGTTGAGCGTTCCTCAGCTAATACTGAGCGGTTCCATTTAAGTAACCTACAACTGCAACTCCTATAATAGGAAGAGGAACACCCTGCCTGTCTCTCTCTCCTGGCTTGTTTCTCTGTGGGTGGGAGTGTGTGTCTGTGTGTCTGTGTGTATGCGGTGGGTTTTGAAGGGCTCAGGAAGGGGGACCCAGCGGGGTTTTGCTTTAAACTGTGATGGCTCTGGTCCAGACACAGAGAGCAGCAACATAGGCCCAGAGCTTATCAGCAGCAGCCCAGCCTGGTGAAGTGAGTCAGTCAGTGCGCTCCATTGTGTGCACATCAGGACAAGTCAGTTAGGGCCATGTACTTACGGTGGCACATCCACAGAGGAGGAAGGCTGAGAGACAACATGAAGAGGGAAACAGGACACACAAAGTGCCTTTATTCCTGGTTCAGGAAGGCAAACGGCACAATATAGCGAAGGGATTATGGCAACGAGAGGCGAGGGGGAGGTTTACAAAAGGAGGTCCACCGCAGAGTGAGAGAAAGTTAGATACAGTGAGCAGGTCTGTACGCTGAAGCAAAACGTGTTCCCTATGCTAACCTCCATGACAGAACACACAGAACCAACCCAGGGCAAACCGTATGAGGGAAGATTTCTGCTGTTTTATGGGAAAACAGGGATTTCAGGACAATAAGACACATTGCACCAGAGCTCCACTCTTGCCTGCCGACCGCTGTTCTCCTCAGTTGTTCAGTGAGATGAATGTCTCGTCTGGGGTATAATAGGTAATTAAGACTCAACAGCTCTCATCTGTGCTGCTGTACCATGAGGCACCATATCAAACACTATCAGATGATATACATGACGATGGCTCCCCAGCAGAGTGAGGGGAGGTCAGCAGAGGGAAGAAAACACAATGAAGGTCTACATTAGCCCTTTACATCCCCTTTCCAACCCAATTAAATCATTATGACGGACTACAAAGTATTATTATATTTTTAAAGCTATCGTATCATGCGATCATTTTCAATTACACTTTCCCCACAAAACACTAACAGTATCCTTTCTGAAGAAATCACCATTATAAGAGTACTCTGAAGATGAAAAGAGATCACATTACATCTCCTTGTGGCCTCACAGGGAGAACATATTTCAACCAGGGACCGTTTGTCTTTGACACCTCCAAGTTGAGGCACTGCATACATGGTAACTGACTGAGGCAAAGTTGTGTTGACAAAAACACTAAATCTTTGCCTATCGACAGAAAATATAGGAAAAATGTACACCCTCAGTACACACCTTAGGCCCTTATAAATTGCCCTTGTGTGTAACCTTATTACCCCAAAATCCGTCCGGTATGACGCAACATTGTGACAAAGTCACTCTCACTACACGGGAAGTTAATAGGAATACGACTTTTAGATTGCGAAACGTCTATCATACATGTCCGATTTCAATACTGGCCGATGTCATAACTGGAGGATGTCTTCTCTCGAATGAGCCATTGATCATATTTTTGCGATATTCCAACCTCGAGAAATGTATAATTTAATGGAGGGCTTAGGACATTTTTCCTATTTGTCTGCCTCTTTTGTTCAGGGTGCATTGCATGTTGCCATTGCCAGAGATATTATAGAAAGGAGATTGGAATCCAATGAACGATGGACCTTATAATACTCCACCCAGCAGACTGTTGACCAATCGCGCTTATGTTGTCATGCTGCGCCATGCAGTTGCTAAGCTAATGGTCACACAATCCCTTCTCAAAGACAGTGTTATGTCGAGAAACGTGCCTATTTTCCTTGAAAGCCCCTTATGTAACGATTCCAAAGCTATACGATACTACAGATTGCAAGTTAATCTCACATCTTGGAAAATATTTATAATGTTCTTGTTGATGTCTTGCTTACGAAATTCCTGCTAATGTTGGGTTTTTGAGCTAGTGCCCAATAGTGCCCATTCACTCCTTGAAGGAGAGCACTCCTTGTACCAGAATCGCCCAGAATGCACCGCGTTGCTCATTGACGTAGCATGGGCAACGTTTCCAATCTTCTCAAAAGTATATCTGCTGTTGCGAATGTTGACCCCACTCTGTGAGGCGCATCGATCTGCAGGTTGAACATGATTTTAGACTAAATTGATAGCTGTAAAATCGCCTAAACAAACTGCACCAACTACAGCAGCTACATTACATGCTGATATTGTCTTTGGTGTTATTGTGTCTAGCTACGTTTGTTAGTTACCTAGCTAGCTAGCCAACAAGTCCATAGAGAGAGCATAGCTTTACTCCACACAGGATTACAGGCAATATCCGCACCGAGCTAAAGGCTAGAGCTGCCGCTTCCAAGGAGCGGGACACTTATTCGGACGCTGATACGAAATCCCGCTAGGCCCTCAGACGAACCATCAAACAGGCAAAGCGTCAATATAGAACTAAGATTGAATCCTACTACACCAGCTTTGACTCTCGTTGGATGTGGCAGGGCTTGCAAACTATCACGGACTACAAAGGGAAATACAGCCGCGAGCTGTCCTGTGACGTGAGCCTACCAGACGAGTTAAATGCCTTTTATGCCCACTTCGAGGCAAGCAACACTGAAGCATGCATGAGAGCATCAGCTGTTCATGGATGACTGTGTGATCATGCTCTCCGTAGCCAATGTCAGCAAGACCTTTAAACAGGTCAACATTCACAAGGCAGCAGGGACAGAAGGATTACCAGGACATGTACTTAGAGTGTGCGGGGACCAACTGGCAAGTGTCTTCACTGACATTTTTAACCTCTCCCTGACCGAGTCTGTAATACCTACAGTACATGCCGAACACCATAGTCCCTGTGTCCAAGAAAGCGAAGATAACCTGCCTAAATGACTACCACACCATAGCACTCACGTCGGTAGCCATGAAGTGCTTTGAAAGGCTGGTCATGACTCATATCAACACCATCATCCCGGAAACCCTAGACCCACTCCAATTCACATACCCCCCCAACAGATCCACAGATGACGCAATCCCAAATCCAACTCCACACTGCCCTTTCCCACCTACATCTTAGCGTTCAACACCATAGTGCCCACAAAGCTCATCACTAAGCTAAGGACCCTGGGACTAAACACCTCCCTCTTCAACTGGATATTTTCTTAACTCCATTTCTAGAACTGCATTGTTGGTTAAGGGCTTGTAGTTAATAATTAGGTAATAATAAGGTCTACCTACACCTGTTGTATTCGGCGCATGTGACAAATACAATTGTATTTTATTTGTGGATTTTGTAGTCGACTTAAGCTGCAACAGATTTCCACAACAATTTTCCATGTTCCTAACAACCTTATTATAATACCAAAATGAAACATTTGTTCACATATTAGTGTTATTTAACACTAAATTAAAGGAATTTGTGTTTTTGGGTGGATTATTTTCAGGTAAACTGGGGTGTTGAATAGACACTAGTGTGCTACTGAGACAAGAGAAACACCTGGCTCATTGAACAGCATCAGCATCCCATGTGGATAGACAGATGGAATACTTTGGCTTATGCACACTGACAAGAATTATTACCCCCAAAAACTTGGACCAGAACACAAACATTACCTTCAACATGCGAAATTGCCACTTAAATAAAGAACCAATGGTGCTGCTATTTTAATGTACTGCATAATCACCTCTTGACATGGAAAACTCTAGAATGTGTGGGATAAGGAGGCGGAGAAATGTTGTTATTCCCTGTGTGTATACGGCCACTACTTCTACCACTCGTCATCTATTCATGCTACAAGGTTACATAACTCCAATCCAGCCATCAACCCCTCCCCCCCTTTCAACAGCAGTCAAAGCTCTTTACAACTCGCATCTTCACAGAACAAGACTTCTCCTGTGAAAATAAATGCACAATTAGCTTACACTCCAACTCCACACAGCTCAGCTCAGTGCCATGACATACTGTATCACTTCTCTCTCAACGACTGTAGTTTGGTTGGTGCCAGCGCCCGCTTGCTTGAAAGCACATATTACAGCTAATAGCCAATTAACGTGCTCACAGGTTGGGAGGCTGTGTACTCTGTCATACTGGGCCCCAGTGGAGACTGATGAAGTTCTCTGACTGGGTCTGTAAAAGGGGCACTCTCTCATTAGAACACATCAGCGGCTGACACGTCTTCCTGACATTGTTCTTTCTCTGGGAGTAGGGGAGGAAGAAGGGTGTGGTGGGGAGTAGGCCTACTCTCTGGGTTTATTCCTGAGAGGGGAAAAACACACTGCCAAAGTTTGGATGTAGGGTGGCCTCTGCTCCCCACAAGCTATTGTTAACCCTGCTCCTTCTTCCTTTCTGCTCATTAAAGTAATACAATCACTAGGCCCTTCAGGAAGGCACTCACATGTCTCACACTCACCCTGACATCCCTTAGGAAACCAATGGGTGGTTCACAGATGATAAATATGGCCTATTCCAACAATTCCAGGCTAGAAAATGAAAAATAACATTAAAAAAACAAGAGAACATCAGAAGGGGACATTTTTCTCTCTCCAAAGTAAAGTACATGTTAAAAAAACAGCACAAAAACATTGTTTTGTTTCTTGTGTTTGGGTACATTTTTCAGTCTCTTAGAGACTAAAAGAGAGAGACTAGATGAGAGACTAGATGTTAGATGTGCCACTCTATTAAACCAGTCAGTGGAGGTGCGTCTCCTGTTGCCTCCTATCATGTTGATCTGACTCCCACTACACTTGGTGCCTGTGGATTAGCGTTCACTCTCTGAAGAGGGAGATTTCAAAAGAGATTCTGTTTGCTTGGTGAGTCTCATCTGCACAGCGCTCTGAGCATGATTTCTCCTGAAGGGTTTCTATTTTCAGTGTAGGGTATGGCCTCTGCTCAGGAACAAACTCACCACCGCAGGAAACAAATCAAAACATTTCTCAGCAACACATTAGTGTCCGAACAACAGTGGTTGCCAAAGGCATGCAAAGACAGTCAGGAATCAATATGAAAATACTGTGCATCTTCTTACCTAAGCATAGGCATCTTTACAGTACATATCTCAAGTACCATTGATGATTGCCTCTCATCAGTTTTTGATGGTAGAGCAGCCACTTAAGCAAAGGTTTTTACAGTGAAATCCCCTGATCAATGTTTGTATAGAAATCAACAAGCGAGTGATATTTTTTCAAACAAGGAAATGTATTTCAGATCGATACATGTTTATTCTAGGACAAAACGGTCGAAACGTTGGACATAAAACATGTTTGCATCTGAGCTCCTAGAGTGTGCGGCTCTCCTTTATTTTTTTAAAAGTATTCTAGGACAAAGACCAGGAAATACAGCGATAGATGCATTCTTCAGGAAATAGTCAGGCAACTATTTCTTCACCATTTGACAGGGCTTAAACAACTGCTACAAAACCCTTATACATTGATCCATTCTAGAAACTATAGAAGAAATATTCAGCGGTCTCAAGTTTAGAACCCCAAAAGCTATGTCTAATATCACATATAGCAGCTCATTGTATTCTGTGAGACGAGGAGTTGAGTATGGTACAAACTACTACCTACTAAATGCAGGAGGACAATTTAAAGAAGTATATTGAAAATGTAAATGAAATATGGATAGTGTGGGATAATGTGGGTGGGCGATGTTAAAAAGCTGTTGCACTGGTGCTATTT
Organism: Oncorhynchus mykiss; assembly: GCF_013265735.2. Taxonomy (NCBI): domain Eukaryota; kingdom Metazoa; phylum Chordata; class Actinopteri; order Salmoniformes; family Salmonidae; genus Oncorhynchus; species Oncorhynchus mykiss. Next base: position 25,861,502 of record NC_048590.1, on the reverse strand, counting down.
ATATCTCCTTGAATCATTCATTAGGTTAAATGTCACATGGTCACAGATGGAGTGCATGGAGCATGCTTTAGTGAGCGCAAATTAGCATGGAAGTGTGGTTACATTTTAAACTCTAATTTCCTTTGGCTACTCCACAAAACTGCAAACCTAGAGGGGTATCAAGAAACACTGCTAACTTTATGGGACAGGCATATCCCCCAAAAGACTAATTTCTTATGTAAATGATCCTGTGTCTCATTTGCTCAGATCTATACTAGCCTGTTGGGAATCATCTATCTGATTTAATGTCCTCAGTTGCCGGACAGTCTGACTCACAGCACATCACTCAGCTAACAAGTTTGCCAGGGCCAGAGCAATTACACCAATGACATACAATAAGCTCTAGGGACGCACTGTCTGAATATTCTTCAACGTAAGACCTATAAAAAGTCAACATGGCTCACATTTGCTTTATATCAAATTAAGTTCTAGTGTGTGTGCCTTAATGTTGGACTACATTGATTTCCAGTAAGCTATTACTTGCCTTGATTGTTCACCACCTAAATTGAAAATGTTTCTCCTCTACCACAAATTAAGTATTGTAACACTTTTTCCAAATTTAGAACATAAATCTGAATGTCACACCATAACATTTAGAGAGAAAGAGGGATAAAGAGAAAGAGAGAGAGAAACAGAGAGAGAAAGAGAGAGAGAGAGAAAGAGAAAGAGTGAGAGAAAGAGAGAGAGAGAGAGAGAGAGAAAGAGAGAGAGAAAGAGAGAGAGAGAAAGAGAAAGAGAAAGAGAAAGAGAAAAGAGAGAGAGAGAGAGAGAACAAGAGAAGGGGAAAGAGAGAGAGAGAGAGAGAGAGAGAGAGAGAAAGAGAAAGAGAAAAGAGAGAGAGAGAGAGAGAAGCGTGATGTGCCTCCCTAAGCATTTTGAATATTTTCCAATATGGTAACAAGACTCTGAAGCTGGAAAGAGACAGAAAATGATTATCATGCCCATAACATTTCGCCTTCCCTTCCCTTTTAGATTGGATCACAAGATTCAGGAAATAAATACTTGGCTGAGCCAAATGAAATGAGATCAAGGCAGCTTGTCTGATGATAATAGAGAGTTATCTGGTCAAAATATATGATAAGTACAGAATTATGGTGCTTGATCCATTACAGAACATGAATTTCCATCAACTTGGATCAAAGCCCTACAGGTTAATAAGTTAGATATTTTTATCACAGAGATAATACTGAGATAAGATAATACAAAGATTTTGCAAAGGAGCCTGCTTAAGCAAAGTTCATCTAAGAGCAAGATAACTTTTTTTGTGGGTGACATTGTTCAAATAATGGGTCTGCATGTCTGCCATGATATCTAAACCATAACTACATCTTAATTATTGTATCAACCAAATGAGACAACATAATATTTTCTAAAGAAAAAACCCCAGAAAGAACAAAAAAACTCTAAAATCTCCAAAACATGCTCCAATCCATGAAGACACCAGTAGATAAAGTAAAAAGGAAATTGAGAAGACTCCTTTTGACACCAGTAGATAAAGTAAAAAGGAAATTGAGAAGACTCCTTTTGACACCAGTAGATAAAGTGAAAAGGAAATTGAGAAGACTCCTTTTGACACCAGTAGATAAAGTGAAAAGGAACTTGAGAAGACTCATTTAGACACCAGTAGATAAAGTAAAAAGGAACTTGAGAAGACTCATTTAGACACCAGTAGATAAAGTGAAAAGGAACTTGAGAAGACTCATTTAGACACCAGTAGATAAAGTGAAAAGGAACTTGAGAAGACTCATTTAGACACCAGTAGATACAGTAAAAAGGAACTTGAGAAGACTCATTTAGACACCAGTAGATAAAGTGAAAAGGAACTTGAGAAGACTCAAGGTTTCTTCTACCTGCTGTGTTAAATATTTCAGTAACAGACTGCTGTCTTTAAACAGCCATTCTACAGATGTAACACCCACTACTTGTGATGTGCACCTGAACTTGAGTTGTTTCTCACTGCATCTAAAAACAGACTTCACTGGCCTATATGCTAGAACACTATGTCCACATAGATTTCGATTGCAGGCCCAATCACTGGGATCTCTCATCATCATAACATCACAGTTATTCCAGCTGGTGTTGGTTTTCAATGAATTATTCAAGTTGGGAGCGCTCAGATTTTTACTGAGGGAATGTTGATGGGAATCTGGCACAGGTCAGTGCAGCCTGAGCCTTTTGCAAGTACTTCAATCAGATGAGCTGCTGCTTGCTTGGTGATTGGCTTTTGGCTTTTGGCTAAAGTTCCTAGGCTGCACCTAACTCTGAATGGAATAGATGATACTCTGTGGCAGAGGCTAGGATCACACGTACACCGCCCTTCTTCACCAAAGCACAGAGTTGATGGAAATACAGTAATGTGATTTATTTTTATTTATGTGATTTATTTGTCTGGCATTATATTCTGCTAACCCAGCTCTACTGAACCAGCCTCCTCTGTTCTGCTGCCGGTGTGAACAGGGGTGCCGCATCAGGGAGAGATGGGATGGGTGGAATGATAGCCTGAGGTAGTAGTGTTGTTGTTGTTTAATGGCAGAGCCTTCTTTACTGAACCAGCTGGCTGAATGTGTCACCAGCCATTGAAGGTGGAAAACAAGCCCCAGAACCCAAGAAGTCTCCCATAAGGGTACATGATGGAAACAGGCTGCCAACCAAATTCAAGACATCAGGATGGGAGCCTGGGAATAATACAACATAGATGGTGAGCTTCCCTATTATAAGATGTATTTTCTGTACCGGACCATCCCACAGGCAAACAGCAAGAAATATGTCCTCCATCTTTCTATTCTCCAGCTCGAATACAGTCCTAGCCTTTTCCTCCCACGCATTGACAGAATAGATTCATGATGAAAAATGACAAACAACAGCTGAATGGAAGTGAAGGGAAAGTCAGTCGTCTGTTGTTATCTATTGTCCTCCCCTTGCCTTTATTCATCACTTACATTCCACTCCAGTTAGACTGCAGACTGAAAATAAACAGTTTTCTCTTGAGTCCTGTCTCCACATCCTCCCAATCTCTCTGGGGGAGTAATATGGGCACAAGGAGAGCAGGATTGAAATGGTTACCTATCTCCAAATGAACCTGCCCCCTCCCCTCTACCACAGAGCCTCTTTAAGGAGCGTTCTGGTGACTGTGGAGACCCCGTGACAGGAACAGTGGACCCATGAGTACTTCCATTACCCCCATTTCCTTCTCAATGTGGCCCAGATCCCCTCCTCTCCACAAGCTTTTAGATCTCTAACCAGAGGGAACAGGACTAGAGGAGACTGAAGGAGACTGGGTGAGGCTGGGAAAGACTGAAGGCTGGAGCAGGAAGAAAGTGGCTGAAGCAGGAAGGGAGAGGGCGGAGGCTGGGGGTGACTGGATGAGACTGGCCTTTAAATAGGGCCTGACTGATTGGGGGGCTCATTGCTGCTGAGCGTGCTCAATCTGCGTGCTGCAGAGACAGACATCCAGCAGGGAGCTTTAGGCTCCTCTCAGAGGGAGAAGTGCTTGGCTGACTCTGCATTATGTGTACCAGACAAACACCATTACGCTTTGTTTGCCTGGGGTGGAAGGCAACTCAATGAGGCCACAAAGATCTGCATTCAGATGTCTTGTATTTTTTTCCATAGATGTTTTTCCTCTCTAAATATTTATGGCAAGGTAAAAGCTTTCTCATTTGTGATAATTACCATTCACCAACCTTGCTACAGCAGAGCACTTTTATTTATCTCAAAACTGGTGGGTTTGGCCTCTCTACTTAGAAAAGTTTTTCTCAGACACAACAAACAACACATTCTCATTCTTTAGAGTGAATCACAACAGGGAACGGCAGCTGCATGGACCACAAGTTAATACCGCGTTCGTGTGCTAGTCGGAAGTAGGAAACTACGAAATGTCCAACTTGCTAACTGGTTGAACACGGCACATGTATAACTACAACCTGTTAGCAAGTAAAAAATGTACGAGTTTCCTAGTTGCGGCATTAGATTATGGGAGTGCTGAAGAGTTTGTGAATAGGTATGAAAACAACAAGCTTATATTGGGTGGCAGGTAGCCTAGTGGTTAAAGCGTTGGGCCAGTAACAGTAAAGGTTGCTGGATCGAATCCCCAAGCTGACAAGGTAAAAATCTGTTGTTCTGCCCCTGAACAAGGCAGTTAACCCACTGTTTCCCGGTAGGTCGTCATTGTAAATAAGAATTTGTTCTTTACTGACTTGCCTAGTTAAAAAGGTTAAATTAAACATATTTATCCACAACCTATGTCTCATGAAAACAATAGAACAATAGATAACCATGGAGGAAAATGCATTTCAATTGTTGACTTTAAGGTGAATCGCCTACGGTTTACAGTCTAATTCATTGATGAGACTTTTGACAGTATGTAGTCCCTGGAAGTCTCTGCATTTTGGAGAAAAAAAGCATTCTACATCACACACGTCTATGCTGATTCTATCTCCTGGCATAGAAAACACTAGAGCCATCGTTCTTATACTATTAAGAGAAGTGTTACCTTCAAAATCATCAAACGAAGTAAAACTCCCATGTGAGGTGAACTTGATTAATTGAAATTGACTAGGGGATGTGGAATTGGCAGTAACACCGATACTCAGATGTGATAAGATTAAGTTTAAACTGTAGCTCTAATTCATAGAAAATGGCAGAGTCTCCTGGCATGTGCAGCACAGTGAGAGGAAGAAATGCTTAGACGTTCAATAATTCTGTAATCAGAGTAAAGCACATCCATGCTTACCTTACTGTTTGAGGGGTTTATGACAATAAACCCAGCTACCATTTTACAACATGTGCTATCACTATCACGACTGGGGTTGCAAATTCATAAATTCTGAACCAAACAATTGCCCTAACTTAAATTCCAGAAAGTGCTATGAGAGATTTAATGGACTTGAAAATGTCTGCAGTGAGGGAAAAATTTAAACAGTCCACTCCTTATCACCACTCCGCAGATGCCCCACTAAAGCACATGAGAGGGAAGGTTTTCGCTGTGCAGCTTCGCTAACACCTAAGGTCAGACAGAGCGGTTGGCCGCTGATGGCTGCCATTGCCCTCTGTGCCAGACTGACAAAGCCCAGCCGGGTGGCTATATCCTTCCTGTCATGTTTTGTCAGAATATCTGTTTTCCAAAGCTTCAAACTGGGTTTTTATGAAAGGCAGCTCAGAAGTAACCATTTAGAGCTGTCAGAAGTAACACACAATGCCCTGTAGCCTTTTAATTCAAGACCATTCTCTTTTCTGTTCTTCTCAAGCTGCTGGTGGCTGGACAATATTCTCCAACCATAGCATGAAGACATTCAAAGCTGTGAACAAAGAAATAATATCTTGTTACTAAATAGGCATTATTTGCATTGTGCTCTGTGCAGCATGCCTGCTGTAGAGTTATTACTAGAGATGGGGGGAAAACATTTATTCAGTTTAATATCAGGATATTATTTTTTACAATATATTGTATCGTATCAGTTTGAATATATCGCAATATTAGTTTTGCACTAGTTGGCTGTACCTGCACCAAAACTCCAGTTTTTCCTTCATAGCTGTAGTGGTTATTTCTATATTATCACACAAGTCAGAGTTATACTTAAACTAAATCTTTATTCCCGTATTAATAAGGAGAGCAGGTCACACACACACAAGTGAATGACGTGAGTGCCCTGCAATAACGATGGCTGGTCGACAAACCACCCTCCGACAAAGAATACCAAAAGCTTTTATATGGCAAAGATACACCCCCTTAGTCTACATGACAAACAACAGATGTGTGGAATGAGTCCCAAGGTGAGACTTGATATATGAGAAAGGGATATCCCCCAGGCAGATAGCATTTGCTATGAAGACTGTACAGAGTTTGTCCCCTAAGACAAGGCTCTGATCTTGTCCCTGGTACTTCGCAGTACAGAAACACCAACTCATTCTATGGCATAAATCAATTGTCAGCTCCAGATACCCCTATCTCAAAAGCTCCTCTCAGTTCACACAGACACAACAGAGTTCTAAGAACCCTATTATATTGCATAAAACAACGTAGCTTGTTCTCCATCTCATTTTTTAAATAGGGAGCTAATTTGTTTTTAGCATGTTTATTTCCATGGCTCACTCTTGTCCCTCTGCAGCAGATGTATCAGACAAATAGTTATTTTATTACAGAGCAGTACTGTACTATCCTTTCTACAATGGGGAATTGTCGTCAGAATTGATATAAACCTGTAACAAGCGAATACAATACACTGTTGTGGAACTAACTTTAGAATGTAATACCTGCATCAGGTTTGTTGTTAACATTCCTCTAACCTTCTCAACGCCGTGCTATTTGTCTTCAAAAAAAATATGCGTCTGAATAATTGCGGATTAGGAAATTGATTAAATAGCTGATAGAGAGCGGGAGTAGCTAATGAGGCTGAACCTGAGGCTGAACCTGAACCTGTGACCTGAGGTCTGAGGGGTCATGTCATGAGTGTGAGAAGTACTAGCTGATGCACATCATACACTTCAGGCTATCCTCTTTGATGAATGCACCACTACCATTTCAAGGAGCCTTTTGTGGGTCCAACAGAATCAGACTGCAGCGAGCCAACACTATCGCTGTTGGAATGCTCAACCTGAGTTCATGAGAGTTCTGTACAAAATTCAGTGGAGGGGGTCTGATGCGAATGCAAACAACATTTTAAGTATATTTTGGGAGAATGTGTAATGACTTCAGTCCTTCCAGTATCACCACCTTAAAACATATTGGATCTATTTTAACACTTTGCATTTGCATTCTAAAGGCAGCAGTGAATATTTGATGGCTTGCACTTGTGCAGTGAGGAGGCGGAGCAGAGAGGCAGAGGAGAGAGGCTGGTAGAGCAGAGCAGAGCACTCCTGGCATAAACTCATTTTATGACCAAAGATTCTGGCTCCACTTCAGCCTCTGACTGGCGTGGGCTACTTCTCTATACAAGCTGATGGCCTTGATTCTAAATCAATCGAAAGAATAGCAGCTCTTTGAGATACAAACATTCACAGATGAGGTTTTGAAAACAAAAACAACACCTGCAGAAGATGAAGGTTTCATGAGGAAGTGGAATATAGAAACCACACATGCTAAAGATATCAGTAATGAGGTTTACAGATCAATGTCTCTCAAATGTACAAAAACCTCATGTTAATTGAGCACACATCTGTGATGCCTGTGTGTCAGAGGCAGTTGTGGGAACAAGTAATACATCACTCAGACTATTTCAGGAGTAGAGATGCCATGATTCAGAACACCACTCATATCTCTGGGCATTCCTTCAGGGATGGCCTGCAGTGACTTAGTGACAGCTCTTGAGAGGTGGACAGGACTTAACCAGTGTTGACAAGTTGAAGAGACCTTTTTAACATTTAAAACAGAAAATATTTGAAACTTCTGAATATTGTGTATGATAAATACCCCCACATTGTTTCTGCTGATGCACCTGCTGCAGTCAATGTGGAAGATGTCCCCTGTGACACTGATGCAATTCAGGTGCAAGCTCTGAGCTTCAAAGGGCCTGATAACTTCACCTAGCATCACGTCCTACAGTAACACAAAGTCGTCTCTGTAGTGGTTCCCTGTGGAAACAGATGCATAAAGGGCTCTCCTCCTCCAGCCCTGTGGTCTGTGCTCTTCAACATGAGGCATCTGACACCAACACCCCAAGTCTAATAGTTTACTGAAACAGCAGAGGACAGGCTGCTATCTGTCCTCGGATCTGACGTATGCTAATGCAAATGTCACAAGGGGCTTTCAAGTTCAACTGGAGAGAAGAGGAAGAGTGAGTTGAACTTGGAGGGTAAATACATTATCATTCTCTTAAAATTATAATTTAAGGCTACTGTCTTTCATGCTAATGTCACAACTTAAAGTGAAAATAATTAGGGTTTCTCTCTGACGTAAGGTGAATGAAGTTATCAAAAGAGGATGGGATAATGAGAGTGGTTGATATTCTTTGAAGCAATTTTCTCTCGATTCAAAGGTTACAAGACGCGCCTACATGGTAATGCCAGAGGCGAAACACACCGACACAGGTTGCAAAGTTAACACAGTGGGAAGGTTTACACATCATTGGGTCTTCTTTCAGAGCAGAGCAGATTAGGGGCTTGCCTTGAAGCATACCTGAACCGTTCCTGGGAAACTGCTTAAAAAATCTTTAAAACACAACTATTAAACCCAATCCAACGTTATGTTTCAAGACAGTCTCTTGAGTGAGCTACACTTAATTTGAGTGTCTTGATAGGCCACTTTCTGCTTCTACAGGTCTGTCCTTCCATACGAGATGAGTCAGTCGATGAGACAGAGATGACTAAACCTCTGCCCTCCGCCCACTGGCAGGAATGGAGCGGTTTGATAGTGCAGGCATGGATGATTTCCCCCTCATAACAACATCTGTTCAAAGTTAATCTTTTGAGTCGTCTGTGGTTTACAACAAAAAAACAACAGCGGGTGCACTCAATGGGATTCAACCGAACCGTGCACGCTCCTCTGGCTTCAAAGCAAATCATCACTTCTAGTCTTTGTACCTGCATGCTTTTACCACTAACAGCATTTCAAAGAACATCATTGCTTGCAAATGTTTTTGGCTTCAGCCAAAACTCCTGACGCAATGAGGCCAGAATGACTCTTTGTCTTCACCTGCAACTGTCTCTTCTGGCCTTGAAACAGACAGAAGGGTGCTGTCTTATTTTCCCTTTCAGTATATGACAACTTCACATCTAGACTGCAATCATACATTACTAGTTTTACTACAACATGTCTATATGTCCACATCAATACAACTACAGTAGTATGGCTAATGATGGACATCGCTAATGCCCAGTGACAGTTGAACATGCTTGGGATTAGGGCTGTTTCGTTGACCGTATTACCACCAAATTCCACAAGACCATTTAGTCATGGTAACCTGGCTTCTCCAAGCTCTGATGCTGCTGATGGTCATTAGTAGCCTACCAAACTTGCTAACTGCCTGGTACTCAGCACTCTATTGTCCCTCTAATCACTCTGACATCAATGCAAATGTTTTCGAAAAATCAAATCAAACACTTCATGAGAGCATATCATGTTGCGCAACATTTCTATAGGCTATGCAATTGCGTGAGAAAACAGTTTTGATGGCCTCTTTTAAAAATAGGAGGATCCCATCAGCTTTCAATAGGCTAAGTCTACTATATTTATTTATCCTAATATTAAAGCAGATTGCTTTGCTTAACAACAGGAGCATAGCCTTCCTGGCTGGCATGAAAATGAACCATGGGAAAAGTGTCCTCCATTCACGACTTAAGTGCATGTTTCGAGACAGGAGCATGATAATGGTCTATTCTAAATCAAAACCAATTTCACATATATATTATTGAGAATATGAAAAGACAACATTAAGTTAAGAATCATCTGATGGGTGACAATACTTGTGAATGATGTATTATCACTTGTTAATGATGCCCAGTGTGTGTAGTAAGGCAAGAAACAGTGCATGCCTTTTTTTTGCTACTTTAAAAAAAATCACAGTCGCACACCTCATGTAGCTTAGTCCATAGGCCTATATGTTTGATACTTTTTGAATCACAATTAAAGTGAGGAGTATTTGTGTCTGCAATGAAGTCCTTTTGTGGGGAAAAACTCATTCTGATTGGCTGGGCCTGGCTCCCCAGTGGGTGGGCCCATCTGCCAAGGGTGCATCCCTGCCCAGTCATGTGAAATCCATAGATTATAGGGCCTTGTGAATTTATATCAATTGACTGATTTCCTTATTTAAACTGTAACTCAGTAAAGTCTTTGAAATTGTTGCATGTACCGTATGCATTTGCAGTCTCTTTTGAGAACAGTGTTTTCCTGCTAATTGATTGCATTTTGTAACATTCGCGCTTATAGCTTACTGCCGTGTATGCATCGCTGCAATTATGATTTGAAGAAATAGCCTAATTGTTTATTAACATTTTAAGTCAAATGTTGTAATCTGTTGTATCAGCCTCATTGCTTTTAAAAATGTTTAGGTCAACTTTTGTACTATTGGGGATAGTAGATTGACATAGGCTAGTGCTTTAGCTGTTCGGTAAGCCTAGTTCTTCTAACATCTTCAATATGCGCCTCGGAACTCAATAAGAGGGATGCGCGAAGTTGTGTCTCCAATGTGTCTGTCTTCACTTGTAGCCTACTTCTTAGCTGAGATGCCTGTGAGAAGGACCTGATAATGTGACGGGCATTGGCTAAGAATTGAGATATCTGAGAGAGCCACATGAGTGAGAGGCGCTTTGGAGTGCCACAGCCGGGAGAAGGGAATTATAATTGTTATATTCAGCCCAAGGGCACAATGTCCACCGCAAAAGGCATGGATTTTTTTAGGGGGCATTATGGCCACACAAGGGGGATGCTGCTGGGAAATTCATGGTCTGTTGAGAATATTATCAAGTGCTTGTCAAATTGAGAATGAGTGATTGATGAAGTTTGTGCAGCCTGCACAAGAAACAAATCAGAGCTCATGCCTTTCATGAGAATTTTTTCCAATCATCATTAGAGTTGCATCGTGCTGCTTCAGAATGTATTAAAATCTAAACATATAGCCCAAAGTTTATATCACAACTAAAGTTGCATAAATAACTCGATATTAAGCATATATGAGGACCTATTTCTTTGTGAACCGCTCAACGCAGAATTGCGTGCACTTCCTTGGAAATCGTTTGGAGAAAATATATTTTCAATTTTATTCAGCTATGTTCAATTGTAATCTTCATACTATAAAATAATAAAAAATAGTGTGGATTCTAAGGAACTCTTGTTGCTAAATGAACTAGTGTAGCCCACAGCCATATGGCATAACCAGATCAGGGCCTAACATAAGGACAACTGCTATTCTGTTCTGCTGAAATAGACTACATTTTCTTCATATCATGTTTTTTTTATACCTGTCTAAAATAAATCATTGATTTATTGTGAAGGTCTAGGCTATATTACATGGTTTTATTAACCTTTTTAAAATGTAGATGTTCCAAAGGTTGCATCAGTGGCTTGTAGGCTATGTGTGGAAGCCAGGAGATGCTAAGCGTGTTTATGTTAATTAAGTCAATTGCCGTGAGACCGGCAGTTATTTGCTTGACAATCACCGTCTGACAAAATTTCATGACCCCCACAGCCCTACTGTACTTGCAATATGTTCAATATAATGATGAATTAATTAATATAAAGAGAGCCTACACAGGAAGGCACATTACTATAACTGGTAGTATTAATGTGCACTATAAGAAAACACGACAGCATGAATGGGGCATGTCTTTAATGCGCACAGGGCAGATTGTGATTATATGGATTGGTAAAAACTATTATGAATAACAGGACGTGTTGCAGCCCAGTGGACAAAAGTGGCCAGATGCTAATTGCTGTAGTGATTTTAATGAACATCTGAAAATAAACCTGTGTGGTGTGTGTGTTGCCTTCAGGTGGTTTGTGAGGAATACTGAAAAACAATTAGATAACAGGAGAATTTAGCGGCACGAAGTAATTAAGTTCCAGGGTAAAAATTATCAAATGAGACATGGTGATAATTGAGGCTGATTTTCAACATCCTGTGGGTATGAGATGCCTTAGTAGCACTCTCTCCCAATACATCAGCACAAATGCCAGTCTGCAATGGAGCACTAATTTCTGTCAGGATCAGGGAATGTTCAACTCTGGCTGATTGGGCCTATATTCATAGCTCCTCACAGGTTCTTCATTCCCTCTAATTAACTAGCAATTAGGTCCCATTGCCGCTAATTAGAATCCGCTGCTCAAGATATGGGAGAAAAAAGTGGCTCCTCTGTAATTAGCTGCTTCATTCACTCAATAGTTAGTATAAGTTAGAAAGCCTCTCCACTCAGTACACTCCGTAATAAGAACACTGACGCAGGAGGGAGTTGTTTCACTCACTGACGGTTCAACAACAATGACATAGCAGCAACCTCAATAGCCTCACAGCTACGCATGTGGCAATGAATAACTATCATAGAATAACACACAATGACCCACAGTATAACAGTTAGTTAGGTCCATTCGGTTCACTTCTGGATCAGTGATGGATTATTAATGTTTTTTAAGCCCTGGGAGCCAGTGAGTAGGGGACATGATGAGACATATGCATTTTGATTAACATCCCAATTAGGGTTAACAGTGATGAATCCTCGGGCAGGCCACTGGTGATGCAGTCTCCTGCTGAGTCTCTTCCTTCCTTCCCCTCATCATCTCTCTCTGTCTCACTTCCTTCAGTCTCTGGGTTATCAATCCATGGTTTACACCAACCTTCAGCAGGATACATATGTAGGATATTCATTTGAGCCAGTTTGCTACAGTGGTTAAAATATCATGCAGCAACAGGAAATGTGAATTATTATGTAGATTATAATTAATATACATTTTTGTAGAGGTTGATACATTTTTCATACGGGTAAATTCAGTCTGAAATGTCTGTGAAAATGTCAAACTTCAGAAGCCTTTTTATACCTCAAATACACTACGTTTGAAAGTTCTCTTGCAACAGGGTGATCAAATTAAGATCCTACAACTGTAGTCTGCTGATTCATCAGGGAGAGGTGCAGAGGCATAGAGAAATATGGCATGCAACAAGAACAACTCTTCTTTTCCTCTTTGCCAATAGACTCCAGCGATACCCTACCTTAAATGTCTTAACCTGCAACACACTACCTACGGAATAAGACATCTTCATTACAGATATAGGATCTTAATTTGATCACTCTGTTGCAGTTGAACCTCCCTGAAATGCAGGACATGTATTGTATTTAAGGTTTAAAAAGGCTTCTGAAGTTTGTAATTGAACATTTCAGACTTGATTTTCCCTTTGAAAAATGCATCAACCCCTACAAAAATGTACATGAATTATAATCCACATAATACTTCACATTTCCTGTTGCTGCAGGATTATTTTCCTGCTGTAGCGAAATAGCTCAAATTAAGATCCTACATCTGTACATTTCTCCAGACCTGTTTTCGAATGCAGTCATCGACTGTTCTGTGCTCTGCACGACCTCGATTTGCACCACCGAGTTTCTGTATGAATTCCTAAATAAGAAAATGAGTTTGTGCATTTCCCCTGTGTAGTACATCCTGGTATGTTTCCTGCTCTATGAGAAAACAGTCCTACTCATAAATCAATACATTAAAGAATAATACAGTATTAGAAAACTAGAAAGACTGTAGAACTCCAGAAATAAAGGGCTTTTTCTGCTCAAACCAAAATGCTACTTTCTTACTCAGAGGCATGAATTATGAAGTAAATAGGATGGCAGACAAATATGGGTAGACAATCTAGCATGTAAAAACAAAGCACTCCAATTTGTCTAAGTTACTGTCACCTTCACTCAGCTTCCTCGTTTCGCCACATGGAGATGAGCCTTCCCTAAAAAGTCTGTATGGTGGAACACAAGCTGTCTTTGTGCCCATGTGTGCACTTAGCAAATAGACCGGGCAGATATGAGGGACTGAGACAAATTGCTTGGGATGATGGTTGGGTATAGAGGAGAGGCAGCGTCTGCATGGGACCATCTTAATCATGGTATAGCCAGAGAGGGCTGTCAAATGCTTTTGTTTCAGTGGGACACTTCTAAACGCTGCTCTGAATTATCTGTACGTTGCTTTCTAGATATTATAGCAGATACGGAGTAAACCGTAAAAATAACCTCCTCCTTACACTTCTCCAGAAATGAGACATAAATCTACCTCAGAATCACAGTAGTGACTAACAACAATTACATGAAGACACCATCTTATTAGTTAATTCAAATAAACAAGGAACAGCAGCCTTGAAGAAGTGCCATAAATAGTTTCCTGTTTAGAGTAAATTGTCAGGGGACACTCTTGGAACTGAATTACTTGCAAGGGAGGTTACAATTTCTCATTTATTTTGATTTTCTTCATGATGCTTTTGCCCTCTGGATTCAAGGTAATTAATTGTTTTCATTGGCAATCATCCTCCAGTGCATTTGTTTCTCTGTAACTCAATAATCGTTCCATTACTGGTAAAGCAAATCAACATTCTGGAGACTCCCTTTCCACACTCTCACACTCCACCCCTGCTTCAGCACCCTTTCACTGACACCACATTCCCTTTGGATTGGTAGATCTGAATTGTCATTCCAGTAAATTGTCAATCCCAAAACCACTACATACATTGAGGCTGTACTCTGTAAAGAACAGACACCCTGTAGAGAAAGGACAACATTTCTACTCTGTTACCGTGGCACCAATGCTACCCTGACACCCAGATTCTACCAACCCATAACCTGCAAAGGTAATTAACTGTGGGAGTTGCTAAGAGGCATTGAGAGTTAAAAGGCAGCATGGGAGAATGAAATACGGTATCTCCACTTCCCTTTAAGGGAAAAGGGTTACAGCATTTCTGCATTCTGCTCTGAAATGAGGATATTCATTGGTCCCTCAATAGTACATAAAGATTGTCAGTACAAAGCCGGGTACTTCCAGTTGAAGTCGGAAGTTTACATACACCTTAGCCAAATATATTTAAACTTAGTTTTTCACAATATCTGACATTTAATCCTATTAAAAATTCCCTGTCTTAGGTCAATTAGGATCACCACTTTATTTTAAGAATGTGAAATGTCAGAATAATAGTAGAGAGAATGATTTCAGCTTTTCTTTCTTTCATCACATTCCCAGTGGGTCAGAAGTTTACATACACTCAATTAGTATTTGGTAGCATTGCCTTTAAATTGTTTAACTTGGGTCAAATGTATTGGATACCCTTCCACAAGCTTCCCACAATAAGTTGGGTGAATTTTAGCCCATTCCTCCTGACAGAGCTGGTGTAACTGAGTCAGGTTTGTAGGTCTCCTTGCTCAGACACGCTTTATCAGTCCTGTCCACAAATGTTCTATAGGATTGAGGTCAGGGCTTTGTGATGGTCACTCCAATACCTTGACTTTGTTGTCCTTAAGCCATTTTGCCACAACTTTGGAAGTATGCTTGGGGTCATTGTCCATTTGTAAGACCCATTTGCGACCAAGCTTTAACTTCCTGATTGATGTCTTGAGATGTTGCTTCAATATATCCACATAAGTTTCCTCCCTCATGATGCCATCTATTTTGTGAAGTGCACCAGTCCCTCCTGCAGCAAAGCACCCCCACAACATGATGCTGCCACCCCCGTGCTTCACGGTTGGGATGGTGTTCTTCGGCTTGCAAGCACCAAAGTACGTTAATCTCTAGAAGACTGAATGCGTCTCCTTCCCAAGCGGTATGACGAGTGTGTGGTTCCATGTTGTTTATACTTGCGTACTATTGTTTGTACAGATGGACGTGGTATCGTCAGGCGTTTGAAAATTGCTCCGAAGGATGAATCAGACTTGTGGAGGTCTACATTTCCCAAGCTGTTTAATTCACAGTCAATTTATTGCATGTAAACTTCTGAACCACTGGAATTGTAATACAGTGAATTATAAGTGAAATAATCTGTCTGTGAACAATTGTTGGAAAATGACTTGTGTCATGCAAAGTAGATGTCCTAACCGACTTTCCACAAATTTATTGTTAACACACTATAGTTTTGGGGTGGATGAAAAACGAGATTTAATGGCTCCAACCTAAGTGTATGTAAACTTCCGACTGTAACTAAATATCTAATGAAACTGCTCGCGCGCACCAATGAGCGTCTGCATTGCCAAGGGCTAAAATATAAGTAATTCCTATTACTGACGCAGATCACGCTGCAAGTCCTGCTTCTCCCATCTCCTCATTGGTTTATAGAAGCAGGTACCCACGTGCCATCTCCTCATTGGTTATACCCACGTGGGTGATTGAAAGACTAAATGTTTTGTCGGTTGTCGTGGTAATACTATGAAAACGTAGATGCCAATCACTATGTAAGTTGAAAGATGAAAAAGCCTGGAAGGAGGAGAGATGACTAGAAAGTAGTCGGTTGGCCGTTTTATGTGTGGATTAATTGAGTAGAGGACCTTGTGCATTTCAGGTAAAATAACAACTCAATGTTTATATCACAGGACAAATTAGCTAGCAACAGCAAGCTAGCTAAATAGGACAAATTAACTAGCAAGTGCAAGCTAACTAGATAAATTGCCATACATGTTTAATGCTTTTCGACCTGTCCCCAAATTATTGTCATTGGTTCAGAGTTTGTTTTGATATTTTAACCTGCGTGTCGTGATTGCGTTTGGTGTCGGGGGACAAAGTAAATTTGAGCACGTTGGTGCACGCGCGTAGCCGGTTTGGGTTGCGTGTTAGTCTTTGATGCATTAAGTAACATTTACGAAAAACAAAAGTAACCTGGCATCGCCAATGATTTGATTAATATTTTGGGTAGCTTCCCAACAGTCAGCAGATCAGCTGAACACGGCCTGTGTTCTAATGTTAGATCAAGAGAACCACTTTTTTCGATCCATATTCAACCTATATTCAGCAAGTTAAGCATAATGTATTATTATGACACTTGGTCAACGCCTGCTGCCTCTTGCAGCCATTATGTCATTCAATATTTAATTGAAAGGATGTGGGGGCAAACTGACTTGGCATGGCAGAATACAGGGGGTGATATTTTTGTGGAAGCAACAAGGCAGATAGTGCTCTATAGCCAATATAAGTGCTCTATAAGTGCTCTATAGCCAAAACCATGCAAAAAGATAAAACCATCGGCTATACATGTCTTCTTCCATTATACAACATTTATTACCTGCCCTCCAGCAAGGAGTGTATAACACACACACACACACGTCCCCTCTCTCGCTCCTCTTCTCAAGAGTAAACACTCATTGTGATTTAGAGGGCTTTTCAATTGATTTGACAGGTTGATTTGATTGAGGCCTTCCAATCAAATAGCATCATCATCTCCCTCTGAATCAGCAACATAGCATTAGTTATCCCCCGGGGTAATATACAACCCCCGAGGTAAAATAAACCAGAGGACCACTGCCTTCTCACAAAAACAATCACCATTAAATACACCCATACTTTGTCTTTGCTTTCCTCGTGTTCAGAGAGGAGATCTATAGTAAAGTCTCTGAGGCACAGCTGTACTTTACGGAAGAAAACTCCTTTGAGTTCTGTCATGTCTAAATTCATATTCACTTTTTGATGACAGGAAGACCTCTCAAGTGAATTCGCAGTTACCTGTGTAGAGGAGCACTCTTGAACGGCTCCAAATGTGAGCGCTGGTATGCTCATAAAAAGACAGGTAAACACATTGCAGGAGGAAAGACACTTCACACTTACAATACAAACACCATCATTCTGAGTGGTTGACGCCTGAATGATGCCCAGTGTTATACAGCACAAGACAATTCTATTAGAGGTCGACCGATTATGATTTTTCAACGCCGATACCGATTATTGGAGGACCAAAAAAAACAGATACCGATTAATCGTCTGAATATAGATATTTGTAATAATGACAATTACAACAATGCTGAGTGAACAATGAACACTTTTATTTTAACTTAATATAATACATAAATAAAATTGATTTAGTCTCAAATATATAATGAAACATGTTTAAAGAAGAAAGTAAAAGTGCAATACGTGCCATCTAAAAAAGCTAACGTTTAAGTTCCTTGCTCAGAACATATGAAAGCTGGTGGTTCAATATTCCCAGTTCAATATTCCCAGTTAAGAAGTTTTAGGTTGTAGTTATTATAGGAATTATGACGCGTAGACTATTTCTCTCTATACCATTTGTATTTCATATACCTTTGACTATTGGATGTCCTAATAGGCACTTTAGAATGCAGTAGAGTGCAGTAACAGCACTTATGGTGGGCGTGTGTGGACTTTTTCAGCACCCAGCCAAGCCTCATTCAGTGACTGTGCTTAATACAAATCAAGGGTTGTGTGCAGTGCCTTATGCGCTCTTTAGACAAATGCAGACCACTGCCCTCAATCATCAAATACTGATATGAGGAGTTTTCAAGCCGTATTATTTTGAGTATGGAGGTGACATCAGTCAGACACATTTTAACGGACTGTCTGTGTCCAACATGGTGAAAATGTACCGGTGAAAATGTTCCCTTCCCACATGCAGTGACACACTGTCGGACATGGGGCATTATCTTTACATCTCAAGCAGCGCTTGAGGTGTGTGTGGTTTTGTTTTACTATCCTTGTGGGGACCAGAAGTCCTCACAAGGATAGTCAAACAAGAACATTTGGATAAGTGGGGACATTTCACCAGTCCCCACGAGGAAAAGGGCTATTTTAGGCTTAGCGGCTAGGTTTAGGGTTACAATAAGGATTATGGGTAGAATTAAGGTCAGGGTTAGAGGTTTAGGAGTTAGGGTTAGATTTAGGGTTAGGGAAAATAGGGTTTTGAATGGGAATACATGTGTTGGTCCCCACAAGGATAGTAAAACAAAAGTATGTGCGTCTGTGTGTGTGACAGTTACAGGGACAGCAAACTAGAAATGTTTTCATTCTTGGCAGTTACATTGGCAAGATAAACAGAACTCTAGATGTGTTCTGAGAAGTAGTCTTCCTAGTTTACTATTCTACAAAACGAATCCAAATTTTTTTATGCCTGCCCAAGCCGTGTCTTTAAACCTATCTCAAATATGAGGTCCTCTAATAGGCTAAGTGATGATACATTCTAAATCAACATGCATGTACAGCTGAGTTACAGTGCATGTTTTATCAGTCCACCCTTCATCCATACAGTATAGTGCTATAGACAGAGGGCATTCTGTCCTTCCAGTGTTTCCGTGTTCTGTGCCACATTGAATTGATCTTTACAATCTGACCTAATGCGACATTTCCCCTTTTGAGTAACACAAATAGTCCAAACATTTCCTGAGGAGATGAGACAGTTAGGCAGACACTCTTACACAGAAAACGTACAGAGCGCTGTTCAACAGGCTGCTCTCTGTCAGTGCCAAATAGTGAAATGTAGTCTTGGCACCACAACTGGCCAGCCAGGCTTGACTATGTATGGTGCCTCACAGCTCAGTGAAGACCACCTCTGCCTGTGACCTAGGGATGGGTTTCTCCCTGTAACTCATACTCTACCTGTCAAATCAGAGCCTGGTTCACATTATTCTCTTGTGTTGACAAGAGTGAAGCTCAAATCATGACACAGAGAGGGAGTGAGAGAATTACAGTATGAGTATGGAGTAACTGGATGCTGTAAGCTAGGGGCAAAGCCTGAAGGAATTTGAGAAGGGAAATCCAGACATTCCCAAGAACACAAGAGGAATCCAAAGTCAAAAGGATATTCAATGTTTTTTTATACCAGATTACCATTAGATTAATTGAATTCATGGCCCCATTCTGTAGCAATTGAGCTTGTGAGATAATACTATAAAGAACAGTATAACAAAAATCATGTCTGTGGAAATTCACTCGCTGCAAGTTCAACAGTATCTCCAACGCTATGTCTGGGGAAAACAGACCAACCTCTGTTTGGGTACAGTATATACTGTGTGTGACGTATTACATTGATATAACATCCTTCAAAATGTAGTCCCAGTACATTTGACATTGAGTTTTAAAGCTCAAAATAGATGACATTGTAGCAGATACGTACAGTACGCTGGGCTAGTTTTCACATTCACAGTCTACACTACAGTTTTCATGAGACTATTGGCCTAACAGAAAGACAAACGTCAATAGTTTCGCAATAGGCAGTCATAATACACCTGATGAGCAGATGCAAAAAAAAAAAAAATAGACAATTATGCCAAAATGTATATGTATGAAAAATAAGGTTTTAAGCTTCAGCATGTGAGAGACAGCAAACAATGAGGTTGAGTATAACTGCAGCTACACATTGACTATATGTATATTTCACGCTGTGGGAGAAGCCATTAAGTTCACCAACACTGCTCCAGTTATAATACATAGACTACTAGGAATTTTGCCTCCAGAGAGAATAAATGGCTTTTGCAATGATCTCATTGTCCTTTTCCCTTTCTGTCACATGGTCCAGACAGGCAGACCACTCAAAGTAAGGAGATGACAAATGGCTGTCACATTATTCATAAAGGAAAATGTTAGGGTCATCTTATGTTATAAATCAACAATGTCATTATTTGCTGAGTTTGGAGATATAGGCTCATTCACATAGGTCGATATCAATAATACATCGCAAACCATCCATTCAATGCAATTAAACATATGCAACTCAGAATCTATCAAACGGTACGTAAAGGATACTTGCTCCGTGTAGTGGTTACTTTACCTTGTATGTGCTGGTTGACCACATTCTCAAGTCGATCAAGTCTTTCTATGATCCGTAGGGTTTCCCCCTTCTTGTCGCCTTCTAACTTTTTCTCTGGGACAGGCATAGGGACTTTGATGTATACATTCGCGATATAATTAGTGACCCATCCAACATAGAGCAGACACACGATGTTGGTCATGCCACTCAAGATCACGCATGTAGACACCAAAGTTTTGGTTCTCCTGGTGCAAGCCATCCCGACATCCCTCCATACAGCCAACGAAATTCAATACACCAGAGGACAAGTGCGACTGTCGCCCACCAAAATCCTAGAATGTGCTATGCGCGTCACTTGAGAGCAACCTGGATAAATTACAACTCCACAACGATGCAATTCGTTCTGCAAATGCGGGCAACCATCGCCTCCGGATCCAATAACCGCACTCTGCCTTCACGCGCAGAAGGCTATGATTTAATCCAAATAGGTAGGTCAAAAATGGAGAAAAAAAATCTCAGTCGTTGGAAAGTAAAGGTGATTGTCTTGGTGACGAACGTTCTCTATTTCGCTTCATTTGCAAGTCCACACCAGTCGCGATTTCACCGACAGACAGAAGGCGTGTGGAACATGCGTTTCAACCGCTGTCCAATGAGAAACAATAGTGAAATTGTGTAATAGGCTACTGTGCATTCACTTCCACAATTACCCATTTAGATTAGAATGTGTGGGGGGGGGGGGGGGGGGGGGGGGGGGGGGGGGGGGGGGGGGGTTATTGTGAAGGTTTTCAATTGCACTAATAATTAATATATAGTAATTACTCATTTAAAATGTCGCAGCAATTATTAACTGTAATTGTTTCAAGATGTTCCTATTTTGATATAAAGGTAGGCTACTGTACAGTCCAAGAAGTCATACAATGACTGAAGTTTGACTTTACTGTTTTCCAATCAAGGAATAGATTAAACCTAGGCTACAATTTACATTGTGAAATGTGACATTTAAATTCTTGTCAAATACTTATTTCTTGTCACATGCATTCTTGTCATCTGCAACCTGTCACATACTAAGAGTAGGCCTAGTAAACATATCCTAGAGATGACAGCATATAAAATATTGCCACCTTTACAGACAATCAGACTGATTGGCTTGGAGAAAACACTCAGTTGGTATGTCATGTGTTGTTCTTGTGACAAAATTATCCCCATATCGCTTAAGGTAATTGTTGACACCTAATCTTTTTTGTATCCAAATAAATTAATGACCAATTAATGACCTAATAGCGTCTCCTTGCAAATTGAACGTTCAACTTTGTTTCCAATGGATTTGGCACTGAGTAAGAGCGTGAGAGATCACTTGCAATACTTTATCAAGCCACAAGATAGAGACACTGGGACCTAAATGGTAAGGTGTATTATAAGTGTTTGTGCACACTACTTAATCAGTTCGACAGGAGAGGTTCATGTTGGAAAATGAACACGTTTATCTCATAACAGTGTCCTGCTTGTTGCTTGTAGATTAAGCCTATTCTCTCTCCAAAGGGGGGAACACTGGATAACCCAATTACTACATTTCCATTGATCATCACAGTTACGCTATGTGAGGACACAGTGAAGTAGACAAACAGACGGCCAAACAAAACAATAAGGTGCTGAAACACATTTTCATCCTCATCATCATTATTATTATAATGAAAGTCACTTGGAATACACATTTTCCCTGCATGCACAACAACATATTTCATTGCACAATGGCACAGAAATCTATATTTGCTGTGTGCATTTAGGTGTCCCTGAGTGAGAAGCCTACTTGAAACAGGCTACAACTGTTAGAGTGGGGACCATGGTGAAAGCATTTGGCCCAGTTCTTCCTTCAATGGTCTTAGAACCAACCCCATCATGCACAGTGGCTCCTTCTGGAGGGAACCCAGTGTGCCCAGTTGCTCCTGCTGTGTGCATCAGACAGGGCCTTGATCCCTCTCCCCCTGTATTCCTCTGGAACATGAAAGCATGAGAGAAATGTCACCCCTCAGGCCTAAAAACGATTTCACCCCTGCAGGCCTGAAAACGACAATAAACACTGAAACATCTCAGCAGCCGCTCAATGGGGGGCATCATGGAAGGTGGATATGCAATATTATATTGTAAAGTTGAGAAGGCTATTGATCTCTGATGCCAGCGTGAGTTCAGCTGCACATTGAGACTTTGGTTTTATGCCTCGTAGGAATGCAAATGTACTGGTGGAAAGGCATTATTTCCTCCCCTCTAACAAGTGATTCAGCACTTGAACAATATGGCGTCATTATTTTGTAAGTTAATGGATTTACAGTAAAGCAAAGATAACATATTCAGCACCACAGCGATTCATTGATGCATGGTTTTGCATTGTCTTTTTCTATCTATCGACAGTGCATTTGCAAAATATTCAGACCCCTTGACTTTTTCCACATTATGCTACGTTACAGCCTTATTCTAAAAAGGATTCAATAAAAATAAATCTACTCACAGTACCTCATAATCACAAAGCGAAACAGGTTTTTAGAAAAGTTAGCTAATTTATTACAAATAAAAAACAGAAATACCTTATTTACATACTGTAAGTATTCAGACCATTTGCTATGAGACTTGAAATTGATCTCAGGCGCTTCCTGTTTCCATTGATCATCCTTGAGATGTTTCTACAACTTGATCGGAGTATACCTGTGGTAAATTCAACTGTTTGGACATGATTTGGAAAGGCACACACCTGTCTATACAAGGTCCCACAGTTGACAGTGCATGTCAGAGGAAAAACCAAGCCATGAAGTCGAAGGAATTGTGCTAGAGCTCCGAGAGAGTATTGTGTCGAGGCACAGATCTGCGGAAGCGTACCAAAACATTTCTGCAGAATTGAATATTCCCAAGAACACAGTGGCCTCCATCATTCTTAAATGGAAGAAGTTTGGAACCACCAAGACTCTCCCTAGAGCTGGCGGCCCCACCAAACTGAGCAATCGGGAGAGAAGGGACTTGGTCAGGGAGGAGACCAAGAACCTGATGGTCACTATAAAAGAGCTCCAGAGTTCCTCTGTGGAGATGGGAGAAACTTCCAGAAGGACAACCATCTCTGCAGCACTCCACCAATCAGGCCTGTATGGTAGAGTGGCCAGGCGGAAGCAACTCCTCAGTAAAAGGCACATGACAGCCCATTTGGAGTTTGCCAAAAGGGACCTAAAGACACAAGATTCTCTGGTCTGATGGAACCAAGATTGAACTCTTTGGCCTGAATGTCAAGCGTCACGTCTGGAGGAAATCTGACACCATCCCTACGGTGAAGGATGGTGGTGGCAGCATCATGCTGTGGGGATGTTTTCCAGCGGCAGGGACTGCGAGGCAAGTCAGTATCGAGGGAAAGATGAACGGAGCAAAGTACAGAGAGATCCTTGATGAAAACCTGCTCAGGACCTCAGACTAGGGGCAAAGGTTCACCTTCGACGACCCTAGGCACACAGCCAAGACAATGCAGGAGTGGCTTCGCGACAAGTCTCTGAATGTCCTTGAGTGGCCCAGCCAGAGCCTGGACTTGTGCCAAGCTTGTGGCGTCATACACAAGAAGACTCAAGAAGACTCAAGGCTGTAACCTGTGTGCCAACAAAGTACTGAGTAAAGGGTCTGAATAGTTATGTAAATGTGATATTTCAGTTTTTTATTTTTAATACATTTGCAAAAATGTCTAAAAATCTGTTTTGCCATTATGGGGTATTGCGTGTAGATTGATGAGGGGGAAAACTATTTAATCAATTTTAGAAAAATGCTGTAACGTAACAAAATGTGGAAAAAGTCAAGTGGTCTGAGTACTTTCAGAATGCACTGTATATCCAACCTTTATGTATGGTATGTGACATTGGTCAGAGGTGAAAGGCTAATAAAGGTAAAGGTTGGGGGCGCTGCACCTCTTCCGTCACATCCCTTCATTCCTCATCCTCCACCCCAACAATGCATCCTCCTTCCTGAATTACATGCTCTGCTGTACACTAATTGCCTTTCTGGGCCTCCCTTTTGTTGTGATGCCGTTAATGGATCTCAAATCGTCTAGTCGTATGAAACTTGAATTTTGAAAATTGGTATTTGCGTCTGCCCAGAGTGCAGGCCCTTTGTGAATGGCTTCAGTGCCAGTTTTGTAAGTGCCAAGCACACTGCAGCTGTGGGAGAGAGTGGAGACTCAATTAAGGGGCACAGCAGAAAGCCAGTCTTGTTCCACAGAACCTAGTCAGAGTGGCGAGGGTTTTGTAAAAATCTCAGTCCAAAGCACCATGCTGTAATTCTCATATCTGCTGGAATATAATGTTCTTGGTGCAGTGGGGCCAATGGATTTTCTGTTTGTGTGCCAGTTGGAACAAAATGTCCCCAAATCCCATTCTGATTCGCTCTTCATGCTGGCTGCTTTTAGAGATGAGAGACATCTGTGTAATGCCTCAAGTGTTCCTCTGATACCAGCAGCTTCCAACAGCCCTTTTCCTGTCGCCAATCAAGAGGAACTAATTTATACCTTTTTACAGGTCAGCCCACTCTATATATTGTATTCATAAATCCAGCTGGCCCCATGGTCCTCTTGTGAGGTTTGTTGCAGTGTGACCAGAACATGACTTTTGTGTAGCTCCCTATTGCTAAAGCACCGGGTTTCTAAGCCTCCTCTCCCTCAGGGTTCCTAATGGGCATAAATGGCAATATCAAAGTCTGGTATCAGCATTCGACCTAAAATTACATTTCTCAATATGATCTGAAGGAGAGCTAGAGGGTCATTTGCACTCAGTGTCTTAGTCATCACAAGCACCAGTCAAAGACAGCAGCAGGGCCAGACTCACAATAGATGTGATGAAAGAGAAGCAGGGAATGTTGCCCCAGCAGGCCAGTTGTGTTTCCAACACCGGATTAAAGGCGGATAATTATGACAGGTCTTTGCCCCTGACAGACGTCTGCACTGCTTAAGGAGTTTGACCAAACATATTTATGTCACAGCAGGGAGGTGGCGGGTGCCCCCTCAACCTTCGCTGTGGGACACTCACAGTCCCTACCTCTTCAGAACAGAATGAATTACTGGCCGCCTGTGTGGCTGGCCTCGATTACAAACTTGATTAGAGAGAGGATGCCACAAGTAGAGAGCACCAAGCAGCCTCAGCATCTCTGGGAATTAAAAAGCTTTAACAATTGCATTGATGGGAAATTTGTAAGGATCAGTAGGGGAAGACATTATGCAAACACAATTAGAAGATGTAATACCATCTGCTTACCATTTGATATCAAATGTATTCCTTTATAATCCCATTAGAATCACATTTGAACATAGAGGGTTGTTATTTAAATATATTTGATCATCAAGATGGGATCCATTTGTTTTCCATTCCCCCTTCCCTGTGTAAGCCCTGAGGTGGCATGACAAACAACCACTGGTCTCCTATGCTGCTCCATCTCATCAGCTTCACTCTCATGGGAGAATGAGTCAGGCCCTTATACAGTATGATCAGTGTGGTCCATTCCTCCCAGCTAACAGGCATACAGCCCACTGCACATCTGTGATTTACTACAGTGTGGAGTCAGCGGTTTGTAGGGCTACCTGGGTGTGATGTAAAATGGCAGTGTTATTTTCATCTGGCTCTGCTTATTTACACTTACATCAGAATTAATGTCAACCCCACCACTCCAGCCCAGCCTCCATTCCTTTCATTTAACCTTGCCATATCTATCAACACTACAGTATGTGTCTTGGAAGCCTTGGAGTTTTCAGACTGTCCTAAAAAACATTGACTTGGATTTTTCCGGGTCAGTTGAAGTGCTTTTTAACTGAGTTCTAACCCTGCACAGTTCGTAGCATGGTACAGAGCTGGCCTTAAGCTCTCCTGCTTCAAGGTATGGAATTAGCTTTTTAATCAAAGTGTATAGAAAGCAGATGGCAACTCTCCTTGGGTTTAGACCAGCATATTATTAATATGATATTCTCTGTCTTTAATCACTCTGATGACAGACATGGCTGACAGATGGCCCTTAGGTTTTGAGGCCATTAAATCGTGAGAGTGCTATAGTCTGAATAGTTTTACGCTTATTCCAGCCCATGCTGCTGACGCAAATCTACTCCATCCACTTTAACCCACTACATCTAGTCCTGACAGTGCATGCCTGCATTTCCCATCATAGGATTATCTCATATGTTGTGGTCAAAGTATCCTCAAACAATCTCTGTATACAGGTATAATAATGGCTGAGGATGCCAACCATGGAAACCTTGCTTCCACAGTGACAGAGCAGGGTGTTGTCATTAAGCTTGGGGCTCATGCGCCTGTCATCTCACACCTCTGTTTAAATTGTATATATACTGCATTGTCACGCTCTGATCTGTTTCACCTGTCCTTGTAATTGTCTCCACCCCCTTCAGGTGTCTTGTATGTTTCCAAGTCAACCAGCGTTTTGCTTTTTGCATTCTCCTTTTTCTAGTCCTCCCGGTTTTGACCCTTGCCTGTTTCTGGACTTTGTACCCACCTGCCTGACCATTCTCCCTGCCTTGACCATGAGCATGTCTGCCACTCTGTACCTCCTGGATTCTGATCTGGTTTTGACCTTTTTGCCTGTCCATGACCATTCTCTTGCCTACCCCTTTGGATTAATAAACATTGTAAGACTCCAACCATCTGCCTCCTGTGTCTGCATTTGGGTCTCGCCTTTTTAATTTGCACATGTAGCAAGCAGAGTTATTGTGTTGTTAAATCTACAGTAGGTGAGTCAGACAATATAGTTTTCATTAATCTAATTAGCCTATTTCTCAACGGCGCCGGCGGCGAACCGCCTCGGCCTCATCACCTAATTGCCTATCAAGTTTTTAAAAAGTTAGGTGAATCGGATCGGACTCAGATGGAGAATGAGTGAATTGTTCAAGATGGATAAATAATAGTCAAGACCAAGAGGTGCACAAATACGCCGCAAAAAAAGCTTTATCTGATCAACCTCGTGCCAAATTGCCACATCAGCAAAGCTACCCCCTTGTCCTCGTTTGACGAAACACCATCGCAGGTGGAAGCCAGTAGTACTACTTACAGTAAGTCGTTTTTTGGGGTACAGTGCATTCGTAAAGTGTTCATACCCCTTGATTTTTTCCACATTTTGTGACATTACAGACTTATTCTAAATTAATTTAATTGTTTTTTCCCCCCTCATGAATTTACACAAAATACCCAATAATAACAGAGCACAAACAGATTTGTATTTTTTTTCTCTCCAAAAAAACAAAACAAAACGGAAATATCACATTTACATAAGTTTTCAGACCCTTTACTCAGTACTTTGTTGAAGCACCTTTGGCGGTGATTGCAGCCTTGGGTCTTCTTGGGTATGACGCTACAAGCTTGGCAAACCGGTATTTGGGGAGTTTCTCCCATTCTTCTCTGCAGATCCTCTCAAGCTCTGTCAGGTTAGATGTTGAGTATCGCTGCACAGCTATTTTCAGGTCTCTCCAGAGATGTCGATAGGGTTCAAGTCCGGGCTCTGACTGGTCCGCTGCCAAAGAGGTTCTGATGGCTCTGGAGCAGGTTTTCATCAAGGATCTCTCTGTACTTTGCTCCGTTCATCTTTCCCTTGATCTTGACCTGTCTCGCAGTCCCTGCCGCTGAAAAACATTGCCACCACCATGCTTCACCGTAGGGATGGTGCCAGGTGTCCTCCAGACGTGACGCTTTGCATTCAGGCCAAAGAGTTCAATCTTGGTTTCATCAGACCAGAGAATCTTGTTTTTCATCATCTGAGAGTCCTTTAGGTCCCTTTTGGCAAACTCCAAGCGGGCTGTCATGTGCATTTTATGAGGAGTGGCTTCCGTCTGGCCACTCTACCATAAAGACCTGATTGGTGGAGTGCTGAAGAGATGGTTGTCCTTCTGGAAGGTTCTCCTATCTCCACAGAGGAACTCTGTAGCTCTGTCATAGTGACCATCAGGTTCTTGGTCACCTCCCTGACCAAGGCCCTTCTACTAAACACAAATGCTTCATTTGTAAATGATGTCTGAGTGTTGGAATGTGTCCCTGGCTGTCACGTTCTGACCTTGATTTCCGTTGTTTTGTATTTATTTAGTATGGTCAGGGCGTGAGTTGGGTGGGCAGTCTACAAGAGCTACTCAGTCCGGCGCTTCCAGAGCCTTCCTCCTCTCCAGCGCCGCCAGTGCCGCCCGTCTGTCCAGCGCCGCCAGTGCCGCCCGTCTGTCCAGCGCCGCCAGTGCCGCCCGTCTGCCCAGCGCCGCCAGTGCCGCCCGTCTGCCCAGCGCCGCCAGTGCCGCCCGTCTGCCCAGCGCCGCCAGTGCCGCCCGTCTGCCCAGCGCCGCCAGTGCCGCCCGTCTGCCCAGCGCCGCCAGTGCCGCCCGTCTGCCAGGAGCCGCCAGTGCCGCCCGTCAGCCAGGGGCCGCCAGTGCCGCCCGTCAGCCAGGGGCCGCCAGTGCCGCCAGTCAGCCAGGGGCCGCCAGTGCCGCCAGTGCCGCCAGTCAGCCAGGGGCCGCCAGTAAGCCAGGGGCCGCCAGTGCCGCCAGTCAGCCAGGGGCCGCCCGAGCAGCTGCCCCTCTGTCCAGAGCAGCTGCCGCCCCTCTGTCCCGAGCTGCTATCGCCCCTCTGTCCCAAGCTGCTGCCGCCCCTCTGTTCCGAGCAGCTGCCCCTCTGTCCCGAGCAGCGGCTCCTCTGTCCCGAGCAGCTGCCCCTCTGTCCCGAGCAGTTGTCCCTCTGTCCCGAGCAGCTACTTCACCTCTGTCCCGAGCTGCCCCTCTGTCCCAAGCAGCCCCTCTGTCCAGTGGGGTCATTGAGAGGGGTGGCCATGGTGAGAAGCCACGGAGGCGGACAATAAGGCGGACTAAGACAATGATGAAGTGGAGTCCGCGTCCCGCGCCAGAGCCGCCACCGCGGACAGACGCCCACCCAGACCCTCCCCTATAGGTCAAGGTTTTGCGGCCGGAGTCCGCACCTTTGGGGGGGGAGGGGTACTGTCACGTTCTGACCTTGATTTCCGTTGTTTTGTATTTATTTAGTATGGTCAGGGCGTGAGTTGGGTGGGCAGTCTATGTTTGTTTTTCTATGTTTTGGGGCATTTCTATGTTTTCGGCCTAGTATGGTTCTCAATCAGAGGCAGGTGTCATTAGTTGTCTCTGATTGAGAATCATACTTAGGTAGCCTGGGTTTCACTGTGTGTTTGTGGGTGATTGTTCCTGTCACTGTGTTTGTTGTCACAGGATAGGACTGTTTTGCGTTTTCACATTTCTTGTTTTTGTTAGTTTGTTCATGTGAAGTTATTTATTAAAACATGAATCAAAACAACCACGCTGCGCTTTGGTCCGCCTCTCGTACAGACGAACGTCGTTACAGAATCACCCACCCCAACAGGACCAAGCGGCGTGGTAACGGGCAACGGCAAGAGGAGCAGCAGGAGAAGCAACAGAGGCAGCAGCAACAGGAGCAGCAGCAGCAGCAGTGGGAGAGGCTGCACTATTTGGAGAAATGGACATGGGAGGAAGATTTGGATGGTAAAGGACCCTGGGCTCAGCCAGGAGAATATCGCCGCCCCAAGGAAGAACGGGAGGCGGCGAAAGCGGAGAGGCGCCGGTATGAGGAGGCAGCGCGGCGTCGTGGATGGAAGCCTGAGAGTCAGCCCCAAAAATTTCTTGGGGGGGGGCTAACAGGGAGTATGGCTACGCCAGGTAGGAGACCTGAGCCAACTTCCTGTGGTTATCGGTGGGCTAGAGAGACCGGGCAGGCACCGTGTTATGCTGTGGAGCACACGGTGTCCCCAGTGCGGGTGCACAGCCCGGTGCGGTACATTCCAGCTCCGCGTATCGGCCGGGCTAGAGTGGGCATCGAGCCAAATGCCATGAAGCCGGCTCTACGCATCTGGTCTCCAGTGCGTCTCCTTGGGCCGGCTTACATGGCACCAGCCTTGCGCACGGTGTCCCCGGTTCGCCTGCATAGCCCAGTGCGGGCTATTCCACCTCGCCGCACTGTCAGGGCGACCGGGACCATTCAACCGGGTAAGGTTGGGCAGGCTCGGTGCTCAAGAGCTCCAGTGCGCCTGCACGGCCCGGTCTATCCGTCACCACCTCCACGCACCAGCCCTCCGGTGGCAGCCCCCCGTACCAGGCTGTCTCTCCGGCCCATCCTTACAGGGGCTCCCTCTCCAGCGCTGCCGGAGTCTCCCGCCTCTCCGGCACTACCAGAGCCTTCCTCCTGTCCAGCGCTGCCGGAGTCTCCCGCCTGTTCGGCGCTACAAGAGCTACTCAGTCCGGCGCTTCCAGAGCCTTCCTCCTCTCCAGCGCCGCCAGTGCCGCCCGTCTGTCCAGCGCCGCCAGTGCCGCCCGTCTGTCCAGCGCCGCCAGTGCCGCCCGTCTGCCCAGCGCCGCCAGTGCCGCCCGTCTGCCCAGCGCCGCCAGTGCCGCCCGTCTGCCCAGCGCCGCCAGTGCCGCCCGTCTGCCCAGCGCCGCCAGTGCCGCCCGTCTGCCAGGAGCCGCCAGTGCCGCCCGTCAGCCAGGGGCCGCCAGTGCCGCCCGTCAGCCAGGGGCCGCCAGTGCCGCCAGTCAGCCAGGGGCCGCCAGTGCCGCCAGTCAGCCAGGGGCCGCCAGTGCCGCCAGTGCCGCCAGTCAGCCAGGGGCCGCCAGTAAGCCAGGGGCCGCCAGTCAGCCAGGGGCCGCCAGTGCCGCCAGTCAGCCAGGGGCCGCCAGTAAGCCAGGGGCCGCCAGTGCCGCCAGTCAGCCAGGGGCCGCCAGTAAGCCAGGGGCCGCCAGTGCCGCCAGTCAGCCAGGGGCCGCCCGAGCAGCTGCCCCTCTGTCCAGAGCAGCTGCCGCCCCTCTGTCCCGAGCTGCTATCACCCCTCTGTCCCAAGCTGCTGCCGCCCCTCTGTTCCGAGCAGCTGCCCCTCTGTCCCGAGCAGCGGCTCCTCTGTCCCGAGCAGCTGCCCCTCTGTCCCGAGCAGTTGTCCCTCTGTCCCGAGCAGCTGCTTCACCTCTGTCCCGAGCTGCCCCTCTGTCCCAAGCAGCCCCTCTGTCCAGTGGGGTCATTGAGAGGGGTGGCCATGGTGAGAAGCCACGGAGGCGGACAATAAGGCGGACTAAGACAATGATGAAGTGGAGTCCGCGTCCCGCGCCAGAGCCGCCACCGCGGACAGACGCCCACCCAGACCCTCCCCTATAGGTCAAGGTTTTGCGGCCGGAGTCCGCACCTTTGGGGGGGGAGGGGTACTGTCACGTTCTGACCTTGATTTCCGTTGTTTTGTATTTATTTAGTATGGTCAGGGCGTGAGTTGGGTGGGCAGTCTATGTTTGTTTTTCTATGTTTTGGGGCATTTCTATGTTTTCGGCCTAGTATGGTTCTCAATCAGAGGCAGGTGTCATTAGTTGTCTCTGATTGAGAATCATACTTAGGTAGCCTGGGTTTCACTGTGTGTTTGTGGGTGATTGTTCCTGTCACTGTGTTTGTTGTCACAGGATAGGACTGTTTTGCGTTTTCACATTTCTTGTTTTTGTTAGTTTGTTCATGTGAAGTTATTTATTAAAACATGAATCAAAACAACCACGCTGCGCTTTGGTCCGCCTCTCGTACAGACGAACGTCGTTACACTGGCTATCTGTAAATAAATTAAAAATGTTGACGTCTGGTTTGCTTAATATAAGGAATTAGAAATTATTTTTACTTTTACTTTTGATACTTAAGTATATTTTGGCAATTACATTTACTTCAGAGGTGGAGGGAGAGAGAGAGAGAGACAGCTGCATGTGAGCTCTTACATTTTTCAACATGTTTTTTGCAAAAATATAGATTTTGAGTTAGATCAACTTAATCACTCTGAGAGCTTAAGGCTACCCTCGACAGCATAACCTTCACTCCAGATCAAAACTCCAAACCTACAACCTAATTTATGGACAACATTACCTGGAAGGATTAATACACCATCCAACCTAGAACTGAGACAGACCAGACAGACCAGATACAACTTCAATTAGCGCAGAGGTGTGGAGTGAGAGGTGTCGAAGCCTTTGAGGCCAACATATGGCAGGCTACCACACCCAAATCCAGAGGCCTTGAAGCCCGCTCCTGTTCAGAGATCATCCACTGGAGTATTCTACAATAAATCTGCCTCCAGAAATAAAAGCTTCTCCCACGTGGGTGTGACACCTTCTCCTGTTGTCTGCTGCACTGCTGCTTGGATTCCACCTGGCGATTTGTTCGCCGTCTGCTCGGGTTGTCTACCCCTGTCTTGTACAGGTACCCCCACCACACTCCCCCCTCTCTACTGAGCTTTCGTTCGCCTCCAGCACACAGGCACTGTTGGGGCGAGTGACTCTGAACTTACAATGGCTATCCCCAAGTCGTTATATATTTTTTTCTTGTGCATTTTGATATTTGCCTCATGACTCCTGCATGCTTTGTTGACTATGAACTTTCATCTTTACCCAACTGTGGGACAGAATATGTTTGTTCCCACACTCGGGATTCCGACTTTCTATTGGTTACACAGACTTTTTGCCTCCCATCCTATTCTAACCACCTCTCGCCGGGTTTGTTTTCATGTTACCTGATGAAATTGCTGTATAATATGATCTTGTTGCCATATAATACACATTCAAATGTCATAAATCAACACTGCAGAGCTCTCCCTGTCCTCTGCCGTGCCTTGATTGTATTACTGTTGATGATATCTAGAAATGTATATGTACACCCGGGCCCATCTACTGTTGCTAGCCTGAATTCTGACTTGTGCTCTGATATCTGTTTCACAGACTTCTGCTCTCGTAAAAGCCTGTGTTTTCTGCACGTTAACAATAGAAACTTATTACCGAAAATGGATCAATTGAAAGTGTGGGTTCACAGCTCCAATCCAGATGTGTTCGTCATTACTGAGACGTGGTTAAGAAATAATGTTTTGAATACTGATGTTAACCTTTCTGGTTATAACCTTTTTCAGCAAGACAGAACTTGGGGGAGTGGGAATCTTTAACAAGGATCACCTTCAGTGCTCGGTTGTCTCCACCAAGTCTGTCCCCAAACAATTTGATTTGCTGGTTTTAAGCATTTAACTTTCAAAAAGCTCTTCATTGACTGTTGCTGGTTGTTATCGTCCTCCATCAGCCCCGGCCTGTACCCTTCCAGCCCTAACCTCTCTCCTGGCCCCTTACACTAAGTCTGAATTTTTCCTGCTAGGTGACCTAAACTGGGACATGTTTAAACCACCTGACCAAGTCCTAAAGCAATGGAACTTGCTAAATCTTTCTCAGATTATTACCAATCCTACAAAGTACGACTCCAAACACCCAAAAAAGGCTACTCTCCTCAATGTTATCCCCACAAAAAGTCCTGATAGGTATCAGTCTTATGTAATAACCTTAGTGATCACTGTTTTACAGCCTGCGTTCGTAATGGCTGCTCAGTGAAATGACCTGTCCTGATTTGTCATAGACGCTCGCTAAAAATAAGCAATGAGCAAGCCTTCCTTCATGGCCTGGCCTCTGTAAATTGGTATAGAATCAGCTTGATCCCCTACGTCTGTCATGCCCTGACCTTAGAGAGCCTTTTTATGTCTCTATTTGGTTTGGTCAGGGTGTGATTTGGATGGGCATTCTATGTGTTGTATTTCTTTGTATTTGGCCGAGTGTGGTTCCCAATCAGCGGCAGCTGTCTATCGTTGTCTCTGATTGGGATTTATACTTAGGCCGCCTTTTTTTCCACCTATGTTGTGGGATCTTGTCCTTGTATTGTTGCTGTTGAGCCCTGCAAGGCTGTACATTTCATTGGTTCTCTTTTTCTTGTTTCGCGGGTTATCATTAAAGAATATGAGTAACCTACCTCACGCTGCATCTTGGTCTCATTAGTACGACGGACGTTACAATGTCGAAGACGCTTGGACCTTCTTCTTTGATATTTTCAGTAATATTTGTTTTAAACACGCCCCCATGAAGAAAAGGAGAATTAATAACAGGTTCAACCCCTGGTGCGACCGTGATCTTGCAGAGTTACTCCACCTCAAGAATTGCATTTGGCGAAAGGCTTGGCACACGCATGCTCAGGCTGACAGGCTCTCGTTCAGGCAAATGAGAAATAAGTTCATTAAAGCTATCCGGAGGGCCAAAGTTAGTTACTCTAAGGAGCAGTTCTCTCTCTGTGGGTCTAAACCCAAGACTTTCTGGAAAGCGGTTAAAGACCTGGAGAATAAACCCTCCTCCTCACAGCTGCCCATGTCCCTTAAAGTTGATGATGTGGTTGTTACAGACGAAGCACATGGCTGGGCTTTTTAATCACCACTTTATTAAGTCAGGATTCCTATTTGACTCAGCCATGCCTCCAACATTTCCTGATCTCCCACCCCTTCTAATGGGACTAGCCCCGATGCTCCTCCCTCTTCTTCCCCTGCCCCACTACAAAGTTTCTCCCTGCAGGCGGTCACTGAGTCCGAGGTGCTGAAGGTGCTCCTTAAACTTGACCCCAATAAAACATCTGGTTCAGATGGTTTAGAGCCTTTCTTCTTTAAGGTTGCTGCCCCTATAATCGCCAAGCCTATCTCTGACCATTTTAACCTGTCTCTCCTCTCTGGGGGTTCCCATTGCTCGGAAGGCAGCCACGGTTTGTCCTTTATTTAAAGGGGAGATCAAGCTGATCCTAACTGTTATAGGCCTATTTCTATTTTGCCCTGTTTAACAAAAGTGTTGGAAAAACATGTCAATCATCAACTGACTGACTTTCTTGATGTCTATAGTATTCTCTCTGGTATGCAATCTTGTTTCTGCTCAGGTTATGGATGTGTCACTGCAACCTTAAAGATCCTCAATGATGTCGCCACTGCCTTTGATTCTAAGCAATGTTGTGCTGGTATTTTTATTGACTTGGCCAAAGCTTTTGATACAGTAGACCATTCCATTATTGTGGGCCTGCTAAGGAGTATTGGTGTCTCTGTATTGGGTCTTTGCCCTGGTTTGCTAACTACCTCTCTCGAAGAGTGCAGTGTATAAAGTCAGAACATCTGCTGTCTCAGCCACTGCCTGTCACGAAGGTTGTACCCCAAGGCTCGATCCTAGGCCCCACGCTCTTCTCAATTTACATCAACAACATAGCTCAGGCAGTAGGAAGATCTCTCATCCATTTATATGCAGATTATACAGTCTTATACTCAGCTGGCCCCTCCCTGGATTTTGTGTTAAACCCTCTATAACAAAGCTTTCTCAGTGTCCAACAAGCTTTTTCTGCCCTTAACCTTGTTCTGAACACCTCCAAAACAAAGTGGTTTGGTAAGAAGAATCACACCTGTGGGGAGAGGGGCATTACTACCTCTGAGGGTTTAGAGCTTGAGGTAGTCACCTCATACAAGTACTTGGGAGTATGGCTAGACAGTACACTGTCCTTCTCTTAACACATATCAAAGCTGCAGGCTAAAGTTAAATCTAGACTTGGTTTCCTCTATCGTAATCGCTCCTCTTTCAACCCAGCTGCCAAATTAACCCTGATTCAGATGACCATTCTACCCATGCTAGATTTATAGTAATTTATAGATCGGCAGGTAAGGGTGCTCTCGTGTGGCTAGATGTTCTTTACCATTCGAACATCAGATTTGCCACCTATGCTCCTTATAGGACATATCACTGCACTCTATACTCGTCTGTAAACTGGTCATCTCTGTATACCAGTCACAAGACCCACTAGTTGATGCTTATTTATAAAACCCTCTTAGGCATCACTCCCCCCTATCTGAGATCTATACTGCATCCCTCATCCTCCACATACAACACCTGTTCTGCCAGTCCGCATTTTGTTAAAGGTCCCCAAAGCACACAGACCCCTGGGTCGCTCGTCTTTTCAGTTCACTGCAGCTAGCGACTGGAACAAGCTGCAAACAAACACTCAAAATGGAAATTTGTATCTTAATCTCTTAATTCAAAGACTCAATCATAGACACTCTTACTGACCGTTGTGGCTGCTTTGCGTGATGTAATGTTGTCTCTACATTCTTGCCCGTTGTGCTGTTGTCTGTGCCCAATAATGTTTGTACCCTGTTTTGTGCTGCTACCATGTTGTGCTGCTGCCATGTTGTGTTGCTACCATGTTGTTGTCCTGTTGTGTTGCTACCATGCTGTGTTGTCATGTGTTGCTGCCATGCTATGTTGTCTTAGGTCTCTATGTATTATTGTGTTGTCTCTCTTGTAATGTGTGTTTTGAGCTATATTTTAATTTTAAATCCTAGCCCCTGACCCGCAGGAGGCCTTTTGCCTTTTGGTAGGCCGTCATTGTAAATAAGAATTTGTTCTCAACTGACTTGCCTAGTTAAATAAAGGTTAAATAATAATTTTGATGCTTAAAAATATTTAAAACCAAATACTTTTAGACTTTTACTGGGTGACTTTCACTTTTACTTGAGTCATTTTCTATGAAGGTATCTTTACCTATTACAATTACGTACTTATTACACTATTGACAATATGATACTTGATAAGTCCCACTGATGTGAACAATGCTGATGTAAATGTATTCCTCTGGCTGCTTGTCTGCAGACACCCTCCTTCATCTGAGCCCCAGAGAACACTCATACTCCGTTATCATGTCAGAAAATGTTCAGTGATGACCAATCTCCATGATCAATAATTTGATGGGATTCATACAGATTCATTATGGGTTATGGCATCCCCTACACTGTGATGGAAGCTCTGGGGTTCCATGAGTCCCTCTAGTAATCAACCGATTGATTCTTAGCTAGGGAATGTGGTGGTTGGGTGATTCGTGGAATAATTCATGGGATTCATGCTTTTAATCCCCTCTCTGCATGCATGAACAATCCACACA
This sequence comes from Oncorhynchus mykiss, assembly GCF_013265735.2. Lineage (NCBI taxonomy): Eukaryota > Metazoa > Chordata > Actinopteri > Salmoniformes > Salmonidae > Oncorhynchus > Oncorhynchus mykiss. Next base: position 25,824,508 of record NC_048590.1, on the reverse strand, counting down.
GTTTATAGGCCACAGGCACAGATGAAATAAATAACCTCAAGGAGCTTGAGCCATTTTTCTAAACGTCTTCACATTTTGCATATTCATTATTAAGAGTGGACTAGGGTTTTATATGGAGATTTTAAAGATTTGAAATGGATCCTCTCAATAGTAAACACAAACACACAGCTCCACGTTAATGAGCTCACAGCTTATTACAGCGTGCAAAACCTAACGGCAACAGGAAGGAGGCAGGTGCTCTGTGTACCTTCTGTGCGTCTGCAGGGATTACGGCGCTGCGTTTGGCATATATAACTAAATCACTTTATACAGTATCTTCCCTAACACTTTTAAAGAGATCTGTGTAGGGTGTTTAGGGTAGGGTTTTAGCTAAGCAGTTTTATTGGTCTTCATGGTAGGTCTTTGGGGGATGGACTCCAATTTCCTCTTTGGACAGTATAGTGCAGTATGTGTGGTGTGTGTTTGTGTATTTGTATTTTGGAAGCCTGGCATACTTCTAAACTGATGTTGCAGTGTTTAAAGATATGTTTTTTTTAATTCAAAATTCACATGCATGTCATAAGTCTATAATAATAGAGGCAGATCTCTGAACTTTACGTTATCTTGTTCAAAGCTGTAAATGGACCCAGAGGAGAATGTCTGTTTGTTTTTCATTACTGTCTGTGCCCCATTCTGTTGACCCGTCGGATGGGTGGTCACAGATGAGATTAAGGTGGAACAGGGATATTACATTTCCTGCCCTTGGCCAGTCTCTTCTGACTTCGCTGGCATCAGATAAATTCACAATAAATGAGCCCAGAGAATGGAAGGAAACAGAGGCCTTCAGACAGGAGGAACAGACACTGTAGGTCACCAACGAGAGGGAGTTAGCAGGGGACATGTTTTAATTTTCTCATCATGCTGCATGCTGGGAAAGCTCAGTGGGGCCAGATGTGAGCCTTTAAAAAGAATTGCTTCAGATTGTGGAAAATAATCAGGAAACAAGGAGAAACAACAGGCAGGAAAATTAATATGTGAAGAGAACGTTCTGTGATGTCAAAGGGGATTTGAGAGGTAATAAGATTAACAGGCGCAGTTGGGTCCCCTGGAACAAAAGTCTGGGGCCTTTCTCTCTGCAGGCAGACAGGAGTCAAATAAGGATAACTTATCACTGTGCTCAAATTAGTGAGACAATGCTGCCGCAAAGGACATTGAATCATAATGTTCTCTTTAATTTCATTCATTTCATAAAGTCCCTAATCAAAGAGTTGAATGAGTTGAACATTTTGAAGCCCTCCCAGATATAGGACAGAGAGAGAGAGAGAGAGAGAGAGAGAGAGAGAGAGAGAGAGAGAGAGAGAGAGAGAGAGAGAACACTAGCTTCCAGTCTGTTGACATGATGCCAGGCTAAACCTGACAGGATCATCCTTAAAAATACCATGGGTTGTGAAGCAAACCACAGTCTTTGCTTGAATGAAGTAGAAAAGCAAATAATTTTGACTTGGAGAAACGTTGTTCTTGAACTACAGTATGAAACATAAGTTACATCGATGAGGTTAGAAAATAGGAGAAAGCTTCGCTTGCTGAGGGCACATGTTTAGCTATGTTAAATACATCAAAGGGGTCTCTTGTAATAGAAACAAAATAGAACAAAAGTTTTGGCAAATAAACTGCAATTTATCTCTGAGGTGTTTTAGTACTAAATGTCGCTTTGCATCATGTAGGAACAACCGTACACTTAAGCTGCGTTCGTCCCACATAGATATATAAAGATGCTTGTCCAGTTAATCTGTGCTGGATTGGTGAAGTATTTATTTGACCTTAATCTGCTTTTTTATGCTGAGGAAAAACAACCAATTGATAAGCCTTGTCAAGTACAGCTTTGGTTTAATCAATTATTCTAATCCAATCCAATGAACTCTCCTCCTGATCAACAGACTTTGAGTAACCGGCCAACAATGCATGGAGACAGCTGCATGTCAGTTCTATGCTACTGGAATGTTATGTATAGATAGCGCTGTACTTATAGCGTGTGGTTCCTGCTGATACTGCAGGTCTTTACCGTTTATGGCCCTTTATGACTTAATGCGAAATTTGCATTCCCAAATGTTGTACAAATTCTGCTCTGCTCTCTCCCAGTCACCAGAAAGTAGCAATAATAACATAATAATAGTGGTGGACTAACACCCGGGAGAAAATCCCTTTGCCCCACTTTTTCAGTTAGAGTTGCAGGCGGAGGCAGCAATTCCGCTCCATTTCTCTGGTGTATACAGCAAGAAGAGCACTGACAATACTCTGAGGAGAGGACACAGTCTGCTCTTGAATGTACTTTTGCCTCTCACATTTTCACCCACATGTCAGGGTGAGCAGTGAGTCACGTATCAGCAGTGCAAGGAGCAGCCAGGCATCATGTGGTCAGAGTAGATCAGGGTCTAATTCCTGACCTCCCATGATCCTCAGTCCCTGACCTCTCATCAGACCCCCTATTGGCCTCATCTGAGGAAATTACCATCGTCAAGAGGATCTCTTTAGGAGATAGGTCATCATGTCAGTGATAATGGCTGCATGGGGGTTTTCTATAGAGTAGAGACATTTAGACAGGAAAGGAACACTGCTGCCTCTGTCCTAATGCATCATCATCTCTGCAAGGGGGAAATTACATTTTTTACCAGATATTGTACTCTAGGCCTATTTCAAATTTCAAATCAAATCAAATTTATTTTATATAGCCCTTCGTACATCAGCTGATATCTCAAAGTGCTGTACAGAAACCCAGCCTAAAACCCCAAACAGCAAGCAATGCAGGTGAAGAAGCACGGTGGCTAGGAAAAACTCCCTAGAAAGGCCAAAACCTAGGAAGAAACCTAGAGAGGAACCAGGCTATGTGGGGTGGCCAGTCCTCTTCTGGCTGTGCCGGGTGGAGATTATAACAAAACATGGTCAAGATGTTCAAATGTTCATAAATGACCAGCATGGTCGAATAATAATAAGGCAGAATAGTTGAAACTGGAGCAGCAGCACAGTCAGGTGGACTGGGGACAGCAAGGAGTCATCATGTCAGGTATTCCTGGGGCATGGTCCTAGGGCTCAGGTCCTAGTTGAAACTGGAGCAGCAGCACAGCCAGGTGGACTGGGGACAGCAAGGAGTCATCATGTCAGGTAGTCCTGGGGCATGGTCCTAGGGCTCAGGTCCTCCGAGAGAGAGAAAGAGAGAAGGAGAGAATTAGAGAACGCACACTTAGATTCACACAGGACACCGAATAGGACAGGAGAAGTACTCCAGATATAACAAACTGACCCTAGCCCCCCGACACATAAACTACTGCAGCATAAATACTGGAGGCTGAGACAGGAGGGGTCAGGAGAGAGTGATCTTCCAAGCCCCTCGTCACTTTTGCCCTATTTCACTCCTACATCTTACCCCACTCATTCCTAGGCACCCAGGGGTAACCGGGTAAATGTAAAATTGTTCTAAGCTGTACCTCACTGTCATTGCTGCATCCACCGTGACTCAGATCCTTCTCAGCGGAACTTGTTTTCACTTCTCCCTAGACCTATATAACGAATGACATACATATAAGATCAATGTAGCATATTCATATGTTTGACAATACTACAGACAATACTAATTTATCTTGAGTGTGTGTCTTTGTAATCACCACGGTATAGCTCTTTACATATTGTGGAAAGCTATTAAAGCTTGAGAACTGTGACCAAGAACTCTGCGACAGGCCTTTTTGAAACAAAAGCTTTTAGGGCAGCCTACCAGTCGGTGCTTGCTGCTCGCCTGCCCGTCCTTGTGTCTGCCACTTCATCTCTCATATCAATTTGTTACTGTCACTTATCTCCATGTTCTCTGTGGGCAGCACAGAACAAGGTCACAAGAGGAAACTCTGTCCCTGAAGTGAGCCTTTTACAAATCAGTGTGTGAAGAGAACACTTTGTCTGAACACCCAGTAGCAATGTTGAGTGTTACGCAGAGCGGAGCAGGTGAACCCAAGAGTAGACTAGACTCAGACGAGGAGATTGGGATAAGGTATCCAAGGTTATTTATTGAAAAGCAGGGGAAAGATGGAGTGCAGGCCTGGGGAAGCTTGGGAGGGTTGCAGGAAGCCAGGTTCTGAGGCTAAGGCTGGAGCGAGAGGAGTTGGGGCTGGGTAAGTAGGTCCGGAGCGGAATCCAAGGAAGCAGTGGAGTGGGTGTTCTAGGCAGAGTGGCAGGACTGACAAGACGTGGGGCTGGAGACTGGGACCAGAGTCAGAGCAGACGGAACTGTAGCGGAGAGAAAACAGTGTCAGGCAAGGGAAAACGGGCACAGCATGAAAACAGGATCTATGCGTGAGCCAATGGCTAAAACGCAGACTGACTGAGTAGAGGCTACGATCTGGCAGCGTGGAAGTAGCAGGGCTGAGTATTTGTAGAGGTCTTGATTATGGAACAGGTTGCAGCTGGTGGGGATCTGCTCCGACTCCAGCACACCTGTCTCCGCCCACACAATCACACACACGCGCACACGCACTGGGGGAGTGGCGGAAGGTCAAGGAGACACAGGATGAGCAGTAGAGGGCATGGCAGGAGCAGATGTAACATTTCGAGGATTCATATCCGTAACCAAGCACCTATAGGAGGCTTGAACAACATTAGTATTTTCCTGAGAAATGTACTGTATTTCCTGACCATGGTCTTTGATAATCTAATAGCCTATGGGTTTGAGCGGTAATAGCATCTAAGTACAGGCATAGCAGGAACACTTGAGAAGAAAATCAATTGTGAGGATTCTCCTGGCTCCGACCTCTTGACAATTTAATGATTTAGCCCATTAGATTGATGCTTTTTGAGTCTCTGAATTATTAACACAAAGATAGACCCATGAGCAGGGATAGAATTACATCAAGAGATTATTAGTGTTCTGACCCATGTGCATAGGGGATATTATTTAATTGAACAACCAGTGCTTGACTTGGGCAGGAGCTCACCAGAGCTCACCGGCACCTCAAATGTTCTACTGCTTGAGCTCCTGTTCCTCCTATAGAATATTAGCACAAAAGTACTGTTGAGCTCTTGCCCCTAAATATAAACAGTACCTGCACCAAAAATGAGTACCAGAACCTATTTCAGTCCAAGTCAAGCACCGTGAACAACAATGACAGTATCTTGTGTATATGAAGCATTGTATGTTATACCTGATTCTGATGTATGCTACTAACTGAATCTGATGCATTTTGGTAGCTATACGAGACCTTTTCAAATCAAAATCAAATCACATTTCATTGGTCACATGCGCTGAATACAACAGGTGTAGACTTTACAATGACATTCTTACTTATGAGCCCATTCCCAACAGTGCAGAGTTAATTAAAAAGTAAAAAAAATATTTGTAAAATGTAAAGAGGAAATAGTAACTCAATAAAAAACAATAACGAGGCTATATACAAGGACTCAGTACCGAGTCAATGTGCAGGGGTACGAGGTAGTTGAGGTAATTGACGTAATACAGTATACTGTGTATAGGGGTAGAGAGGAGTAGAGACAGACTTTGGAGGATAACCGACTGCATGCATGAACCCATTAAGTGAATCTCAGTTATCAATTGTTTCTTCTGAAGCAGAATGGCCATATGTCAGTTATGGAAGTCTGCATTTGTTTCATGTCAAGGCTTTAACAAACCCATTCTACGATGTCCCTTTGACAGAATAAACACAAATTTCTTTGAAATGTCAAACCTATTTAGACAAGGAAAATTTGCTCAAGCAGTGCAAATTGAGGTCACAAAACAAACTGTCTCAGAGCAAAGTTAAAGTCTAACCTCTTGGGAGACACGGACTTGCTCCCTCCTCAAGGCAGATGGATTTCTTGTGAGGTAGCTAGAAGACAAAGGGGTAACTGTAGTGAAGATCGCCATTCATTAGGAATAGACATACTGTAGGTCACTTCCCACTGAAAAAAACTGGTTGAATCAACATTGTTTCCACGTCATTTCAGCAAAAACAATTAAATGTGATGACGTTGAATCAACGTGGAAAATTGACTGGATTTGCAAAAAGTCATCAACATAAGGGAATTTCGCCTTTTCTTCACCCAGTTTGTTACCTAAATCCAATGTCATGGTGAATTCTCGTTGAATTCACATTAGTTGACAACTCAACCAAAAATAAATCCAAAATAGACATTGAACTGATTGATGTCTGTACCCAGTGGGTTCTTATCTTCTGCTTCCCCATTTCCAATGGCAGGTTTGACCAAATGCAGAGTGATGTATAACATGACAAGCCCTCTGCTAGTTGATGGGGTAGTTAGTGAAGATCATTGGATGAGCAGTAGCAGCAGGTGTTGGGCCTGGATTGTTAAACGCTAACTAGTCTTGACATCCTCTCTCCGGGGACTGTGCGAGCCCATCTGGATGCCTTGATGTCTGCCGGCTTTGTTACGGAGCACCGAGCGCATCATGTTTACCCTGTCAATCACATGGTGATTCCTGTCACTCACTGACATATTAGTGTATGTGAGTGTGTGTTTTGAGGCGGAACAACAAACCTGCATTATTGAAAGAGCTACAGCAACACAGGGGACAGATGTCATCACGGAGGAATCAAATGAGGACATCACTGTGTGTGTTGTCGTTTTGTTCATCTCTCTATAAATGGATGCAAGTGCAGGAGGTGCGATGGCTAATTCATTAGATCTTATCACACATAAGAGTAACACACATATTTTATTGCCAAAAAATTGTATTATAGACAATATGAACTGAACAGGAGACAGTAATATATGGGACCAAAAGGGAATTATGTGCTGAAGTGGAGGAGTCAAGGAGCAAACACTGATCAAATCCACTCCGGAAAAGTCTGAAAGGAACCCCATTCATGTCAGCCAAAGACCTTCAGTGGCCGTCAGCCATAGTTGTACATCGTGCTAGGTTACATAAAGTACAGTATAAGGGCCTCGGTAAGTAACAAGTAACTAGTCAACTGTAGGCCTAATCAGGGCAACCCTTAATTCTGTCCTTTCTATTCTGTCCATTTCTATGGTAAGCCCCTCCCTCCATCCAACACAAACACTCTCTTCAATCCAATAGGAACACCATTAACAGTTTGGGAAACTGGAAGCCCAAACATAATTAGCAGTAATCCAGTGATAAGGATTATCTCTAAATTGTATTGTTCCGCTGGCACTGAACACTGCCCAGTGGCCATAGGCTTGTATATCTGAGCCAATGTTGTGGTGTCCTTGTAGCAGTTAAGCAGCCTGCACGAATGACTGCATTATCATGCTGTGTGAAATAGTTGCATACAAACTGTAATAGGGCATGCTTAGTCATGTTTTGTAGATTGCTCATACATTATACAGTAAGAACAGTTGAGAGTAGTGCACTGCGTATGGCTGTTGACATTTTTTTATCATAAGCTCACACCACTGAATTTCTGACCTCCGTCTCTGACTCTTAGCTCACCAGTTGCCCTTATTGATATTGACTATCAATTTTGAGACATTTTCCACCATCCAGATTGAATCACATGGAACAATAACCAATCCTCTAGCTCTCTGGCGTTAAATCCATATACTTAGCAGAAGTAACAAGTCTGAGAGGACCATGTCCTGATCCGGCGCCCTACTGATAGCATAACGTGGACCTCTCTGAACTATGCGTCTGGTGAAATAGATGCACTCTGACACCCCCCGACCTCCTACATGCCCTCTGTGCTTTAAAAGGTCTCTTGTGTACGATCTGAGCTTTCTGCTTTCATACAGCAGTCCAGTCTAATTTGCACTTCAAAGCCACAGCGAAAGAGGGAGGGAGGGAGATAGGTAGTGAGGTAGCGAGGGAGGGAGGGAGGGAGGGAGGGAGGGAGGGAGGGAGGGAGGGAGGGAGGGAGGGAGGGAGGGAGGGAGGGGACAGAGAGCCTTCCAGACTTAGTTTTGATTTCATTAAGTCTGAGAAAGAAGGGGAAATCAATTGGAGTGAGGGTGATGGTTCTCCCAAGTGACTCTGGGCCAGCGTTTCTCTAACATTAGGACAGCCATGCAGGTGCTCTCTGTGCCCAGTTGATATGGTTAGGGATTCAGACTGAGGCTTTGATGAACGAACGAGTCCTCAGCTGTCACTCACAGCACTTGTTGTGTTTGTTTCCTTTGTGTTGGGAGAACATCAAAAGCTGACGGGCAGCTCCCTGCTCTGTTTCCTGTGTGCTAGGCCGCTGACCTCCTGATGCTGTGTCTGCTAGAGATGTCACTCTGCTATTGCTCTGTGCTGTGTCTGGATCCAGAGTGCACTGCTTCCTCTCATTAGTCAGAGTTATAAAGTGGGGAGTGCTGACTGGGTGCTTCGTCTATTAAAAAACTAAATTGGGCTCAGAGGCTTGTCGTAGAGTTGCTTACTACGCAAAGTTATTTGAACATGTTATTTAGAAAATAAAAAACATGGATTTTGTGTAGAGGTGGATCATAGACAAGACTGTTTTAGCAAGACCACCCTTGAGATTTTAACTGAATTTGGATGGCTACAGGGTGAAATACAGAAACACAAAGGGAATGTTTTCTCATGGTTTACAACAGTGTTGTACAACACTCACCGGTCAGTAGATTGAAATCCAACAACAACCCCCTCAACAAAACAAACTAAAACAATCCTCTCTCAGAGAAGGTGATGCATCTCTCCTCACTAAAACAGTGTTCCATCAGCCTACAGCTTCACCGCAGGACTCTAAATGAAGTCCCTGGAAGCACAGTGATATATAAGGCAGAAATAATGTAGCTCCTTCTTCACTCTCAGACAGAGGAACCCACAGAAAACAACATTAGGCCATACATCAACTACACCCACCCTCATTTGAAAGGTCTTGGCAGAAGCTCCCTAGACATGCAAGGGACCCTGTCTCTTCCATATCCCAGTGTCACCAGTAACCAGTGTAAACGAAGGCCGACACCCAATTTGGTGCCACAGCTATGTCCAATCAGGTATATCCAATCACAGCCAGTAAGGTGAGACAAAGTTTGTGAGGTGAGACGAAGGAGACATTAGAGAGATGGATGAGGCTGGGAAACCTGGGGAAGAACATTTGGATCCATGGGAGTTTGGATGGATCAGCCAAGAGGTGAGGCAGGAAACAGGTGTCTGTGTGGACATGTTGTGGTTGTGTCTCAAAGCTCAAAGCTCTGAAGCTGAAACAAAGGAATGTGGAATAATTCATAAGCCTGAAACTATTAGCAGTATTAAAACTGAACACAGAGCACTGCTTAACTTTCCTCTAATCATCAGATATCAATTGTGAATGTATAATATACTCTGTGGAGTATTTTGCAGTTCATTTACCCTCTTCTGAGACATGAGCAACATGACTCCACTGATAGGAGCGAGCATGCATTGCACAATTCACAGTCATTAGGAAGATTCCCTATTCTATTAAAAAGCGTTACTTGAATTGACCTGATAGCCCACTAAATAATAAGCTTGGCTGACACAGAGCATCATTCGTCTCTATTATAAATGATCACATGTAAACAGTACAACTGCAATCTTGAGTTAGAGCCCTTACACCAGTGTTCTATGATATTTTAGGGCAGTCCAGTCATGCCTTGGCTTCATTTTGTTCTTTTAACATTTGAAATTTGGGGTGACACGCCTGTGGCATGTCCAGTTCATGGCTGTTGGTTCTCAACTGTCTCACTAGCTTCTGATATTCTCTGAAGCACTCTAGGAATGGAAAGAAGTGGATTTAAACCCCAAAGGGACACCACCGACACCACTTACGTTTTCCAGCTGCATACCCTTGTAATTCAGTTTTAGGTTTAGCTGCATAGACAATAGCAAAACAGGTTTGGTCTTTCTAACTTCCAGACATAGACTAGCCTACAGTACAAACAGAAAAGATTCAATAGCGGCTTTATACTGCACGCTTTGCCACTTGTGTGTGTGTGCTGGAGAGTTACTTTGGCATTGGATGATTTAAGCTATAACTGAACACAATTTCCCTATAAATGGCCTGTGATTCCACTGGGTCTTTGATTTATCCTATCAGTCTCTCTCTTTCTCACTCTTTCTCTCACTCTCACTCTCACTCTCACTCTCTCTCTCTCTCTCTCTCTCTCTCTCTCTCTCTCTCTCTCTCTCTCTCTCTCTCTCTCTCTTTCTCTCTTTCAGACCTGCGTTTAAAATTTAAAGGGAAGCCACAGTGAGACGGTAAGGACTCAGGGTTTGTTTGCAGGAGGAGGTTAATGGCCACAGACAGGCCTCAGCAGGCTGTACAGAGCGCCAGAGCACCAGAGCATCCAGACTGCTGCGCTGCATTTACTTCTGCTTTGGGGGTTGATTCATACAGAGTCAGAATAAAGGCCATGGCTTTTCATGACCTGGCATATTTATAGGCTTGGATATCCTGTGGGGGTTTAAGACGTCATGTTATTATTTTCTGTGTCTCAGGAATGTTGCTTCTCATGCATTTGTGTCATTTAAAAGTATTGTCTACACCTTGTCATAACAGCCCTATGTGACCAAATATCCACTGCAGCTCCTGGCAAAAATGCAATAGCTCCAGTGTGGTTGAAATCCAGTGTTCTTTGCCTTCACCTTAGATTGATGCTGTGCCAGAGGTGGCATGGTGTAACCATTCCTTTCTACCTGAGTTATATTGTCTACAGAGTAATGATATTTCATTGTATTATTTCTACAGCTGTAAGAACTCTTATGTAACAATTGTAGTAATTGTCTGTCTGGAAATAGACAGCACTTTGAAATGCTACATAGCCACTGGTCATACCCATCAGTGAAGCAGAACTCTGCTGCAGTGTGTCCATAACTTTCCTGGTGTGATTCATTGGTCTTGAATGCTCCCATCCTGTATGCCAGACCAGACTGCACCACACAGGGTCTGTAGCCAAAGCAATACTACAGAATGTTCTCCTGTGAGAAATGAACTGATTCTGTTCATCAGGACATCTGATCTAGATGTATGCATCCATGAGATCCTCTGACCTCAGATGTGCACATCAGAGAGATGTGCAGACAAAACACCAATGCTGTCAGAACACATATCCCCCCACTTACATGACAAGCCATTCAGACGGTCTCCCTAGTCTCACAAATGCAGGTAGAAGTGTGACGTGGTTCACATCTCAAACCGCTGAGGGACTGCCGATTTACTGCCTGCTGTCTGGGATTTGTAATCGGCCTCTTCTTCCACCGTGCCTACACTCACCACACGTTATCCCTCTCTGCAGAACTAGTACTGCATATGCCATAACCTGGAGAGCATTCTGGGACACTGGGTTTTTTGTTGTCTCGGATCAACAATCACTCTTCATCTTGGATGTCAGGCCCTGAGAAATGTAGCTGTCTTGTGCCAGAGTTAGAGTCAGGGGTCAGAGTAGAGCTTAAGCCCGGGCAATCCTCTTCCCCATGCCTCTGCCCTAGCCAAAACACGACATCACATTTTCGCTGCTGCCCCTTAATGCAAACTCTGGAGGGAATAACTAGCACCAGCTCATTTTAGAGTGGTGTTTAAGAAGCATAAGAAATGATCAAACATTCTCACAAAATGCATCAAAATAATGTTAACTTTGCCCTAGCAAACCAAGTCTGAATACTGCAGAACTGGCAATGGCATGGACTCCTTTTCCTAAATAATATTAGCAGCCTGAAATTAAACTTTCACTCAACCACAACCAGAAACGCAATGTTTAAAAAATTGTTTTTCCTCAAAGCATTTCACTTTGTGCTTCCTTTTGGGCTGTGTACTATAGTTAGCCAATTAGACTGGGAAACAATTGAACAGAAAACGATTGAATCCCAGATGTGTCAATGACACTATCTCAAAGTGAACTTTAACAAGTGTCTTTCTCCTGCTGTTTAGTCAATCTAATTGTAAATGGGGCATGTTATAGCCATTGCGCTAACCTTGATTGTTACGATACTATTGACTCCTCTCTGAATTGTAGACCTTGGCTGAATGGGCCCTGGGGTAATCGATAGCAGTGTGGGCTCATTATTCACCAGGGTCAGACGGAGGGGAGAGAAAAAGCATCGCAGCACCAAGGAAATGCAGGAAAGCCATTCATGTAGAGAAGCTAAATTATATTGTCCTCGAGGCACACAATGCAGTAAGATAAAATTGTCTCACTAACACAACAACATCCAAATCCCAGTGCCTGTGTTTGCAAATGGAGCAAATAATGGTGGCTGCCTGGGACACATACACAGTCACCCAAGCAGCTTCTCCCTCTGAGAGGAGCCTAAAGCTTCCTGCTGGGATGTCCCTCTCAGCAGCACAGGACCTCCCTTTTCCTGCCTCCTCCAGCCTTGCTCCAGACTCCCCCAGTCATGCTCCAACCTCCTCCCTCTTCTTTCCTGCTTCAGCCTCTTCCTGCTTCCTTCCTGCTCCAGCCGTTCTCCAGTTTCCTCCAGCCCTGCTCCAGCCTCCTCCTATCTCATTCAGCCTCCTCCTGCCTCCTTCAGCCTCCTCTAGTCTACCCCAGCCTCCTCTAGTCTACCCAAGATTCCTCCCTCTTCCTTCCTGCTCCAGCCTCCTCCAGCGATGCTCCAGCCTCCTTCCACCTCTTCTTGCCTCCTTCCACCTCCTCTTGCCTCCCCCAGTCTCCTTCAGCATCCTCATGCTTCCCCCAACCTCCTCCCGCTTTCTACGTACTCCATCCTCCCCCAGTCTCCTCCAGGCCTCCTCCTTCCTCCAGTCTCCTCCAACTGTAGAAACCTCCCTCTGGTTAGAGGGAGCACAGTTGCACAGTTGCACAGCTTCTGGAAGAGGAAGGGATCTGGGTCTCATTGAGAAGGATGGCCCATTTCATTTGTGGAAATGGAAGTGCTCATGGATCCAATGGTCCTGTCACAGGTTTCTACAGTCACCAGAATGTTCCTTTGAGTGGCTGTGTGGTAGAGGGGAGGGGGCAGTTTCATTTGGAGAGGGAATCATTTGCATTCTGCTCTCCTCATGTCCATGCTACTCCCTCACACTCTCAGACTGAAGTCTAACTGGAGTGGCGTTTGCCTGATGAGTGAAGATACTGTAAGGACAATGGATATGAAAAACTTCCCATTTCTCCTGCCTCCTTATTGTGTCAAAGTCAGAGAGAAGGGCAATGTCCAGTGGTTTAGGTGGAGAGAGAGGTAACGATGCATTAACAACAAATTGCTTCAGCAAATTGGAGACCATTAGTAAAATGGATGTCCACACATAAAAATGGAACTGTAACTGTACTGATTAAAAGCATACATTTTTTTAATCAACAACCTCAGCTTGGTTATTGTCTTTCTCCTGCCAGAGAGTGCAATTAGCTGTGCATTAAAACCAATTACTGTCTAATGGCAAGGAGCGCAGTACAATGAAAACGCCAGCTCGTCTGTTCAGCAAGGAAAACTTGCTGCTCTAAAATATCTTAAATGTCGGAACATTATTCATTCAGGCACTGCACCAGCGGCTAAAATCATTTATGGACCTACTGTTATGGCTTTTAGGCCATGGGGACGTTTCCTCAAGACACAAGTCATTCATCATCCATTTACCAAAGTCGAGCCTCACTCAAGCAGAACTGGGAACTCACACTTGGTCCCTTTCAGAGTTATTTTTGGGAACTCAGTGCGGTTCGCTTACATTTTTGTGCATTGTGAATGCTCCAAAGGAACTCAGAGACCCCTCAGAAGAGCCCATGAAGTGAACCAAACTGAGAACATCTCGAGAGGTGGTCTGAGTTTGGTTCACTTGAAGTCTGTAGTTCGGTTCCCTGTTTTAGTGCAATGTGAACACAAAGCTCTCCAGGTTCACTTGTCATTATTTCCACATCAAGCACCATAAGCTACTGCAAAACAGTTCCCCTGCCATAGCCCCTCTCATTAGTGCCACAAACAAACAAAAAAGATGATGTGCAGGTTGGCAGTAAAATTTTGAGAATAACATTTTCAATTTAAGCATTATTTAAACCTGCAATTATTATTCTGCTATTTATCCCGCTACCAGTCATTTTTACATGTAAATATTATATTTTGATTATAATTCTTATTTTGTAACTAAATACAAACTATTACCTTTCAAAATGTATGTAGGTACATCCATGGCTGTCTGATAGCAGGTTGTGATGGTATGGCTTGTCCTGCACTGTGTATTTACCCAGAGTGCATTGAGTGAATGTTGGAAAAAGATCTTGGTTCTTTTCTAAACTCAGCAAAATGAATGCAAAGAGGACTCAGATCACAAACATTTTGAAGTGAACTAGCAAGAGAGCTGAGACATCATTCAAAGGCAAGGGCAGTGTGAATACGAAGAGAACGGAGTTCTTTTGCTTTTTTAAAGGGGGCCGAGATCGGTTATTTTAAAGAGGACTATACAGTGGACTCCATAAGTATTGGGACAGTGACACATTTTAGTTTTGGCTCCACACTCCAGTACTTTGGATTTGAAATAATACAATGACTATGAGGTTAAAGTGCAGACTGTCAGCTTTAATTTGAGGGTATTTTCATCCACATCGGGTGAACTGTTTAGAAATGACAGCACTTTTTGTACATAGTCCCTCTTTTTAACCTCATAGTCATTGTATCATTTCAAATCCAAAGTACTGGAGTACAGAGCCAAAACGAGTGGTTTTGTAAAGTACTGAAGTCATTTATTGGGGTATTTGTACTTTACTTTTTATATTTTTGACAACTTTTACTTCTACTTACTCCATACATTTCCCTGACACCCAAAAGTACTTAGCAAGACAGGAAAATGGTCCATTCACATACTTACAGTGCCTTGCGAAAGTATTCGGCCCCCTTGAACTTTGCGACCTTTTGCCACATTTCAGGCTTCAAACATAAAGATATAAAACTGTAGTTTTTTTGTGAAGAATCAACAACAAGTGGGACACAATCATGAAGTGGAACGACATTTATTGGATATTTCAAACTTTTTTAACAAATCAAAAACTGAAAAATTGGGCGTGCAAAATGATTCAGCCCCTTTACTTTCAGTGCAACAAACTCTCTCCAGAAGTTCAGTGAGGATCTCTGAATGATCCAATGTTGACCTAAATGACTAATGATGATAAATACAATCCACCTGTGTGTAATCAAGTCTCCGTATAAATGCACCTGCATTGTGATAGTCTCAGAGGTCCGTTAAAAGCGCAGAGAGCATCATGAAGAACAAGGAACACACCAGGCAGGTCCGAGATACTGTTGTGAAGAAGTTTAAAGCCGGATTTGGATACAAAAAGATTTCCCAAGCTTTAAACATCCCAAGGAGCACTGTGCAAGCGATAATATTGCAATGGAAGGAGTATCAGACCACTGCAAATCTACCAAGACCTGGCCGTCCCTCTAAACTTTCAGCTCATACAAGGAGAAGACTGATCAGAGATGCAGCCAAGAGGCCCATGATCACTCTGGATGAACTGCAGAGATCTACAGCTGAGGTGGGAGACTCTGTCCATAGGACAACAATCAGTCGTATATTGCACAAATCTGGCCTTCATGGAAGAGTGGCAAGAAGAAAGCCATTTCTTAAAGATATCCATAAAAAGTGTTGTTTAAAGTTTGCCACAAGCCACCTGGGAGACACACCAAACATGTGGAAGAAGGTGCTCTGGTCAGATGAAACCAAAATGGAACTTTTTGGCAACAATGCAAAACGTTATGTTTGGCGTAAAAGCAACACAGCTGAACACACCATCCCCACTGTCAAACATGGTGGTGGCAGCATCATGGTTTGGGCCTGCTTTTCTTCAGCAGGGACAGGGAAGATGGTTCAAATTGATGGGAAGATGGATGGAGCCAAATACAGGACCATTCTGGAAGAAAACCTGATGGAGTCTGCAAAAGACCTGAGATTGGGACGGAGATTTGTCTTCCAACAAGACAATGATCCAAAACATAAAGCAAAATCTACAATGGAATGGTTCAAAAATAAACATATCCAGGTGTTAGAATGGCCAAGTCAAAGTCCAGACCTGAATCCAATCGAGAATCTGTGGAAAGAACTGAAAAATGCTGTTCACAAATGCTCTCCATCCAACCTCACTGAGCTCGAGCTGTTTTGCAAGGAGGAATGGGAAATAAATTCTGTCTCTCGATGTGCAAAACTGATAGAGACATACCCCAAGCGACTTACAGCTGTAATCGCAGCAAAAGGTGGCGCTACAAAGTATTAACTTAAGGGGGCTGAATAATTTTGCACGCCCAATTTTTCAGTTTTTGGTTTGTTAAAAAAGTTTGAAATATCCAATAAATGTCGTTCCACTTCATGATTGTGTCCCACTTGTTGTTGATTCTTCACAAAAAAATACAGTTTTATATCTTTATGTTTGAAGCCTGAAATGTGGCAAAAGGTCGCAAAGTTCAAGGGGGCCGAATATTTTCGCAAGGCACTGTATCAAGAGAATATCCATGGTCATCCCTACTGCCTCTGATCTGGCAGACTCACTAAACACACATGATTTGTTTGTAAATTATGTCTGAGTGTTGTAATGTGCCCCTTGCTACCAGTGAATAAAAAAAACTAGAAAATTGTGCCATCTGGTTTGCTGAATATAAGGAATTTTAAATTATTTATACTTTTACTTTTGACACAATAAGTATATTTCAGCAACTACATTTAGTTTTGATACTTACATGTATTTAAAACCAAATACTTTTCCTCAAGTAGTATTTTACTGGGTGATTTTCACGTTCACTTGAGTCATTTTATATTAAGGTATTTTTTACTTTTACTCAAGTGTGACAATTGGGTACTTTTTCCCACCACTGGCCAAAACAACAACAAAACGTGTCACTGTCCCAGGACTTTTGGAGCTCACAGTATGTGAAAACCCCATAAGAAAGAAGTAAGAAAGAAAGTGTGAAATCTATTCTGTCTTGAGATGTATTAATAGCTTCTTCTGTATCCAACATCCGCCACAGGCTATGTAATTTGTGTAAACCCCTACCCTTACTACAAAGTCAAAGAAGATGGTGAAACGTAAACTTCCAATTAAGTTTTTTACATATACATTGTTGTTCAATTGCTTTCCAACCGATTGCATGTGTCCCTAAGGAATGATTTTGACCAATTTCCTTTGCAGCACAGTACACATCTAATGTGTCAGCTTTCATTACAATGTCATTTGAATTCCATTTTCCCAACCTACGCTTTCCGCAAAACAAGAGTAAAACAAATATATATCATTCAAACATTGTTGTCCTGTAGTACTGCTGCTTCTGATCAGAATCCTTCTGTCATAAGACAAGACTGGCTAGATGAATACTTCAAATGGCTGGTCTATTCTCCTGACTGTTCAACAGGAGCTGGGTACATCATTAGGTCAGACCCTCCAGGGTGAGGATCAAGCTGTCTGGGTCGGCCCCACACAGCAGAGAGAGCAGGATTTGTTGGAATCTAATGGCCATTTGCAAAGAGGGATAAATCCCTTAACACCTACTGAGCTCAAGAGGGTTTAACTTAGCTGGATACAGTCAGGCAGATCCCCATAAATTCTTACCGGGAAGCAAATTCTGACCATTCTCTCCACAGAACCTGGTGTAATGACTTAATCTTTCAGGTTATTTGCATTGTCGGGGGTTGTGAAACAATGGCCAACACTTTTATATGTATTTTAGGTTTTACTGTGACCTTACTGTACAAAGTACATTTGGAAGTTAACTGATGAATGACGATTCACTCTAGGATATGTCATTTGTCTTTAAGATGCATGTTATTCTCAGACCAACAGCAATTCAGTTTTGATATGCAACAATGATGTAATCTGGTGATAGCGTCTTTCATTTTTATCACAATCCTTTCCCCTTTTTAGGGGAAGATATTTGATCTTTGTCTTGAACATGAATCTATTCCAATAAGTCATAATAAAATGTAAATCCAAGAGGAGAGTGTCACACTGACTCTGTGTCCGTTTTTAATGTGTTCTCCCTTTTTTCGTCTAATGGTTTTAACAGAAGACCTAACATAGGTTTATTTTACTGCCTATTATTAGGATAAATCATAAATTCCATTCATAAAATTGACAGACAAGGATGTGACACATATTTCCGAAATGATATTGATACCTCCGGTCTTGGAATGTCCGTTCCCTGATCACTCAATCCACCCCCATTCAGATTGGATTCTATAAAGATTTACTGCGTGAGACCAATTTATGGGAACCTATTGGACAATGTCCTTGAACAGGACATTTTAACAACCTAATTAATTCATTAATTATAATTTCCCAAGTCCCATAAATCAAGCAGTCAGTTCACACTTGATAGCAAATGTAGAGGGGATGGAGGACAATCCATTATCATATCCATCTATAATGGCTGATACATCAAAACTGATCAGGGAGCCAGATAACTATTGGGAATTACTGTATGTTACATTCTGTACTGTCAGCTTCTTGTGATCTGATTTAAGATTCTGAAGCTGCATTTTGATGATGCAAACTATCACTCCAAGGACTTGTTAAAGTGACCTTTCAGGCGTCTCCTTAAAATGCCATAATAAAGTTATTTTATTTTTAAAAACACAGCCATCACTAATTTCCAAAATTCCTTATAAAAGTCGCAGTGCAGTCAAAAATGTGATTTTCCTGTGTTTTATATAGATTTCCACACTACGAGGTGGGAATAATACTGCGAAATGGTGATAACGCCCTTTTAGTGTAAGAGCTGTTTAAAAAGACCGGCTAGAAATGTTGCCTGTTTTGGTAGGATGGAGTTTTCGCCTGTCTGGTGACATCCCCAGGTGGTAATTTAATCAATAGACCAATAAAAAAGAGAGTTCCAAACCTCTCTGACAATAACAACTCGTTTTTAGTTTCCCCCTCCCCAACCAGACAGTCCTAGCAAAATTCTTGCATGAGAAATAGCTTTTGCCAATAAGCTATTTTTGTTTATTTTTGACCATTTTAATTGAAAACAATCCCAGTAAGGTACTTAATTGTTAGTGAAAAATGATTTGATATTGAGATAAACTGCTGCATTTGACATTTATGGCTTCATTACTAACCCTTTAAAGTTGGAGGGACCACACTGATAAATCCTATATAACGATTGTGATTGGCTCTCTCTCTACACCTGTTTAATATCTCCATATATTATACCTATAATCCCAAACCTAATTAAATCCTCTCTGTCAGCCCAGTTCCAGCCAGGTAAAGGAAAGTCTGTCCTCAGTTTGTTTCCAGGCTGGCACACCCCTCATCTCCATCACTGGCCACACTGTTGAACAGAGTGAGGGCTGTACTCCTCCGATAAGTGGATTGAGCCTAAGTGCTACTGTATCATAAATGAATGAGAGAGAGAGAGAAGGAAGAGGAAAAGAGACAGTCATTATCCACTTGCTCCAGATGGTGGAATCCCTGAGTTACAGTGTAGTCCTTTGTGTGAAAAGGCAGCTGTAGTCCCTCCTCACGTGCTGTGGCTCACCTGGTTATGTTTGATGATTGGACTCCCATTCAGGACGGTGAGCTGTGGAGTCCTAATAATTTGTTAGAACAAGAGAGGTAATTAATAATTGTGATGAAATAACAGGTAGAAGAGAGGAGAGGAGTGATAGAGAGGAGGGCAGTGAAGCTGTGTGTGTTACTGTGTTTCTGACCTTCTTCATAATATGCTGAGTTTGTATTATGTTGTATTGATGCAGGTTTAGAGGGGGTATAATCCTTCCTCCTTCATTAAGGGTAATAAAGGATATCCTTTACATCTAAGCTTTCCATATAGAGGAAGTGGTGGAATACATGCATGTGGTGTTGGACATTCTGGGTGGTCAGATTGTAATTCTGTCTGCTTAGCCAAACTCAGTGACTCTAGATGTGGTATTAGATTCAGAGTTAGGGCTTAATAAAGGCTGAGTTGTCACCATGCTCCCACCAGTACCCGATCATATTACCGAGAAACTTGGAAATGGACCTGAGGCATAATTCAGATTTCCTTTCTCTTGCTTGAGTTTCTGTTGGATGGAAGTTATATGCACATGGTCTGTGGAGGATAAAGAATAAACAATTGAGGGCTGGGTTGGTTGACAAACTTCATACAAGATGAATTATGTCTTCAAACAGATTTGATCTATTTTTCCCAATCATAAAACAAAAAGTATGAACACATTTCTTTCGGACTTGCCTGCCATTGGGAATATGAAAGTCAACAAACTTTGAACAAACAAATAACAGTCCAGGTTCTAGGTTGCATACCCGTCAACTATTACATCAAACACTAGGATGTACAGAACAATAGCTCTTCCCGCGTGATATCTACTGAAATCCTTGTAGTAGTGCATCCATAGACTAGTAGTTTCTGTTTGAGTGTACCCATGGTCTTGTTGAGTGTACCCATGGATATTTGGGGCAGCACTCCTTTTCAGAGTGTAACATCCTCCCACGTGCCAGTGTGCAGGCTTTAAATGCGGCTGATTTAGGCTTGGGTATTTTGTTAAAAAATGTTTTGTATGTATTCTCTCCCCTTGCTGAGGGTATAATTGCAATAGCTATAACTTCACATAAATTGCGGATTTTGGACAAAAAAAATCACTGAAATGTCTCGAAAAAAGCAGGAAACAAACTTGAAAGCTCCAGACAATTGCCTGACAATTTGAGTTTAAATACATCCAACTCGAATTAATTCCAATTTGTCTAGATATCACGTTATCAAAGAGGGAAGGATGCTTATTCAAGTTTCATTTAGGGCTACAGTTGAAGTCGGAAGTTTACAGACACTTAGGTTGGAGTCATTAAAACTCGTTTTTCAACCACTCTACACCTGTATTGTTAACAAACTATAGTTTTGGCACGTCGGTTAGGACATCTACTTTGTGCAAGTCATTTTTCCAACAATTGTTTACAGACAGATAATTTCACTTATAATTCACTGTATTACATTTCCAGTGGGTCAGAAGTTTACATACACTAAGTTGACTATGCCTTTAGACAGCTTGGAAAATTCCAGAAAATGATTTATGGCTTTAGAAGCTTCTGATAGGCTAATTGATATAATTTGAGTCAATTGGAGGTGTACCTGTGGCCTACCTTCAAGGCCTACCTTCAAACTCAGTGCCTCTGCTTGCCATCATGGGAAAATCAGAAGAAATCAGCCAAGACCTCAGAAAAAAAATTGTGGACCTCCACAAGAATGGTTCATTCTTGGGAGCAATTTCCAAATGCCTGAAAATACCATGTTCATCTGTACAAACAATAGTATGCAAATATAAACACCATGGGACCACGCAGCCGTCATACTGCTCAGGAAGGAGACACGTTCTGTCTCCTAGAGATGAACATACTTAGGTGCGAAAAGTGGAAATCAATCCCAGAACAACAGCAAAGGATGCTGGAGGAAACGGGTACAAAAGTATCTATATCCACAGTAAAACGAGTCCTACATCAACATAACCTGAAAGGCCGCTCAGCAAGGAAGAAGCCACTGATCCAAAACCGCCATAAAAAAGGCAGACTACAGTTTGCAACTGCACATAGGGACAAATATGGTACTTATTGGAGAAATGTTCTCTGGCCTGATGAAACAAAAATCGAACTGTTTGGCCATAATGACCATTGTTATGTTTGGAGGAAAAAGGGAGAGGCTTGCAAGCCGAGGAACACCATCCCAACCATGAAGCACGGGGTGGCAGCATCATGTTGTGGGGGTGCTTTGCTGTAGGAGGGACTGGTGCACATCACAAAATAGATGGCATCATGAGGCTGGAAAATGATGCAGATATATTGAAGCAACATCTCAAGACATCAGTCAGGAAGGTAAAGCTTGGTCGCAATAGGGTCTTCCAAATGGACAATGACCCCAAGCATACTTCCAAAGTTGTGGCAAAATGGCTTAAGGACAACAAAGTCCAGGCATTGGAGTGGCCATCATAAAGCCCTGACCTCAATCTTATAGAACAGTTGTGGGCAGAACTGAAAAGGCTTGTGGGAACATGGAGGCCTACAAACCTGACTCAGTTACACCAGCTCTGTCACAGGAGGAATGGGCCAAAATTCAGCCAACTTATTGAGGGAAGGTTGTGGAAGGCTACGTGAAACGTTTGACCCAAGTTAAACAATTTAAAGGCAATGCTACCAAATACTAATTGAGTATGTAAACTTCTGACCCACTGGGAATGTGATGAAATAAATAAAAGCTGAAATAAATCATTCTCTCTACTATCATTCTTATATTAAAGTGGTGATCCTAACTGACCTAAGACATGGGATTTTTACTAGGATTAAATGTCAGGAATTGTGAAAAACTGAGTTTAAATGTATTTGGCTAAGGTGGATGTAATCTTCCGACTTCAACTGTACATGTTTTGTTGTAAATATTTCATAAACATGGTTTATTGGTACTTTAATAAGTGGAGTGTGACGTTGTTTGGTTAATTGAATCCCTTAGAGAATATATACGTTTCCAGAAAGCTGCTCAGTGAGAGCCTGCAGTGAATAGATCATTTTTGGTCACAGTATTTATCCCTAATGGTTTCCATGGAGATGCCTTAGGAGCATTCATGATAAGAGCTTACAGGTACTGTATATTTTTCTAACACCAGGAAAATTACAGTTGTTATATTTAAAAACTGAAAGCAGAGAAATAGTAGACAATGTCAACAGCCTAACAATATGCTTTAATCCCTTTTTCTTTTTAGTTTACCTGCCAGTTGAAGTTTAATTCTCTATTCTCACTATTCTACCTAGATTTCCATGCTGCATTATCCAATGTGTTGTTGGGATAACATGTGCATATTTTACTGAATGTGTGAAATTTGAGACATGAACCATAGCAAATGTCTGCAATTTGACGCTCCATGTTTGAGCTCAGTAGATAATGGGAAAACATAAACTAGATTAGTTGTGAGAGAGAGCACCTGTCACAAGGCAGAGTGAAGAGAAATGGGAACGGGGGAAGTTGATAATTAGGTATAGGTGTTTCCTCATCACCTTTTAGCATTCTATTTTAGCAGCATGTCACGTCTGCTCCTGCTCCTCCCCTCCGGCACACGACGTCTCCAGAGTACTAACCACCGGTCCTGGGATTCATCATTACGCACACCTGGCACTCATCATTACACACACCTGTGAATCATTATGATTCACACCTGGACTCCATCATTACCTTCATCATTTCCTCCCCTTTATATGTCACTCTCCCATGTTCACTCATCAGTTGGTATTGTTCTTGTGTATCGGCGTACTGCCTTATGTTAATGTCGTGTTCTTGGTTTTGTTGTTTTATTAAAATGTTTCACCTGCTTCCGACTCACCGCCCCATCATTACACAGCATGCGCTATTTCCCCAGCTACGGGAGCATGGGTAATGATGGCATTACCCATTCTGTTGTAGAGGAGCAAACAAAACCTCTGGGAGAATATCTGGAAGGCTACAGTATCCCACATGGTTGGTAAGGCAACATTTCAGCTGCAGGATGTTGTTGCAGTGAGTCTTTCCTGGGTCATGCAATATTATATTATCATTCTTCCAAAGTCACTGAATGGCTGCAGCTTTAGCAAAATGCTAAACCAACCAAGTGGAGCGTAACTTTGGATACGTATTGGGTCAAAGATCCATAAGGTCTTCCATCACAAAGATGCTCTCATTTCTCTGTATTATCCAAAAATCTATTCAGCAAGTAAAATTATTCAGCCCCAACTTACAACTTTTCCAACCCGTTCTTAGGTGATTCAATTCTTGGTTGGATATGTTAAAATGAATATATTGCAGTAGAATTGGCCCTTTAATACTTGGAAGATACCGGAGAAGAGAAATGATGGGCTTTGCATTATCAGTTGACAGAAGATTCTTCTCCCTGCGGAGAGTGGATCTTGTGAGGCATAACATTCTCTTTCACATCAATATACTTTTTTAAAATTCTTTAGCCCAATTACCTTTAAGTATTCAATTTTTTGGTATGGTTTATCTTCTGTGGTTGTCTCTCCCTCTTAATCATTTCCCATCCACCCTTGGCATGGCACTGTGTCATCCACCACACGTTGGCAGGCCAATTTACCTCAATAAAGCTAATTAATTTGAAGAAACAAGAGACTGGGGTAAAATAATTTATGCAAATCATCTGTGTGCATTTCCATTCACTTGGAAAAGCACATTTGATGTAATGATGTATATTTCCAGGTTAGTGGAGAGCAGGATGTCTTATCAACACCATAAGGGTAAGAATGTGTGTGTTTTAATCTCTGAACATATGTCATATTCATCTGGGTCATTTATTAATTGGAATGTGTACAGTGCCTTCGGAAAGTACTCAAACCCATGCATTTTGTGGATCAAATCGATTAAAACGTTTTTCCCTCATCAATCTCAATCTACACACAATACCCCATTATGACAAAGCAAAAACAGGTTTAGAAATGTTTGCTAATTTATAAGAAATAAAAAATAAACATCACATTAACATAAGTATTCAGACCCTTAACTCTGTACTTTATTGAAGCACCTTTGGCAGCAATTAGAGCATTGAGTCTTCTTGGGTATGACGCTACAAGATTGGCACATCTGTATTTGGGGAGTTTCTCCCATTCTTCTCTGCAGATCCTCAAGTTCTGTCAGGTTGGATGGGAAGCATTGCTGCACAGCTATTTTCAGGTCTCTCTAGAGATGTTCGATCTGGTTCAAGTCCGGGCTTTGGCTGGGCCAATCTAGGACATTCAGACTTCTCCTGAAGCCACTCCTGCGTTGTCTTGGC
This sequence comes from Oncorhynchus mykiss, assembly GCF_013265735.2. NCBI lineage: Eukaryota > Metazoa > Chordata > Actinopteri > Salmoniformes > Salmonidae > Oncorhynchus > Oncorhynchus mykiss. The sequence continues at coordinate 25,799,891 of NC_048590.1, read as the reverse complement.
TGTGACCTTAGGGTGTTTGTCCTGTTGGAAAATTAACCTTTGCCCCAGTCTGAGGTCCAGAGCGCTCTGGAGCAGGTTTTCATCAAGGATCTCTCTGTACTTTGCTCCGTTCATCTTTGCCCCAATCCTGACTAGTCTCCCAGTCACTGATGCTGAAAAACTTCCCCACAGCATGATGCTATTACCACCATGCTTCGCCACAGGGATGGTGCCAGGTTTCCTCCAGACGTGATGCTTGGCATTGAGGCCAAAGAGTTCAATCTTGGTTTCATCAGACCAGAGAATCTTGTATCTCATGGTCTGAGAGTCTTTAGGTGCCTTTTGGCAAACTCCAAGTGGACTGTCATGTGCCTTTTTGCTGATGGCTTCAGTCTGGCCACTCTACTATACAGGCCTGATTGGTGGAGTGATGCTGAGATGGTTGTCCTTCTGGAAGGTTCTCCCATCTCCACAGAGGAACTCTAGAGCTCTGTCAGAGTGACCATCACCTCCCTGACCAAGGACCTTCTTCCCCGATCGCTCAGTTTGGCTGGGTGGCCAGCTCTAGGAAGAGTCTTGGTGGTTCGAACATCTTTCATTTCAGAAGGATGTAGGCCACTGTGTTCTTGGGGACCTTCAATGCTGCAGAAATGTTTTCGTACCCTTCCTCAGATCTCTGCCTCAACGCAATCCTGTCTCAGAGTTCTACGGACAATTCCTTCAACCTCATGGCTTGGTTTTTGCTCTGACATGCACTGTCAACTGTGGGACCTTATACAGACTGGTGTGTGCCTTTCCAAATCATGTCCAATCAATTGAACTTACCACAGGTGGACTCCAATGAAGTTGTAGAAACATCTCAAGTTTGATCAATGGAAACAGAATGCACCTGAGCTCAATTTTGAGTCTGTCATGTACTGTCATGTTGTGTCTTGTTTCTGTCCTTTCCCTTCACCCTGTCTCCCTCTGCTGGTCGTTGTTAGGTTACCTTTTCTCCCCCTCTTTTCCCCAGCTGTGCCTTGTCTCCTCCTAACTACCTCGTCACCCCTTTTCCCACCTGTTCCCTTTTTCCCTCTGATTAGGTCTCTATATCTCTCTCTGTTCCTGCTCCTGTCCTTGTCGGATTCTTGTTTGTGTTGTTCATGCCTGAACCAGACTATCGTCATGTTTGCTGCAACCTTGTCCTGTCCTGTCGGAACCTGCCGGTCCATCTGAGCCTACGTTTTGTTTTGTTATTAAAGAAGCTCTGTTTACGTTAATTCGCTTTTGGGTCCTCATTCACGCACCGTAACAGAAGAATCCGACCAAGAATGGACCCAGCGACTTCGGATCCTCTCCACTCAGCCGTCGAGATCCAGGGAGCGATGCTAGGCAGACACAAGCAGGAATTGTCTGCTGCTCGGCATGCCGTTGAGACCCTGGCCACCCAAGTCTCCAACCTCACAGAACAGGTTCACCATCTCCGTCTCGATCCACCGGCCACTTCCAGGGTTTTCGAATCTCCGGAGCCCAGAATCAATAACCCGCCGTGTTACTCTGGGGAGCCCACTGAATGCCGCTCGTTCCTCACCCAGTGTGATATTGTGTTTTCTCTCCAGCCCAACACTTACTCCAGGAGCACTGCTCGTGTCGCCTACGTCATATCTCTCCTTACTGGACGGGCTCGTGAGTGGGGCACGGCAATCTGGGAGGCAAGGGCTGAGTGTACTAACCAGTATCAGGACTTTAAGGAGGAGATGATACGGGTTTTTGATCGATCTGTTTTTGGGGAGGAGGCTTCCAGGGCCCTGTCTTCCCTATGTCAGGGTAATCGATCCATAACAGACTACTCTATTGAGTTTCGCACTCTTGCTGCCTCCAGTGGCTGGAACGAGCCGGCTTTGCTCGCTCGTTTTCTGGAGGGTCTCCGCGCAGAGGTAAAGGATGAGATTCTCTCCCGGGAGGTTCCTTCCAGCGTGGATTCCTTGATTGAACTCGCTATTCGCATTGAGCGACGGGTTGATCTTCGTCACCGAGCTCGTGGAAAGGAGCTCGCGTTCTCCGTTGCCCCCCTCTCCGCATCACTACCATCTTCCTCTGCCGGCTCGGGTGCTGAGCCTATGCAGCTGGGAGGTATCCGCATCTCGACTAAGGAGAGGGAACGGAGAATCACCAACCGCCTCTGTCTCTATTGCGGTTCTGCTGGTCATTTTGTCACTTCATGTCCAGTAAAAGCCAGAGCTCATCAGTAAGCGGAGGGCTACTGGTGAGCGCTACTACTCCTGTCTCTCCTTCAAGATCCTGCACTACCTTGTCGGTCCATCTACGCTGGACCGGTTCGTCAGCTTCCTGCAGTGCCTTAATAGACTCTGGGGCGGAGGGCTGTTTTATGGACGAGACCTGGGCTCGGGAACATGACATTCCTCTCAGACAGTTAAGGGAGTCCACGGCCTTGTTCGCCCTGGATGGTAGTCCTCTCCCCAGGATTCAGCGTGAGACGCTACCTTTAACCCTCACTGTTTCTGGTAATCATAGCGAAACCATTTCTTTTTAAATTTTTCGTTCACCTTTTACACCTGTTGTTTTGGGCCATCCCTGGCTAGTTTGTCATAATCCTTCCATTAATTGGTCTAGTAATTCTATCCTCTCCTGGAACGTCTCTTGTCATGTGAAATGTTTAATGTCTGCTATCCCTCCTGTTTCCTCTGTCTCTTCTTCACAGGAGGAGCCTGGTGATTTGACAGGGGTGCCGGAGGAATATCACGATCTGCGCACGGTGTTCAGTCGGTCCAGGGCCACCTCTCTTCCTCCACACCGGTCGTATGATTGTAGTATTGATCTCCTTCCGGGAACCACTCCCCCCCGGGGTAGACTATACTCTCTGTCGGCTCCCGAACGTAAGGCTCTCGAAGATTATTTGTCTGTAGCTCTTGCCGCCGGTACCATAGTCCCCTCCTCCTCTCCCGCCGGAGCGGGGTTTTTTTTTGTTAAGAAGAAGGACGGGTCCCTGCGCCCCTGCATAGATTATCGAGGGCTGAATGACATAACAGTGAAGAATCGTTATCCGCTTCCTCTTATGTCTTCAGCCTTCGAGATCCTGCAGGGAGCCAGGTTTTTCACTAAGTTGGACCTTCGTAACGCTTACCATCTCGTGCGCATCAGGGAGGGGGACGAGTGGAAGACGGCGTTTAACACTCCGTTAGGGCACTTTGAATACCGGGTTCTTCCTTTCGGCCTCGCTAACGCTCCAGCTGTCTTTCAGGCATTAGTCAATGATGTCCTGAGAGACATGCTGAACATCTTTGTTTTCGTTTACCTTGACGATATCCTGATTTTTTCACCGTCACTCCAGATTCATGTTCAGCACGTTCGACGTGTCCTCCAGCGCCTTTTAGAGAATTGTCTTTTTGTGAAGGCTGAGAAGTGCTCTTTTCATGCCTCCTCCGTCACATTTCTCGGTTCTGTTATTTCCGCTGAAGGCATTAAGATGGATCCCGCTAAGGTCCAAGCTGTCATTGATTGGCCCGTCCCTAAGTCACGCGTCGAGCTGCAGCGCTTTCTCGGCTTTGCGAACTTCTATCGTCGTTTCATCCGTAATTTCGGTCAGGTGGCAGCTCCTCTCACAGCCCTTACTTCTGTCAAGACGTGCTTTAAGTGGTCCGTTTCCGCCCAGGGAGCTTTTGATCTCCTCAAGAATCGTTTTACATCCGCACCTATCCTTGTTACACCTGACGTCTCTAGACAGTTCATTGTCGAGGTTGACGCGTCAGAGGTGGGCGTGGGAGCCATTCTTTCTCAGCGCTCCTTCTCTGACGACAAGGTCCACCCTTGCGCGTATTTTTCTCATCGCCTGTCGCCGTCGGAACGTAACTATGATGTGGGAAACCGCGAACTGCTCGCCATCCGCTTAGCCCTAGGCGAATGGCGACAGTGGTTGGAGGGGGCGACCGTTCCTTTTGTCGTTTGGACTGACCATAGGAACCTTGAGTACATCCGTTCTGCCAAACGACTTAATGCGCGTCAGGCGCGCTGGGCGCTGTTTTTCGCTCGTTTCGAGTTCGTGATTTCTTATCGTCCGGGCTCTAAGAACACCAAGCCTGATGCTTTATCTCGTCTCTTCAGTTCTTCAGTAGCCTCCACTGACCCCGAGGGGATTCTCCCTGAGGGGCGTGTTGTCGGGTTGACTGTCTGGGGAATTGAGAGGCAGGTAAAGCAAGCACTCACTCAAACTCCGTCGCCGCGCGCTTGTCCCAGGAACCTTCTTTTCGTTCCCGTTCCTACTCGTCTGGCCGTTCTTCAGTGGGCTCACTCTGCCAAGTTAGCCGGCCACCCTGGCGTTCGGGGTACGCTTGCTTCCATTCGCCAGCGCTTTTGGTGGCCCACCCGGGAGCATGACACGCGTCGCTTCGTGGCTGCTTGTTCGGTCTGCGCGCAGACTAAGTCCGGTAACTCTCCTCCTGCCGGCCGTCTCAGGCCGCTTCCCATTCCCTCTCGACCGTGGTCTCACATCGCCTTAGATTTTGTCACCGGACTGCCTTCGTCAGCGGGGAAGACTGTTATTCTTACGGTTGTCGACAGGTTCTCTAAGGCGGCTCATTTTATTCCCCTTGCTAAGCTTCCTTCTGCTAAAGAGACGGCACAAATCATCATCGAGAATGTTTTCAGAATTCATGGCCTTCCGTCAGACGTCGTTTCGGACAGAGGTCCGCAATTCACGTCTCAATTTTGGAGGGAGTTTTGCCGTTTGATTGGGGCTTCCGTCAGTCTCTCTTCCGGCTTTCACCCCCAGTCTAACGGTCAAGCAGAACGGGCCAATCAGACTATTGGTCGCATCTTACGCAGTCTTTCTTTTCGCAACCCTGCGTCTTGGTCAGAACAGCTCCCCTGGGCAGAATACGCCCACAACTCGCTTCCTTCGTCTGCGACCGGGCTATCTCCTTTTCAGAGTAGCCTCGGGTACCAGCCTCCGCTGTTCTCATCTCAGTTCGCCGAGTCCAGCGTCCCCTCCGCTCAGGCTTTTGTCCAACGTTGCGAGCGCACCTGGAAGAGGGTCAGGTCTGCACTTTGCCGTTATAGGGCGCAGACTGTGAGGGCTGCTAATAAGCGTAGAACTAAGAGTCCTAGATATTGTCGCGGTCAGAGAGTTTGGCTCTCCACTCAGAACCTTCCCCTTAAGACCACTTCTCGCAAGTTGACCCCGCGGTTCATTGGTCCGTTCCGTATTTCTCAGGTCATTAATCCTGTCGCAGTTCGACTTCTTCTTCCGCGATACCTTCGTCGCGTCCACCCGGTCTTCCATGTCTCCTGTATCAAGCCCGTTCTTCGCGCCCCCGCTCGTCTTCCCCCCCCCCCCCCCATCCTTGTCGAGGGCGCACCCATCTACAGGGTCCGTAGGATTTTGGACATGCGTCCTCGGGGCCGTGGTCATCAGTACCTAGTAGATTGGGTGGGGTACGGTCCTGAGGAGAGGAGTTGGGTTCCCTCTCGGGACGTGCTGGACCGTGCGCTGATCGATGATTTCCTCCGTTGCCGCCAGGTTTCCTCCTCGAGTGCGCCAGGAGGCGCTCGGTGAGTGGGGGGGTACTGTCATGTACTGTCATGTTGTGTCTTGTTTCTGTCCTTTCCCTTCACCCTGTCTCCCTCTGCTGGTCGTTGTTAGGTTACCTTTTCTCCCCCTCTTTTCCCCAGCTGTGCCTTGTCTCCTCCTAACTACCTCGTCACCCCTTTTCCCACCTGTTCCCTTTTTCCCTCTGATTAGGTCTCTATATCTCTCTCTGTTCCTGCTCCTGTCCTTGTCGGATTCTTGTTTGTGTTGTTCATGCCTGAACCAGACTATCGTCATGTTTGCTGCAACCTTGTCCTGTCCTGTCGGAACCTGCCGGTCCATCTGAGCCTACGTTTTGTTTTGTTATTAAAGAAGCTCTGTTTACGTTAATTCGCTTTTGGGTCCTCATTCACGCACCGTAACAGAGTCTCATAGCAAAGGGTCTGAATACTTGTGTAAATAAGGTATTTGTGTTTTTTAAAATGTGATAACATTTCAAATAACCTGTTCGCTTTGTCATTATGGGGTGTAGTGTGTAGATTGCTGAGGATTTTTTTTATTTAATCAACTTTAGAAATAGACTGTAACGTAAACCAAATGTGGAAAAAGTAAAGTGGTCTGAATGCTTTCTGGATGCACTATGTGCTATTAAACCACAGTTTCCAGTCACATTTTATGCACAGGGGCATTTACAGTGGTCATCACAAGGACTGTCTACTGTGCACCTAGGGCAGCTAGTGTGCTTGTCTGAGGATGTGGTCACCCAGTGTGACAAGACAAGTAAGGAAAAATTGGCCTCTGCTTGCTCTTAGCCTCTGTCTCCCATGGTTAGTGCATCTTGCTCTTTTCTGGCAGGCTGATATAAGTGCCAGTGAAATATTAATGTCTGCTTGACGCTGGTGCCCATGAGCAGAGACAATTAGGTCTGGCTGCAATCAAAATGTGGTGAGACAGGTTGTTAGAGCCTTCCATACGGAACCGATGGCTCTACACTTATTCTGTCTGAAATAGTTCTACTCATACAAAAATTAACAGGACAGGTCTGTGTGTGTGCGTGTGCATGCATGTGGGTAAGGCATTGCCCATTTCCACACACTAGACCTGTGTTACTCAGCCTTTCTGCTCTGATGACTATCACTTCCTGTCTGAAATGTCATGACCTGTTGTTACCATGGTGAGGAATGGAAACTGACATTCATAGGCTGAAAACACACTGGTGCCAAATAATGCATAAATGTCACCCAGTTTCCACAATAGAACACAATGGGACAGAAACCTGCTGTGCAGACACAATATCCAGGCTGGACCAGTCACCCTGTCTGCTGGCACAGTCATCATTCTACCACGATATACAGCACAAAATATGGAGCCTGAAAATCATTCAGCGTTTAGCACCTGAGAGTGAGGATCAACTGTTTTCCATATCTTCAATATATCATTCCTCTCACATCATCTCTGGAGACTAGGCCTGAGTAACACCAAGCAGTCCCAGCAGTCCACCCATGGCCACGGAAATGGCATGCCATGACAAACTGAATCTCTGAGACACAATTAAGCACCAGTGAGAGCGGGCAGTTATCGGTCGAGGGGAGCCCAGATTGACAGCTCAGTGGAGGCAGTGCGGGGTTAAAGATGAGCTCTGTCAGTGAAGAGGGGATGCAGCCCTGTCATCTCCAAGAAGGCCCGAGCATCCATCAATACATTTTCATTTGCAGGCTGGTGCATGGAGGCAAACAACCTTAAGAGAAGCAGCTAAAACAGCAGGCTCCCTGGTTCCCTGGCCTGGAGATAAAAGCAACAGGGCATGAACACAGTACAGTCCCTGAGAGACATGGCACTTGAATGGAAAAAAGAGGCTAGGGAGGGAGAGACGGGGAAGGGAGGAAGAAACCCAGCAGCTTGTTACCAAGTGTTCTCTCCAATAAAAGAAGGGAAGTGAACCAAAGTTTGTTTGCGGCCCGTGTGTGCGAATGTACACGTGCATGAGTGAGATTATGCTTGGGTTTGTGCTACTGTGCTACTGTGCTACATGACCTATCAGTGTCCCTTCTCCATATGAGCCTCATTATAGTGAAATGGACAATTGTAAGAGACTCACATGCAGCAGGGAACACTGGACTAATCTGATCTGCATTATGTTACTGCACCAGTGTCCAACCAGATTAGGAGAGAGCAGGTGTGTCTTACATGTCTCAGGCATTCTGGTACGTCTGAGTGACTCTATGTGAACTGATATGGAGACAGAGGAGTCTGTGTGCTGCGTATGTATAGATGAAGCGGACATTGAACACTATTGTGGTGTGCCAATTAAAACAGATTGTATCCTCCACTGCCTACGTTGCTAATGGAGATGGCAGTAGTCTATAAGCCTCCACAAAAGTTCACGAGTGTGAATCTGACACTCAATAAACATCTTGACCCCAATCAGAGACAGAGGATATTTCTACTTTTAATCTGCTCTGACAGGGTGTTAAAAGGAAGCAGTAAAAAATAGCCTCACAAACAGCAGCATGGGTTTGTAGGTTATGGGTTTGTCGGTTATAAATACTTCATTTCATTTGGTAACACAAGAACATCTTTAGCATTGCAGCACTTTTGAGTGCTTTTTGTTTTTCACAACACATTTCCCCTGAACTGTGTAATAGGCTGAAACAGATCCGCCTACAGGATGGGGTATCTTGAGAAGGGACATGATTAACATGACAGACATCTTAATAATGTCACTGTGGACCTAACATTTTTGTTTCCTGGGAGACGCAGGTTCCAGCGCTGTCATGACAGCTATGATTTATTTTCCACTACACCAGGTTCACATCACTGTCACCCAAACGCATTCCTTCTCTACATACATATACACTTAGTGTACAAAACATTAAGAACACCTGCTCTTTCCGTGACAGACTGACCAGTTGAAAGCTATGATCCCTTATTGGTGTCACTTGTTAAATCCACTTCAATCAGTGTAGATGGAGGGGAGGAGACCAGTTAAAGAAGGATTTTAAGTGTTGAAACACTTGAGACGTAGATTATCTGTCTGTCATTCAGAGTTTGCATGACCAAGTCAAAAGATGTAAGTGCCTTTGAACGGGGTATGGTAGCAGGTGCCAGGTGCACCGGTTTGTGTCAAGAATTGCAACACTGCTGGGTTTTTCATCCTCCAGTATGTATCAACAACGGTTCACCACCCAAAGGACAATCCAGCCAACTTGACACAACTGTGGGATGCATTGGAGTCAACATGGGCCAGCATCCCTGTGGAACCCTTTCGACACCTTGTAGAGTCCATGCCCGACAAATTAAGGCTGTTCCGAGGGCAAAAAGAGGGGTGGGGGGTGTTCCTAATGTTTGGTATACTCCACAATACTAAAAATCAGAGAATATTAATTTAACGTACAAGATTGTGGTTTGAGGATGCAGCCCCTATTTATGTTAATCATGATTATTCAAGATAAATGGTATATTCCAGTGGCACATTTACCACAAAGCACCCCCGAAAGACCACAATAACTAGCTCAACAATACTAATGAGCGTCTTGCTGGGTGGTGTTTATGAGCAGGCAGAGAAGCTGCACACACAGCACTTTCTGCATCGTAATGACTGTCCAATTCCCATTCCCACACAGTGAGAGAAATCTACAGCTCTGATTAGCTGTAGTTCTGTAAAGGAAGGGTATGGGAGATGGTAAAGCCTGGGAGTCACAGTGAGTGATGATGCCATTTGAACTTCGGCAGGTCACACATACGCTGTACGTTATTAGGAGGAGTTATTAGTCTCGCCCCCAGTGTGATTTAGCAGCAGTGGTAATTACAGGGGAGCTTGGAAGAGGCTCAGAGGCTGTGGGGCTGGCCAACCCTGTTACTGTAGCTCTGTCTGTCTGTTAGTCCCCTCACTAGGCTGGCTGGGGAGGGGGAGGAGGACTGGAGAGTTACACATGGTGGCGTGACACTCCATGCTGGATGAATGCTGGATGAAGGTCACAGAATTCTCACTGACCTCAGATCAGATACGCCACATCACTGTAACCTTATCATTGAACATTGCATTTGATATGCAGTGAATTATTTTGCATCTTGCATTGACTGAGAAATAAAATATATAGTACATCTCAGTCACTTTTTCTTGTACTATGAATTAATGTAGTCTAGGACCCTATAAAGGTAGTGGGGGAGGGGTCTTATATCCCTTCCCCTTCTATTAATACAACATAGGCATAATCAATTATTATAATACATCAACCATTTGGTGCAGCCCCTATCATGACCCAAAGGTGAACCCAATCAGCAGGCAATAGACAGGTCAAGGCAGGCAGGGGTCAGTAAACCGGAGGAGAGGCAACAGTACGGACAAGCTCGGGGTGAGCAGAGGTCAAAAATCCAGCGGGCGCAAAGGTACAGGTCGGTAGGCAGGGTCAGGCAGAGTGGTCAGGCAGGCGGGCTCGGAGTCAGGACAGGCAAGAATCAAAACCAGCAGGGTGAGAAAAGAGAGACGGAGAAAAAGCACGGGCTGAACAACAAAACGCTGGTTGACTTGACAAACAAGGCGAACTGGCAATGGACAAAGAGAGAGCACAGGGGTAATGGGGAAGATGGGCGACACCTGGAGGGGTGTGGATACAACCACAATGACAGGTGAAACAGATCAGGGTGTGACAATTCCTAATTTGGTGTCACGTTCGTCGTAAGAATTATCGGACCAAGGTGCAGCGTGAAATGGTTTCCACATGTTTATTGACTGACACCCACAAAAACAATAAAGAATGAACGAAAAGTGAAGACAATTGAGTGCTCACAGGCAACTACACATAAACAAGATTCCACAAAATACAGTAGAGAAATGGCTGCTTAAATATGATCCCCAATCAGAGACAACGATAAACAGCTGCCTCTGATTGGGAACCATACCAGGCCAACATAGAAATAAACACACTAGATTACCCACCCTAGTCACACCCCGACCTAACCGAAAAAGAGAATAAAAAGGCTCTCTATGGTCAGGGCGTGACACTTGGACTCACTGGAAAGTGTAGCTCAAGCAGAGAGGAATCCCTCGAGGTACTGGAAATACCAACACATGCCTGTTATGTATTGTAGCCTAGATCTCACCCTTTTGGTTTTACTCTGAAAGCATGTGCATTTATGTCTTGCTCTCCTCTATAACAGATGTATCAAACAATTCAGGTGTAGGATACAAAGATATATACTCAGGCTTTGGCCTTCCAGATTTGCTGCTTGACAACAATGCTGTTTTAATGGCTGGGGTCTGTATCTGGACAGAGTTCTATAGGAAGTGACCCCTGGTCCCTGGTTGGAGGGTTAATGTGGCGTAGCCTGCAGCCCTGTTCTGTGTCCTGGCTGTGTGGACTGATGGGAGGCGTTGGTCTGACAGAAGGTGATGCAGTGAACTGAGAGCTGCAGGACTGGAGCCCATAGAGGCTCTGGAAATGGTCCCAGATCAGCAACCCCACTGAGCTCCAGCAGGGCCAGCCTGGTGCAGCATATTGGTCCTGCCTGCAGACCACCTGCCTGCACACACTCTGGCTGACACCAGAACAGCGCTAAGGGACATTCACAGAGACACTCACACACAAGGCCAACACTGCTGCAGCATAGATTTTTCTATATGCCATATGATAATGCACATAAACTATTTGTGGATTTTGTCATGACTAGGGGAAAATAATATGTACCCAGGGGCCAATGTGAAGCACATGGCTGAATAAGAATTACCCATCTGACGCATAGCCCAACTCAAAACACATGCAAATGAATCAAAGGCGGTAGGTTATGCAGCCGTTGTGACTGCAAGTCTGTTGGAATATATCAGACAACCTCACTCTCAGCCTCTGCCAAGCAGATTGGATGGAGAAACGGGGATCATTGAACACTGTGAAGAAGCTTGTAAAGCGGTTATGCAAATGTAATGTGCTGCATGAGAATTGTATTTTAAAAATAAATATGCATAAGCTGTATGGGGAGTGAACAAATTATGAGGATAAGACATGAATAGCTAATGACTGAATTGCAGGTTGCTCAAACAGAATTAGAGTTTTGCATAATCACCACTGTTAACCCTGAAATAGGCACGTCCATGACAGCATGCTTTGACAAATTGATTATTTGATTTCTAAGGCTCCTTGGAGCAAAACAAATAAGTCCCAAATCATTGGCATAATGGGAGATAATGAAGTGTTTCACAGACTGGAGCATAGCACATCTAGTGTACTATAAGGGTTTGAATATGTGGTAATACAGCTGGTATGGTCATATCTTCCTGAATATCTTGGGACTACATGTAAACACTATGCAAGGAGAAATGTATTGTGATAAGCATAGCCGCGGGAAGTAGGGGTGCTGAGGGTGCTGCAGCTCCCCCTGATAAATCAAAATCAAAAATGTCATTAAACAATTCTAGAAAAATGATTGAACTAGGCCTTTATTACTCCTGTATGAGTGGAGAAAAATATTTGTTAGCAGAGCGGAGATAAACACTCCTCAGCATCCAGCATGCTACCATTCAGCCACAAGAGCATTAGTGAGGTTGGCACTGATGTTGGGCAATTGGGCCTGGCTCGCAGTCGGTGTTCCAATTAATCCCAAAGGTGTTCGATGGTGTTGAGGTAAGGGCTCTGTGAATGCTAGTCAAGTTCTTCCACACCGATTTTGACAAACCATTTCTGTATGACTTTGTTCATGGGGGCATTGTCATGCTGAAACAGGAAAGGTCCTTCCCCATACTGTTGCCACAAAGTTGGAAGCACAGAATAGTCTAGAATGTCATTGTATGCTGTAGCGTTAAGATGTTCCTAAGGGGCTTGAACAAAGAAAACAGCCCCAGAACCATTATTCATCCTCCACCAAACTTTTCAGTTGGCACTCTGCATTGGAGCAGGTAGCGTTCTCCTGGCATCTACCAAACCCAGAATAGTCCGTTGGACTGCCAGATGGTGAAGCTTGATTCATCACTCCAGAGAACACGTTTCCACTGCTCCAGAGTCCAATGGTGGCGAGGTTTACACCACTCCAGCCGACGGTTGGCATTGCGCATGGTGATCTTAGGCTTGTGTGCGGCTGCTTGGATATTGGACCTATTTCATGAAGCTCCTGACAGGCAGTTTGGAACTCGGTAGTGAGTGTTGCAACCGAGGACAGACAATTTTTACGCACTACGCGCTTCAGCACTCTCTTTCTGTGTGCTTGTGTGGCCTACCACTTCGCTGCTGAGCCGTTGTGCAAAATTATTCAGCCCCCTTAAGTTAATACTTTGTAGCGCCACCTTTTGCTGCGATTACAGCTGTAAGTCGCTTGGGGTATGTCTCTATCAGTTTTGCACATCGAGAGACTGAAATTTTTTCCCATTCCTCCTTGCAAAACAGCTCAAGCTCAGTGAGGTTGGATGGAGAGCGTTTGTGAACAGCAGTTTTCAGTTCTTTCCACAGATTCTCGATTGGATTCAGGTCTGGACTTTGACTTGGCCATTCTAACACTTGGATATGTTTATTTTTGAACCATTCCATTGTAGATTTTGCTTTATGTTTTGGATCATTGTCTTGTTGGAAGACAAATCTCCGTCCCAGTCTCAGGTCTTTTGCAGACTCCATCAGGTTTTCTTCCAGAATGGTCCTGTATTTGGCTCCATCCATCTTCCCATCAATTTTAACCATCTTCCCTGTCCCTGCTGAAGAAAAGCAGGCCCAAACCATGATGCTGCCACCACCATGTTTGACAGTGGGGATGGTGTGTTCAGGGTGATGAGCTGTGTTGCTTTTACGCCAAACATAACATTTTGCATTGTTGCCAAAAAGTTCAATTTTGGTTTCATCTGACCAGAGCACCTTCTTCCACATGTTTGGTGTGTCTCCCAGGTGGCATGTGGCAAACTTTAAACTACACTTTTTATGGATATCTTTAAGAAATGGCTTTCTTCTTGCCACTCTTCCATAAAGGCCAGATTTGTGCAATATACGACTGATTGTTGTCCTATGGACAGAGTCTCCCACCTCAGCTGTAGATCTCTGCAGTTCATCCAGAGTGATCATGGTCCTCTTGGCTGCATCTCTGATCAGTCTTCTCCTTGTATGAGCTGAACGTTTAGAGGAATGGCCAGGTCTTGGTAGATTTGCAGTGGTCTGATACTCCTTCCATTTCAATATTATCGCTTGCACAGTGCTCCTTGGGATGTTTAAAGCTTGGGAAATATTTTTGTATCCAAATCCGGCTTTAAACTTCTTCACAACAGTATCTCGGACCTGCCTGGTGTGTTCCTTGTTCTTCATGATGCTCTCTGCGCTTTTAACGGACCTCTGAGACTATCACAGTGCAGGTGCATTTATACGGAGACTTGATTACACACAGGTGGATTGTATTTATCATCATTAGTCATTTAGGTCAACATTGGATCATTCAGAGATCCTCACTGAACTTCTGGAGAGAGTTTGCTGCACTGAAAGTAAAGGGGCTGAATAATTTTGCACGCCCAATTTTTCAGTTTTTGATTTGTTAAAAAAGTTTGAAATATCCAATAAATGTCGTTCCACTTCATGATTGTGTCCCACTTGTTGTTGATTCTTCACAAAAAACTACAGTTTTATATATTTTTGTTTGAAGCCTGAAATGTGGCAAAAGGTCGTAAAGTTCAAGGGGCCGAATACTTTCGCAAGGCACTGTATATATATATATCCTAAGGCTGCATTTATTGCACCTGATTCCACTACACGCGGGGGTAATACACTCGACCACTGCTACTCTAACTTCCGCGATGCATACAAAGCCCTCCCCCACCCTCGCTTCGCAATCGGAATCCACGTTTCAAGATTGTTTTGACCACGCTGACTGGGATATGTTACAGTCAGAGAACTCAGAGAACAACATCGGTCTATATGCTGACTCGGTGAGAGAGTTTATAAAGAAGTGCATTGGAGACGTTGTACCCACTGTGACTATTAAAACCTACCCTAATCAGAAACCGTGGATGGATGGTGACATTCACACAAAACTAAAAGTGCAAACCACCACATTTAAGAGGTCTGGGAATATGGCTGAATATAAACAGTGTAGTTATTCCCTCTGCATGGCAATAAAACAAGCAAAATTCTGGTACAGGGACAAAGTGGAGTTGCAATTCAACGGCTTAGACACGAGACGTATGTGGCAGGGTCTACAGGAAATCAGGACTACAAAAAGAAAACCAGCCACGTCACGGACACTGACGTCACGCTTCCAGACAAACTGAACACCATCTTTCCCCTCTTTGAGGATAATACAGTGCCCACCCTGTAGCACTCACTTCTGTCATCATGAAATGCTTTGAGAGACTATTCAAGGATCATATCACCCCCACCTTGTCGGCCACCCTAGACCCACTTCAGTTTGCATACCGCAGACGATGCAATGGCCACCACAGACGATGCAATGGCCATCACACTGCACACTGCCCTATCCCATCTGGAGAAGAGGAATACCTATGTAAGACAGTGTGGTGAAGAAGGCGCAACAGTGCCTCTTCAACCTCAGGAGGCTGAAGAAATTCACCCAAAACCCTTACAAATTTTTACTGATGCACAATCGATAGCATCCTGTCGGCTGTATCACAGCCTGGTACGGCAACTGCACCGCCCTCAAACGCAAGGCTCTCCAGAGGGTGGTGTGATCTGCACAATGCATCACCGTGGGTAAACTACCTGCCCTCCATGACACCTACAGCTCCCGATGTCACAGGAAGGCCAAAAAGTTAATCAAGGACAACAACCACCCGAGCCACTGCCTGTTCACACCGCTACCATCCAGAAGGCGAGGTCAGGACAGGTCCATCAAAGCTGGGACCAAGAGTCTGAAAAACAGCTTCTATTTCAATGCCATCAGACTGCTTAACAGTAATCACTAACTGCCTATGTAGGCGATGATACCTACATTGAGACCCAATCACTGGCCACTTTAATAAATAGATCACTAGTCACTTTAAACAATGCCACTTTAATAATGTTTACATATCTTACATTACTCATATCAAATGTATATACTGTATTTTATACCATCTATGCTGCTCGGCTGTCGCTCATCCATATATTTACATGTACATATTCTCATTCGCCCCTTTAGAGTGTGTGTATTAGGTAGTTGTTGGGGAATTGTTAGATTACTAGTTAGATATTGCTGCACTGTCAGAACTGGAAACACAAGCATTTCGCTACACTCGCATTAACATCTGCTAACCATGTGTATGTGACCAATACAATTGTATTTCATTTTATTTGATTACTGACACCTAGACATGAGCCCCCTCTCTTTTCATTTACTGTAACCAGCATCCTTACTCACCAGCATCCTTACCGACACAGGACGTCCAAGGACTTAAGTAGTCATTCTGCCCTGGCCGTGATTTCAGCGTCCACGGATGTAATTTCATGATACTTTCTGGACTGGCTTAAATTTCCAAATCCACACACTTTGATTTTTGGACAGACCTTGATTTGGCCCCAACATAGGCGTCCATGATTGGTTCAGATTTGGTCCGGTCCGGAATGGACAAAATATGAACCAATCAATAGACATCTATATTTCACAAGTTTGGAGAGCACAGTACAGTACAGTATAGTACAGTAGAGCATAGTAGATTACAGTAAAGTCAAGTCAAGTAAAAAGCTGAATAGTATACAGTACAGTACAGAGCACAATAGAGTACAGTAAAGTAAAGTAAAATATTGAGTTGAGTGTACAGTACAGTACGGTATGGAGCACAGTAGAGTACAGTACAGAGCAGGGTTGATAATGGCAAAACCTAGCCGTGACACCCCTATCTGGGACTCTCAGATCGAGTTGGGATATGCAAAAAACACATTTTCAATTTAAACATGCGTATAATACACAATTTTACATGAAATAGGATAAATATAAGCACCCATTAGTTATATTATATGTACAGTACAATAAAGTAAAATAAAGTTGAGTAGAAGATGAGAGATGCAGAGTAGGTGAACGGATGATCTCTATCGGGAATCAAGGTAAGACCCAGATGCAGACACGACGAATTGACAATGGTTGGATATTCCAACAGAGGCAGGCAGTAGACAGGTCAAGGCAGGGAGGGATCACTAAACCAGAGTTGGGGCAACAGTACAGTTTGGCAGGCAGGCTCAGGGTCAGGGGCAGGCAGAGTGGTCTTGCTGGTGGGCTCAGAGTCAGGACAGGCAAGGGTCAAAACCAGGAGGGAGAGAAAAAGAGAGACTGGGAAAAGCAGGAGCAGGGGAATAAAAATGCTTGTTGACTTGACTAACAAGACGAACTGGCAACGGACAAACAGAGAACACGGGTATAAATACACAGGGGATAATGGGGAAACTGGGCGACACCTGGAGGGGGGTGGAGACAATCACAAGGACACGTGAAACAGATCAGGGTGTGGCAGATCTCTGCATGTGTGGTTCCCACCGTGAAGCATGGAGGAGGTGTGATGGTGCTTTGCTGGTGACACTGTTAGTGATTTATTTAGAAAGCAAGGCACACTTAACCGGCATGGCTACCACAGCATTCTACAGTGATACTCCATCCCATCTGGTTTGCGCTTAGTGGGACTATCATTAGTTTTTCAACAGGATAATGACCCAACACACCTATAAGGGCTATTTGACCAAGAAGGAGAGTGATGGAGTGCTGCATCAGGTGACCTGGCCTCCACAATCACCCGACCTCAATTCAACTGAGATGGTTTGGGATGAATTGGACTGTATAGTGAAGGAAAAGCAGCCAACAGGTGCTCAGCATATGTGGGAACTCCTTCCAGGTGAAGCTGGTTGAGAGAATGTCAAGTGTGTGCAAAGCTGTCAAGCCAAAGGGTGGTTACTTTGAAGAATCTAAAATATAAAATGTATTTTGATTTGTTTAATGCTTTTTTGGTTACTACATGATTCCATATGTGTTTTTTCATAGTTTTGATGTCTTCACTATTATTCTTCAATGTAGAAAATAGTAAAAATAAAGAAAACCCCTGAATGAGTAGGTGTGCCCAAACTTTTGACTGGTACTGTGTATATTAGTGACAATTTCGTAGGTTTTGTTTTCCTTTAGATTTGCTTTGTGAAAACAAACATGTTGACACAGCTGATTAGACGGCAGTGGAGAAAAGAGCAAAACGAACAGAACTATGATGCGAGACCGCACACAGAACACTAGCTTAGTGGAATGCATCAGTAAATTGGGTTTGATGAAAAACACACAAGGATTGCATGTTCAAATAAATATAACAAATAATCATGATCAGTCTTTCATTATACTATATGTCATTTTGATCCACTGTGAATATACTGAAGGTACATTCTAATCTGTTCTCAGTGTCAGGGCTTTTTAAAACTGCCACTGAAAGCTATGGATGGACAGATGAGAGAGGAGGGCGTAAATTGGGATAACTTTACTCCTTTTTCTGTCCAATCGTCTATGTCAGCAGCAGTGGAATGAATGTCTCAGTTTTGGAGACTACATTAGAAGTGTGACAAACAGCACTGGTTTGGAACAAACATTTTCACTCTGAAACAAATATTACTTGCATGACTCTCACATCTGTTACAATTTTTTAAAGGCCCATGTCAGTCGAACACATGATTTTTCTGTGTTTTATACATATTTCCTCACTATGGGGTTGGAATAATATTGTGAAATTGTGAACATTTGGATAATGCCCTTTTAGTGTAAGAGCTGTTTGAAAAGACCACCTGAAATGTCCAACAAGCTCTCACAGTCTCAATGCAGAATTAGACTTTTATCTACGTTTCTCCAAATGTAACATTTCGAAGTTGCTCCAAACATCGCATTTAAAAGGTTAGGATTAAGGTTTTGGATAGGGTTAAAACCTTAAGTTTAGGCACTCATTCCGGTGCTTAAGGTAAGGTTTAGTGTTTGGGATATGGTTAAAACAAAAGAATAAAAACGAGTGTCCACCACTGAGATCCATCACCCTAGCAAAACCCAAGTCTGCTTAATGGTTATAGCACTCACTGTTGCCTCTAGTGGCCAGTTGAAGGCATTTCCCGGCGTCCTCAGGACATGGATAGACGTCCAATTTCAAAGTCACTCTTGAGCGATCTGCCTGGAAATTTCAGACTGTTTTGGTGGGATGGAGTTTTGGCCTGCCTGATGACATCACCAGGTGGTAAATTAGTTAATAGACCAATATGAAAGAGAGTTTCAAATCTCTCTGCCAATAACAGCTAGTTTTCAGTTTGCCCCCTCAGACAACTCCCAGATAGTCCTATCAAAATTCTTGCTTGAGAAATTGTTCTTTGCTAAGAAGCTATTTTGGTTTCTCTTTGACCATTTTAATTGGAAACAATCACAGTAAGCTACTTAACTGCTACCCAGAAATGATTTGATATTGAGAATAAAACTGCTGCATTGGACATTTAACAAACTTTGGGACAATTTTGGAACATAACGGAATGGTAGCACTCTGGAACATACTTTAATGTTCTGAAATGAAAGTCGGGGTTCTGGCACAGATGGGACGGGATCCCGTTGGGATGTCATCCCGTTGAAAGACAGTTAGTTGTATGGAGGGAGAGGACAGGAGAGGACAGGACGAGACATGAAAGGCTCCTGACTGGATGCTATAAGCACTTCAGGGACGGAGCAGAGATTTGAAAGCAGGCAGAGCACAGATACGCAGAGCAACTGATGTGTTCAATTAGGGATCAAGGGGAGACATTTCTATCTCAACAGTAAATCACAGAGTACACTACATATGAAAGGTCAAAATGCAATTGAGCCTGCAGCAGAACGGAGAGGCGGACATGTAAGGTCTGTTTGCATCCCTGCAAGCAAGGCAACTATTTCACAATGCAGCACATTTGTAATCTGTGTTGCGGCTGTTTCTCATAGGCTGCTGGACCTGACAGCGACTGGGACCTTCACAAGATGAAGGAGCTGCCAGAGAACATGGAGGACCAGATATTACTCTTACTACAGCCTCTGCTGGTCAGAACTAATTTCAACAAGTCATACACACACTGATAAATGGCCTCTTGGGTTCTACTGTGGCCTTGCAATCTTTTTAGTCATTAGAAAGATCACATCACACCGCTCCTTCCTAACAACATGACACCAAGGACCTGAGGACGCCCGCAGGCAGATGCACATGTAGGCTATTACACGTGTTCTGTCAGTTCTCTACCAGCCAGAAAATGATAATAGGTACAGTCAGTTCAGTCTTGAAAATCCCCTACAATATTCTGTAATCAAACTACATCACTATAATCTGCTGTGTCAAGATTTGCTTAGCTGAAGTTGGCAGGGGAAACACTGTGGTTCTGCATAAACACACATTTCTGTAGCAGCGTGGCTCTGTAAATGTGGTCCCATCTACCTTAGCCCCAGTCTCTGTGTGCACTCCCAGGGTTGGCAGGCTAAAGCCTGAGTATGATGTGGAAGAGGCACACATAGCCTTGTGCAGGAACTCCGGAGTGAAGCACTGCCAGTGACTATACACAGACCTGCCCAAGTGCTAAAGCTTTTAATCACATTCCCCAGGCGAGTGGGGAAGAAACAGTCCATTGTGTGTGTGCACATACAGTACACAGTATAGTGTAAAGTGTATTGTTTGTGAGACTTCCATTGTGTGTGCACATGTTCAGTGATGAGAAGTCATTTGTGTATGGACATATATTGTTGTGCAGTGGTGAGGCTGGTGAGCAGCGCTTGCTTTGTGTCACATCCTCTCACAGAGCTGCCTGTGTGGCTAAATGGGATTCTCAGCAATGTTTTGAATTTGCGTGCTGGGTAAGCGAGCACACCGGCCATGTTTATATTTGCTATTCAAGTTTAATCCAAACAGTTCTACTTCTAGTGTCTCAATCCTGGAAGTTGTATGCTTTGTAAACACTGTCAAACATTTGCTGAATGTGTGCAGCCTTTGTGGCACAGTTATTTTCACCCTAGTACACATATACACTGAGTGCACAAAACGTTAGGAACACCTTCCTAATATCGAGTTGAAACACCCCCTTTTGCCCTCAGGAGAGCCTCAATTCATCGGGGCATGGACTCTACTAGGTGTCGAAAGCGTTCCACAGGGATGCTGGCCCATGTTGACTCCAATGCTTCCCATAGTTGTGTCAAGTTGTCTGGATGTCCTTTGGGTGGTGGACCATTCTTGATACACACAGGAAACTGTTGAGCAAGAAATACCCAGTTGCATTGTAGTTCTTGACACAAACTGGGGCGCCTGGCACCTACTACCATACCCTGTTAAAAGCCACTTAAATATTTTGTGTTGCCCATTCACCCTCTGAATGGCACACATCTCAAATGTCTGAAGGCTTAAAAGTCCTTCTTTAATCTCCTCCCTTCATCTTTCACCTTTTTTCACCTGGTCAGTCTGTCATGGAAACAGTATCTTGCAATAAGGCTTTGGCATTTCCTGGAAAGATAATATAATCCTATCCAAATACCACAAAAGAAACAAAAAAACATTGCACTGAACTTCAAGACAACTCAATAGACTAGACATAGACTGTCAACTATACACTCTTTTTCCGTTTCAACTTTGAATATGACAGAAAAATATATACTTATGCCTTTTGCTCTAAAGTCATACAATATTACAGTTCAAACCCCTTTGATCAATACCTGTCATTGCTACGCATTACTGGCTGCTTTGAAAAGAACACTGCGTTTTTTAAAGAGGAGAGGTTGTGACCGGTGAAGCTACTGTCACCGTTTCATATTCCCATTTCAGAATACCAACTTGGCGAAGTTCAGAGACATAGGCATAGCTGTGAATGTGAATGCTGTTGTCTAGTAGCCGCTAGCAGCTCCTGAAAATGAATTGCACTTGTTTGGGAAAGATGTTGGAAATAAAGAAGCTCACTGAGGGAATGGATCCTTCATTATCTGACTGTACAGTGACTGTCAATGTTGATGAGACTACTCTGTTCTCCCATTGCATGCTTCTTTCTAAAAAATAAAAAAAAACTGCTTTCCTATTTCCTCTGAGGAAATGTATTTCCTGGCTTGTGATATCAAAAGCAATGCATAAAACTGCTACATTATCCCAGAGACAACCCTGCTGAATTCACCGGAACAATTGAAATGTTCCAAAATCCATTGTCCCTTCAGGTCGTCCTTGAAGTTTTTACTTTCTACCGGTTGCTGTCTGCTGATGGGAGATGAGGTATCTCGTTTCATTTCACTCTCAGCTCAAGTACCACTTGTATTTGAGTTACAAAATGTAATTTACTAAGTGTTCTTATCTTCTCCATTTCAATTGTGATCCTCCAAACAGATTCCTCCTGCTGGATTAGTCAACCGTTCACAGTATACAAGGAGCTGAAGGAGCCAAGAGCAGAAAAGTTATTGCAAAAGAGTGATTGCAAAAGGCAGTGTGTGTGTGACTATGTTGTTAAATCTAAATGAAAATGCATCCCTCTGATCACAAATGAACTTGTCCTTGAAGGAAGGGCCAATGAAGCAAAGTAAACTTCTTCAACTCAATGCTTCTGCAAACTTCACACATGAGCAAGCATTTTAAATCGTCTCTCTGTTGTTGCACATTCTACATCTCTTTCCCTGAAATCCTTTGAGCAAATGTTTGTGCTGATTGCAGCAGGGATTACTGTGTTTATAAAATAAACTAAAGTTTCTCCAAATGAAAGTTCCTTTGAGAGTTCTTGGGAGTATCACAGAAAGGCAGTGATTCCTCAAAAGAAAGATCCTGTCTAATAAAGTCCCCTTGCAGTCTAACAAACAAATTCAAAGACAATAGAAATGTACCGTTGCATCCTCTAAAATGTAATCTGTCTAATTTCATATCAGCTCCTTCTGAGCTTCAAAGGAGCTGCACATGAATAAAATGTTCAATCGAATTTGATCTCAAGCTGTTTCAAGGATGCTGTCTTCACTGCTCATTTTATCGTTTGGAGTTAAAGGAATAATTTGCATACAAATATCTTCCTGACTCTCTGCAGACGTCATTGTATTAGGCAAATTATCACAAAACTCCTCAGCTCAAGACAGCTGCTGTCATGGGGAATGGGCCATAGACATGTTATTTTGTACCAGCTGTTATGGTGCTCTGGCTTATGGCTCATGCCCTGCTTTGCTCTCTACTCCCTCCACCAACTCCATCCAGCTGTGATACTCCCCCCCCCAGGTCAGCATCTGCCCCACCTGTAGACAAACCTACTCATTCCTCACATGCAAGTCAATAGAGTCTATGTATACATGCAGCTTAAATCCCCCAACAGACGATATCACCTCTGCTCAATTCAAACACATTCCTTGGGTATTTTAAGATCAGGCATGAGTCTGTCTATGTACTTCATAGTCTTTGGTATGTCTGATTTGCTATGGCTGGGTTGTGCAATGGGGCACTCTTGGCACTTTGCCGCCTTATTCACTTCATGTTAATGTAAGCACTTGAACAGATCCCTTTAGTACGCTGTGGACCGTAGTGCACTTCAGATCTAGGAAACACTATCGTTATTTTCCCAAAATGTTGCACTTTCCAATACAACAAGAATTCTCAACAGGAATCACATGGTGTAAACCTATTGGTTTACTGGGGTGAGACAATGTATTGTGATGTGATTCAGTATCGGTGCACTGTGTTCTTTATTTAGAAGCATTCTCACACAGTTGGATAAATAAAGCTCATCTCTATACTGGAAGAGGCATAGAGTAAGTTCTCGTGAAGATTTTAAACTTCCTGCTTCCAACTCCCTGTCAATTGCCCTGAATAGTCTGTACCTCTAATATAAACTGACATATTGGACCACTCATAGCATTATGAGAGAAATTAAAACGAATATAATAGCGCATATGGAGACAGGCTAAGAGATGTCACACATAATCATGATCTATTTACATTATGTTGACAATATACACGCAGCGTGCCATAGTGGGACACAAATCACAGCTCCGGCATTGACTTTATGAATCTCAAAACAACACCAGTCAAAGGAATGCAGTAGAAAGGAAGGAAATAGCACCATATCACAACCTCAATAAGGATTGCCTTGACACACGTATTGACGACAGCTTGTGCCTTCTAATGACAGAACAATGAGAAAAAGGTGTGATTGTACCCAGATTGACTCTGTTCAGTGACCGTCTGAACACAAATCCACACATCATCATCTACAAATCAAATCAAATGATATTGGTCACGTGTGCATATTTAGCCGTTGTTATTGTGGGTGGAGCGAAATGCTTTAGTTCCTAGCTCCAACAGTGCAGTAGTAAGTATCTAACGATTCACAACAATACACAAATCTAAAAGTAAAATAATTGAAGAAATGTATAAATATTAGGACGAGCAATGTCGGAGTGGCATTGACTAAAATACAGTAGAATAGAATACAGTATATACATATGAGATGAGTAAAGCAGTATGTAAACATTATTCAGGTGACTAGTGTTCCATTATTAAAGTGGCCAGTGATTCCATGTCTATGTATATAGGGCAGCAGCCTCTATGGTGCAAGGTTGAGTAGCCAGACGGGAGCCAGTGCTGCTATCACTGCTCTGCTACCATTGTGCTTTGATGGCAGACAATAACAGGCTCAAACGCTTTTCAGGCAATTCTTATTTTGACATTCAATTTCTAACAAATGTTTCAAAAGCAATGTGGCTACATTGTCTCTATTCCTTTTACAAGAAAAATACAAGAACACTTCAAGGGAATATTCAACTGAAAAGGTCACATGCTCAGAATGGATTACTAAACCATACATTTTCAGCATTCTTTCTTTAATTGATCCCTAACTTTAGGGATCCATATTATGCTTCATGTAGCATAAATGGGATAGGCCTATCCGTGATATATTGATTTTGTTTTGGTATGACAAAGACATTTCAGTGTGGATTTGGACAGAGGGTAAAATGGAATATCTGACTGAATTGAGTGGAATATAGTGTACTGCTGGTACCTCGCCAACCACCTGCAGGAATACATGTCAACTGTTAATCTATGTAGAGGGGCACAGAGCATCCGCAGCTCGTTTGGCAATTAACCTGTGGGCCTCCGTACTCCCCTCCATTAGCAGGGCTCTGAGACAGCTTTGTTAGCTCAGCACTTCCTCTCCAGCTCCTGGCCCCACCGTAGAGCTCAGTCAGCTTCACAGCATACAAAGAGAGATAAATTGACTTGATAATGAAAATGAAATGTACTTCTGGGTGTATTAACATTAAGTCGCTGACATAATGCATTATGGCAAGGATGCATCAACTGGGAGATTGCATTATGAGGTGGTTTTGGGGCAGGTTGTTATTTTACAAATTCTGATGCTGTGCTAGGGAAAATGTTCTTTGTTGTGTCAAACAAGCTCTCGAATTGGTATTTTATTGTAGTGAATACACATGTGGAAATAAAATGTCTGAAAGGGCAAAATGATGAGGGTATGCTGCTGGGATGTTTTCTTCATTACTGTCTGTTCAGATATGGAAGATGGTTTGTAAAAAATAAAATGTTAATGTTTGTGTGAGGCGAATGCACTGGACCTGTGCTTCCAATGTGTCTGTTGATTAACTTTACAGAATGAGCTGGGGGAAAGAAACTATGCCTCAGCAAGAAGAAAAGAAGACAAAAATCCATTTAACTTTAGGAGATAAGGAATTTATGCTTTCTGTGTCTGTAATCATCATGACAGTGTAGAGAAATCCACCATGAGTCATGTTCTCCCCTGCTCACACATAATAAACACTGTTATTTCTCTAGATAACACAATTACACATTACAACATTAACATGCACATTAGTCACAATGCGAAACTAAACTAAATTAATTTATTTCTAAATGTTCCTTTGTTGCACCACTCAGGAGGAGGGGACTGTAGAGAGCAATCCTCCTGTTAGGTCTCCCATTAAATTAAACTGCAGTCCTCAGAAATAATTTTCCAGCTCATTTGTATTGAACATTCATCATTTATAAACATTTATCCCCGGTGGAAAATCATATCTAAAGCTATCTTTAATTATTGGTCAGCTTTTCACCACACTTGTCGTCTGCATCAAAGAATACCACAGCAAATATATACATATACTGTGGTTATTGGTGTTATAATTCCTAGGTTTTTGGGACGATACAAAGCACAGAATGATTCACCTATCCATCAAGATTAGAGTCTATGGACTGAGCCAGGGATGTGCCTATGCATTACGTCACATCAGTTAGGTTGATAAACAACCTGTTCCATTCAGACAGTCTCGCTGTTGTTGAAACACATTGCAATCACTTTTATCTCAGTGCAGTTTCACCCAGCAGCACTACCCTCTGGCACGTGTAGAGGGGTTTCCCCTGACTCTCAAACTCTTTTAGAAAAGGGGGGGACGGGGGGTTCCAGGACCAGTGACCATCATTAGCTTCACCACACATCAGGAAAGACATCAAAATCCCACTGAACCTTATTAATAAACGTACTAGCCATCAAATAGAATATTATGCAGTGTCTCAATGACAGCCGTGGCAGCATCACAGCATCAGTGTGATAAAACATTAATGGAACAAGAACCAAGTAACATGCACAGTGGGCAATTCTATGATGAAAAAATAAGCCCATATGCGATTTCCTTGGTCTGCTGAGGTAATATGTGTCCTTTCAGAAAATAATCCCTCTTCGTCTGTCTTTTCTAGAATCATATCTGATGGCTAATAGACATATGGACAGAGACAGGGTTCAGAGCCTATTTACAGGAATATGATTATGGACACTGAGTAGGGTTTAGAGTCGGAAGCTGAGCTGCTGACATATCCCTCATTGACTGACAGCTAAATTGTTGGGATGATGCTTCTGTGCCGAAGATATGTATCTTTTAAGGGACAGAGGAGGCATTTCTTTAGTCTGATGTGGGTTAGAGGGCTGCATGTAAGGGAATGCATGACTGTTAGCTGTCGTGACTGTTGCCTGTGTTACCTGAGATGAGGATGCTTTACATAGTTATGTTACTGTAAAGTTTTGGAGTGGAACCAGACCTATAGTCTATGCTGTGTCCTCAATACGTGTGTATGAAGAATGAGGAGAAGAAGAGATGGAATCTAATAATACAGTGTTGACTGTGAAAGGACAAAATGCCTACTTATTCTTGCATTGTAAAGGGGTCAATTTCTTGGGCTTTGTGATGAATATGCAGAATTGCAAATATGCTGCCTCGCCATAAACCCGTCCTGAAGTATAATGGGCTCAAGACAGCAATAAAACCAGGTATTTGCTTCATGTAGCTTGACACCCTCTCATGGCACAACTGATCCAAGACCAGGGAGCCAGATCATACATCTAAATGCAGACAGCGCTATTCTAGGATTATAAAAGGTGTGTGTGTGTGTGTGCATGCGTGTGTGTGTGTGCGCAACTGACAGAGAGAGGGAGAAAGACAGAAACGTGTGTTAAAAGGTGAAAGAGAGGTTCACCCCTACAGCATCCAATGCTGAAGGTGACTGAAGTATTGACACTCAGCTCTCTCTCTGCTCATGTTGAGTCTAGAGCAGGTCTCCATCACTAAGCCGTGTCCTCCTCTCCACCTCCCAGGTCTGTGTATTGACAAAAGTATCACAGCTGCTGCTGGCTGCAGATACTACACTACACAACACAACTGACAGCCCCTGAAGATGTGAACAGAGGCCTCTCTCCTACGGTACAAGCCAGGACAAAAAACGCACACACAGCACACTGATAGCGCTCTAATTAAAAGGCCAGTAGAGAATGAACAGTGCCATTTCTTTGTGTGCGTTCCTCCTACTCACACAAATTCGGCCTACTTTTCTGGTCTTAAATTAAACATGTAACAAAATGAACGATTTCCTTCTGTTCCAGGTTTAGATTTCATTGGGAAAATTGATGGAAATGTGCTCTCTTACATTTAAAAGTAGCATTAAGTGAACTTTCGGGACTGATGGATGTGGTTGCATCGTGCTCATTCAACAGTTTGCCACTTTTTCCTCAAATTCTCCTGTATAACTGTGAGCATCACCCTCATCGTCTGGCCACATTACCTATATGTACATATCTACCTGTTTGTGCTTTGTCATTGTGGGGTGTTATTGTGTGTAGATTGCAGAGAGGAAAAAAAACATTTAATCCATTTTAGAATAAGGCTGTAACATAAGAAAATGTGGAAAAAGTCCAGGGGTCTGATTATTTTCTGAAGGCCAAGTTATCGTCGTTGTGTTTTTATTCCTTGTGTTATTATTTTTCTATATTTTTTCTATATTTTCCTCTCTACATTGTTGGGAAAGGCCCGTAACTAAGCATTTATCTGTTAGTCTACAACTGTTGTTTTACGAAGCATGTGACAAATACAATTTGAT
Source organism: Oncorhynchus mykiss (assembly GCF_013265735.2). Lineage (NCBI taxonomy): Eukaryota > Metazoa > Chordata > Actinopteri > Salmoniformes > Salmonidae > Oncorhynchus > Oncorhynchus mykiss. Next base: position 25,772,106 of record NC_048590.1, on the reverse strand, counting down.
TTGACTTGTGTGACCCAAGCCTTTTGCCTTTTGGTTTCATCATCAAACAGCCATTCTAAGAGTTAATTGTGTACGGTATGAGTACCATTGCACAGCTTGATGAACAGCAAAATGAACATTTTCAAACGAGTATTAACACCAGACATATTTGCATTTTGCATAAGTTCATCCATCGTTGTAATCAGTTTGTGTGCTTTTCTGCATTCCTGCATGACTTTGACTACCTTTACCATAGCTTGGTACTCAAATTCAACGCATTTTCTTCTTTGCTAGAATCCATTTCAACTGCTTTGGACACAACACCAATACCTGTCCAGAATGCAACTGACAATACTTCTAGGGAAGCCTTTTCCTATCACAGTTTCAAATACTGCTTCTTTAAGGACCAACGTAGCGCAGTCACGCTTGCACCACTCAGGTATGAGCGGCAAAACACATCACCAGCGCTTGCAACGCGCCACCTTGAACTTGCCCAATCGGCTCCATCAACAAAATGCAACACAATCTCTGCCTTCATATGACCAAAACAAAAACAAAACACACCACCTGACCTGTAACTAGACTAGAATGCCCCTGGTGGTGACCAATGTCGTGTCTTTGGCTATGCCGGAGTAAGTGATATGACATGCTATTCTATAAAATACATTTCCGTAATTAATATTACCCGATTGAGCTAATCATGTAAATGTAATTAACTAGAGAGTCGGGCACCATGTAATAATATTTATAGAGCTGTTATCTTCCGAATAAACTCTTAAAGACCTAGTAATATTTTACATCAATAGCAGACAACATTAATCGTCATTTTAATTCAGTCTCACTTGATACTTGTAAATTCTTGGTTATCTGCACGAACCCTGGCTAACAAGTTGAACCAGCAATACAAAATTGGGTTTAATTATTTATTTACTAAATAGCTAACTAATCACACAGAATTACACATACACATAATTAAATCATAACTTGATTACAAATTACGTCATAAAGGAAAACGTCCCTAGCGGGCGGAACAGATATGACAGCTTGTTACACAAAAGAAAAGGGGCTGGGTTTGAGTGAAAGAGCGGGAAGACTTAGGAACAAAGGGCGAGGCTGTGCTATCATAAATACAGTATCTTATGCATTCTAAATTACCACCCATTTGGAAAAGGAAAATGCAATAAATATTTACTCTGAGCTGCGCTTCTGTAGGTTGGTGGTAGATGGAAGGCTGTGTTGCCGAACCAAGTCCTTTGTCCTTTGAAGAATGTCTCTGCTGGTAAATTGAATACGTTGTAGTAACGTCGTTGTATGGTAGACGGGATACTCTGTCTGTTCCTTCCTAACCCTCGTTTGCAGCGGCTGTTGCTAACTCAACGGCTAGGAGGTATTACTTCTGTAGTGAATAATAGTTCAAAGTTCATACCATTCGCAACCAAAACTCACGCTGATGTTGGCTTCATTCTGTAGTTATTATCTGAACCATTCGTACATCGGACCGTCATCCTCACGTCCTCGGAACAGGAGGTTACATTGTCGTCCAGGCTTTATATATGAAGGGAGAGGAGGGCGTGTTTGGAATGTTGTATAGCCCATGTCCCTTCACAGGGCCGGCCACTGATTGAGCATAGCCCTAACTTATGAAAACCCAAATCTCACATTTTAGAAGCTAAAATCACATTTCATCCCATCACGAATAATTTCATATTCAAACATTTAAATTGAACAACAATTCCATGTGAATACGATAACTCTGATGTGTAGACTTTCCACTATAGAGTTTGTCATTTTATCATTGATGAGAATGTCTCAGATGACAACCGAACTGACATCATATTCATTAAGTACCACCGCATATGTTCAATTAGTCGGATTACCAGAATATTGTTCATTTCCCCCCCAACTTCTGATGTTCCCAGAATCTCTATGTTAACCAAGGGTTTTGCAAATGTAACATCAGTAGGGTAGAGAGAGAGGAAAGGCCAACGTCATGACACAAATGACAACCAACAACACACCAACTGGCAAAATGACTCTTACAATAATAAGCAGCCTATTGAAGTTGTGCACCATCCCCAGGCAGTCACCTAGAGGCTCACAAAGAGGTGAATTAAACTCATTCTTGGAGATATAACTTTGCCTTGCATAAAAAGGCATGCACTAAGGGCACTAAACCTGTTATTCCATTGAAGTGTTTTATTTTAATACAAAAATGAAATCTCAAACCATTAAATTGCAACGCTCCTCAAGGAGACAGGCCTAAAGTGATACAGCAGGTTATTGAAACAGTCAGTGTCAGTTTGTCTGCTGCAGACAAAGCAATGAGGCTGAATATTATGGCTTTCTGTATTTGTCAGACTGCTGGATCATCACAGAGGCAGAGGGAGCCCTAATAAATCACAAGGCTAATTTCCTGGGCCGCACCTCCACTAGCCAGGAAATGACTTGTTCTAACTCATTATTTATGCTGTGGGAGTGCAGTATAGTATGTTGGATGATATGGCCCTGTGTGCAATCATATATTTAGGTACATGCTTATCCTCTAAAGACCATTTTAAAAAGGAATAATCTGGACTATTCGCTTGAACACGTTCTAAAATCAGTCCACACATGGCTTCTTTGACACATTTAAACTCATTTTTGAGTTTAAACGCATTTCTGAAAAATGCCTGTCAAGACCAATTATAAAGAAATTGAATGCCTCTTACACCACTTTCACTGTGCCATTGTGTCACGCATTTAAAGCGCCGTCCCTCGTTGAGGAAGCTAGAGACTGTACCTCTGTCTCTCCTGCCTCTCTCTCTCTCTCTCTCTCTCTCTCTCCTCGGTCTATTGTCCTCTTTTATCATTAAGTAGCTGATTCTTTTTTTCCTGTTAGAAAGGCGGCAGCATCTCCCAGAAGGCTCTCTTTGGTCCAGCACCTCTTTGACTGGTCTACTCACAGATTTTTATTAAAGGGCCTTCTCCATTAAATATGCATAGGCCCAATAACAACTCTAAGTTTCCTCTACCCCCTACCAGAGATTAATATGACGCTTTCTTCTGAGACATGTCTGTAGTGTGAATAGGTGGGTGGGACTTCATAGACCATTAAATCCAAGCAGTTGTACGTGATATATAATAGACATAACATCAAATTTAGAAGAATTTTAACCGTGGTTCAAATATCTCTCTCCCTATGTCCTGTGAGTCTGAGTCACATTATGAGAGGAGGAGTATTCCGATGTTCTACCTACACTATTACAGCCTGGTGTTGTTCTCAGTGGATTTAAACCCCAAAGGGACACCACCGTAGCGATTACGTTTTCCAGCTGCATATACTTGTAATTCAGTTTTAGGTTTAGCTGCAGAGACAATAGCAAAACAGGTTTGGGCTTTCTAACTTCCAGACATAGAATCAAATCAAATTGATTTATATAGCCCTTCGTACATCAGCTGATATCTCAAAGTGCTGTACAGAAACCCAGCCAAAAACCACAAACAGCAAGCAATGCAGGTGTTGAAGCACGTTGGCTAGGAAAACTCCCTAGAAAGGCCAAAACTTAGGAAGAAACCTAGAGAGGATCCAGGCTATGAGGGGTGGCCAGTCCTCTTCTGGCTGTGCCGGGTGGAGATTATAACAGAACATGGCCAAGATGTTCAAAAGTTCATAAATGACCAGCTTGGTCCAATAATAGGTCTGGGACAGGTAGCACGTCCGGTGAACAAGTCAGGATTCCATAGCCGCAGGCAGAACAGTTGAAATTGGAGCAGCAGCAGGGCCAGGTGGACTGGGGACAGCAAGGAGTCATCATGCCAGGTAGTGAGGCATGGTCCTAGGGCTCAGGTCCTCTGAAAGAGAGAAAGAAAGAGAGAAAGAGAGAATTAGAGAGAACATACTTAAATTCACACAGGACACCGGATAAGACAGGAGAAGTACTCCAGATATAACAAACTGACCCTAACCCCCCGACACAAACTACTGCAGCATAAATACTGGAGGCTGAGACAGGAGGGGTCAGGAGACACTGTGGCCCCATCTGATGATACCCCCGGACAGGGCCAAACAGGAAGGATATAACCCCACCCACTTTGCCAAAGCACAGCCCCCACACCACGAGAGGGATATCTTCAACCACCAACTTACCATCCTGAGACAAGGCCGAGTATAGCCCACAAAGATCTCTGCCACGGCACAACCCAAGGGGGGGCGCCAACCCAGACAGGAAGATCACATCAGTGACTCAACTCACTCAAGTGACGCACCCCTCCTAGGGACGGCATGAAAGAGCACCAGTAAGCCAGTGACTCAGCCCCTGTAATAGGGTTAGAGGCAGAGAATCCCAGTGGAAAGAGGGGAACCGGCCAGGCAGAGACAGCAAGGGCGGTTCGTTGCTCCAGAGCCTTTCCTGTCAGGATTTGGCCAGGGTTGTTCTGGTTTTTGGTCACTAGATGCCCCCATTGTGCTTTTTGACCTTTTGTTTTCCCTTGATCCCCATTATTATTTGCACCTGTGCCTCGTTTCCCCTGATTGTATTTAAACCCTTAGTTTTCCTCAGTTCTTTGCTCTGTGTTTGTATGTTAGCACCCAGCCCTAGTATTCTGTGAACTCTTGTTGATCCCGGTGGACTCGCTTGTGGAATTCTGTTTTTGTTCTTGTTTATTTATTTTTGAGTATCTTTTGAGGCTTTTTATGCTATTCCTACCACCTTGCGGATTTACCTTTTTTGTCTTGGAGGATTACCTTTGTTCTTGTGGAATTCCTTTTGAGGTTGTGGAGTTACATGTTTTCCTGAAGGACTTCTCTTTTTACTTCATTAAATACACCGTCTCAAGTACTGCTGTGTCTGCCTCATCTTCTGGGTTCTGCCGACTATTCGTGGCTCAGTAGGTTAAGTGACTGTTTCTCACTCCGGATACCCGGGTTCGTAACCGGGCCCTGACACTTTCCGTTCACCTTCACACTCCTGTGCCAGACTACACTCAATCATATGACCCACTGAAGAGATGAGTCTTCAGTAAAGACAAAGGTTGAGACTGAGTTTGCGTCTCTCACATGGGTAGGCAGACCATTCCATAAAAATCGAGCTCTATAGGAGAAAGCCCTGCCTCCAGCTGTTTGCATAGACATCCTAGGGACAATTAGGAGGCCTGCGTCTTGTGACCTTAGCGTATGTGTAGGTATGTACGGCAGGACCAAATCAGAGAGATAGGTAGGAGCAAGCCCATGTAATGCTTTGTAGGTTAGCAGTAAAACCTTGAAATCAGCCCTTTACTTGACAGGAAGCAAGTGTAGGGAGGCTAGCACTGGAGTAATATGATCAGATTTTTTGGTTCTAGTCAGGATTCTAGCAGCCGTATTTAGCACTAACTGAAGTTTATTTAGTGCTTTATCCGGGTAGCCGGAAAGTAGAGCATTGCAGTAGTCTAACCTAGAAGTAACAAAAGCATGGATACATTTTTCTGCATAATTTTTGGACAGAAAGTTTCTGATTTTTGCAATGTTACGTAGCTGGGAAAAAGCTGTCCTTGAAACAGTCTTGTTATGTTCGTCAAAAGAGAGATCAGGGTCCAGAGTAACGCCGAGGTCCATCAGTTTTATTTGAGACAAGTGTACAACCATTAAGATTAATTGTCAGATTCAACAGAAGATCGTTGTTTCTTGGGACCTAGAACAAGCATCTCTGTTTTGTCCGGGTTTAAAGTAGAAAGTTTGCAGCCATCCACTTCTTTATGTCTGAAACACAGGCTTCTAGCGAGGGCAATTTTGGGTCTTCACCATGTTTCATTGAAATGTACAGCTGTGTGTCATCCGCATAGCAGTGAAAGTTAACATTATGTTTTCGAATGACATCCCCAAGAGGTAAAATATATAGTGAAAACGGGTCCTAAAACGGAACCTTGAGGAACACCGAAATTTACAGTTGATTTGTCAGAGGACAAACCATTCACAGAAACAAACTGATATCTTTCCGACAGATAAGATCTAAACCAGGCCAGAACTTGTCCATGTAGACCAATTTGGGTTTCCAATCTCTTCAAAAGAATGTGGTGATCGATGGTATCTAAAGGAGGACTAAGGTCTAGGAGCACGAGGACAGATGCAGAGCCTCGGTCTGATGCCATTAAAAGGTAATTTACCACCTTCACAAGTGCAGTCTCAGTGCTATGATGGGGTCTAAAACCAGACTGACGCATTTAATATTCATTGTTTGTCTTCAGGAAGGCAGCAACAGCCTTTTCGTTTGACTTTTTCAAGAGAGGCTTTATTTCTACCGTTTATTACTACCGTACTACCGAGCCGTTTATTATGTTCAACATAGGAGGGCCAAGCACAGGAAGCAGCTCTTTCAGTAGTTTAGTTGGAATAGGGTCCAGTATGCAGCTTGAAGGTTTAGAGGCCATGATTATTTTCATCATTGTGTCAAGAGATATAGTACTAAAACACTTGTGTCTCTCTTGATCCTAGGTCCTGGCAGAGTTGTGCAGACTCAGGACAACTGAGCTTTGAAGGAATACACAGATTTAAAAGAGGAGTCCGTAATTTGCTTTCTAATAATCTTGATCTTTTCCTTAAAAGAAGTTCATGAATTTATTACTGCTGAAGTGAAAGCCACCCTCACTTGGGGAATACTGTTTTTTAGTTAGCTTTGCGACAGTATCAAAAATACATTTCGGGATTGTTCTTATTTTCCTCGATTAAGTTGGAAAAATAGGATGATCTTCGATACAAGCTAGTCGGAAGACTTCCAGTTTGGTGTGGCGCCATTTCCGTTACAATTTTCTGGAAGCTTGCTTCAGAGCTCGGGTATTTTATGTAGAGCTCGGGTATTTTCTGTATACCAGGGAGCTAGTTTCTTATGAGAAACGTTTTTAGTTTTTAGGGGTGAAACCTCATCTAGGGTATTGCGCAAGGTTGAATTGAGTTCCTTAGGTGGTTAACTGATTTTTGTCCTCTGACGTCCTTGGGTAGGCAGAGGGAGTCTAGAAGGGCATCAAGGAATCTTTGTGTTGTCTGTGAATTTATTGCACGACTTTTGATGCTCCTTAGTTTGGGTCTGAGCAGATTATTTGTTGCAATTGCAAATGTAATAAAATGGTGTTCCAATAGTCCAGGATTATGAGGAAAAACATTAAGATCCACAACATTTATTCCATGGGACAAAACTAGGTCCAGAGTATGACTGTGACAGTGAGTAGGTCCAGAGACATGTTGGACAAAACCCACTGAGTCGATGATGGCTCCGAAATCCTTTTGGAGTGGGTCTGTGGACTTTTCCATGTGAATATTAGTCACCAAAAATGTGAATATTATCTGCTATGACTACAAGGTCCGATAGGAATTCAGGGAACTCAGTGAGGAACGCTGTATATGGCCCAGGAGGCCTGTAAACAGTAGCTATAAAAAGTGATTGAGTAGGCTGCATAGATTTCATGACTAGAAGCTCAGAAGACAAATGTATTTTCTTTTGTACATTTAAATTTGCTATCATAAATGTTAGCAAGACCTCCGCCTTTGCAGGATGCACAGGGGATATAGTCACTAGTGTAACCAGGAGGTGAGGCCTCATTTAACACAGTAAATTCATCAGGCTTCAGCCATGATTCAGTCAGGCCAATCACATTAAGATTATGATCAGTGATTAGTTCATTGACTATAATTGCCTTTGAAGTAAGGGATCTAACATTAAGTAGCCCTATTTGAGATGTGCGGTATCACAATCTCTTTCAATAATGACAGGAATGGAGGAGGTCTTTATCCTAGTGAGATCGCTAAAGCGAACACCGCCATGTTTAGTTTTGCCCAACCCAGGTCGAGGCACAGACATGGTCTCATTGGGGATAGCTGAGCTGACTACACTGACTGTGCTAGTGACAGACTCCACTAAGCTTGCAGGCTGGCTAACAGCCTACTGCCTGGCCTGCACCCTATTTCATTGTGGAGCTAGAGGAGTTAGAGCCCTGTCTATGTTGGTAGATAAGATGAGAGCACCCCTCCAGCTTGGATGGAGTCAGTCACTCCTCAGCACGCCAGGCTTGGTCCTGTTTGTGGGCGAGTCCCAGAAAGAGGGCCAATTATCTACAAATTCTATCTTTTGGGAGGGGCAGAAAACAGTTTTCAACCAGCGATTGAGTTGTGAGAGACTGCTGTAGAGCTCATCACTCCCCCTAACTGGGAGGGGGCCAGAGACAATTACTCAATGCCAACATCTTTCTAGCTGATTTACACACTGAAGCTATGTTGCACTTGGTGACCTCTGACTGTTTCATCCTAACATCATTGGTGCCGACGTGGATAACAATATCTCTATACTCGCCAGTTTTAGCTTTAGCCAGCACCATCTTCAGATTAGCCTTAACGTCGGTAGCCCTGCCCCCTGGTAAACAGTGTATGATCGCTGGATGATTCGTTTTAAGTCTAGTACTGCGGGTAATGGAGTCGCCAATGACTAGGGTTTTTAATTTGTCAGAGCTAATGGTGGGAAGCTTCGGTGTCTCAGCCCACGCCTCTGATTCCAACTAGCTGCTTAATGGGGAAAACCAGTTGAAAGTTTCTGTCGGCTGAATGAGCGACACCGGTTGAGCATTCCTACAGCATTTCCCTCCAGAAGCCATGAGAAAGTTGTCTGGCTGCGGGGACCGTGCGAGGTGATTTATACTAACGTTACTATCTGTACTTACTGGTGGCACAGACGCTGTTTCATCCTTTCCTACACTGAAATTACTCTTGCCTAACGATTGCGTCTGAAGCTGGGCTTACAACACAGCTATCTTCGCCATAAGGTGATCGTTCTCCTGTATATTATGAGTACAACAACTGCAATTAGAAGGCATCATGTTAATGTTATTACTTAGCTTCGGCTGTTGGAGGTCCTGACGAACCACGTCCAGATAAAGCATCCAGAGTGAAAAAGTTTAATGAAAAAAAGTTGAGTGAGGGAAAAACCAAAAGTATAAACGGTAATTAAAAAGTAAAAACCGTAAAGTTGTCAGCCAGCAAAGTAAGATTGGCAACAAAACGCACAGCAACACAGTAAACAAGTCTGCATAGACTAGCCTACAGTACAAACAGAAAAGATTCAACAGCGGCTTACACTATTACAGCCTGGTGTTGTTCTCATCTGCTGTTTCCCATTCAGTTTCTGCTAAAGAGTTGTGTAATCCAAATCTTTCTATTCAGTTGTAGGGGTAGCAGGAGTATATAAACAGGGTCTCAGGGGCTACGCTGTGTTTGGTGTAGCTCATTCCTAGAGCTAGTCATCACAGATATAATTTTGATGGATTAAATAACATTGGGAAAGTTACAGCGTGTGAGAGGACACAAATCAATGACACAGTCAATTGTTTTCCAAAGGCAAACACACTGATCAAAATGTATTATAGCCTAGAACTACCCACTTCCCATGCATTTAATTTGGGGTCTAACTATTGTGCCAATCATGGTAAATCATTTAGACGGAAAATCTATATGCAATGCAAAACCCTGGTAGGCGCACAAGTCACAGGAGGAACTTAAAATGTCAAGGAATTTCTTCCAAACAATACCTTACCAAGCAGACGACAGGTCCTTATCTGCCTTTTAAATTGCTGGAGTGTATTAAGAGTAACAAAAGAGAAAGTGTTATAATGGACTGTAAGATGAACAACTTAAATTGCATTTTGAATTGCAGGAAGGGGATTTGAAGGAGGCCTACAGAATTAATGCTGAGGCTTGAGAGGCACCAAGCAGTCCAGTGGGTGGGGGCCTTTGTTAGTAGGGGCCCAGGGGACAGAGGTGTCGGGCAGAGCAGCGCAATCTCTGAATCAACATGCTGCAGTCTCACAGGCTCCAAGGGAATGGAGAATGATTGGCTCTTGTCTAAAACAACCATTTTGATTCTAAAGGCTACCAAGGACAGAACACAGTAGTACTTCAACATTGATCATGTAATCACAGCGCCTGCCTACCTGTAATTATCATGTAGCCTCATGGGTAATAGCAGCCTGGTCTCAGAGACATACAAAATATATTTTAGGTATTTCTGAGCACCTCCAAGAGGTATGATACTCATTAATGGTCTAGTTACTTTAGACAGAAATTAAAGTAGGGAGGTGGGTGGGGGGATGGGTAGACGTAACCCACAACAGTCTACCAGTCTAGCAATCTAAAAGTTGTACGTTCGAGTAGTGTCGGGGACAGCTGAAGCATTTTAGCTAACCGTTACCCTAACTCTTATTCTACACTTTATAAAAAGGGTCTAGGGTTCTTCGTCTGTCCCCATAGGATAACACATTGAAGGACCCTTTTTGGTTCCAGGTACAACCCTTTTGGTTCCAGGTTAAACCCTTGAGTTCCATGCAAAATCCTTTCCACAGAGAGTTCTATATGGAACCCAAAAGGGTTCTGCCTGGAACCAAAAAGGGTTCTAACTGGAACCATAAAGGGTTTTCCTATGGTGACAGCCCCAAAAATTCTAAGCTTTGTCATTTTAGTTCTAACTTTTGTTGTTAGTTCCCCTAACCGCCAATGTAAATTCTCCCTGTAATTGTCCTTTGTTTTAAGCAATCTGGTCTCAGATAAAGATGTGCAATACCATAGGTCCTCCAAGAAGTATGATAATTATGTCATCTAATGTATGCTATTTCCCACCCGGTAAGACATCTGGTACTATACGTCCTCTAAATTGTATGATCGCTTTCCATTCATAACCTAAACTAAATGGAATGTCACAGATTTTTTTATTTAACTAGGCAAGTCAAGAACAAATTCTTATTTACAATGACGGCCTACCGGGGAGCATTGGGTTAACTGCCTGCTTCAGGGGCAGAACAGATTTCTAACCTGTAAGCTAAGGGATTCGATCCAGTAGCCTTTCAGTTACAGGCCCAACAATTTAACCACTAGGCTACCTGCCACCCCAGTTCTCTGAGACCATGTTGGTATTAGGGACACTTTCTGTAAAGTGACACCCAGTGGGATTGTAAAATGGCTGATTTCCCAGAGACAGATTACACATCTTCCTGTACTAAAAAGCGTTTAATTAAAATTCTCCATTTGACTAGGCTTAATCCGAGTCCTGGAAACCAGCCCTCAAAGTTTTACACTACATTAAATGTGGTTTATGACCATTTAGGATCTTGGTAGGAGTGATTGAGTTCATTACCCCCCAAGTTAGTCTGAAGTCCTACTGGAACTATCAAACGATCACCCTCAGTGCAGGCAGGGCTCCCCAGTGTGTGGAGATCTGCTTGTTTGTCATGATGCAGTACACCACCACTGCTAGGGTGCATGATTAATTAGTCTTGTGTGTTAGCACAGGGACAGTGGGCAAGGTGAAACCCTAAGAGGGAGGCCTCAGCCTCATTAATCCTGAGAATCTGATTCCAGATACCTTTGAGCCACCTTGCCAATCTATGAGACGTGAGGTGAGATGAAGGGTTACTCTGCTCATTTCCATGAGACGACTATCGTTGAAGTTCTGACGTGTGATAAAAGGCCATAATGAAAAGGTTCACAGAAGAGACAGGGGTACACTGTGATAGTTGCTGTGTAAATATACATCTATCGCATGCACTGACTACACAGTTACAAAATGTTTGTTTTAATTAGGATGAGATTTAAATGACTAGCAGATGTTAACCATGATTTGGCTTGAACAGAATAATTTCAATGTGGGTGAACGAGGAAGAAATGATCATGTGATTTGGATTCAAATGATTTGCGGGATGTTCATTCTCAAACCAATATGGCATTTTGGCAGAAAATAGGTCTCAAAGCAGCTGTAAAGCACTTTATTCCATATCATCATACACAAAGATTGTTTACTTCTAGCAAACACAACCGAATGCACAATTATACATTCATTACCTGTAACGGGTGTCGTCGTTGGATGAGGAGGAAACGGACCAAAGCGCAGCGTGGTGAGTGTTCATGACTTTCATTGAACTGAACACTTAAACAAAAATAACATGACTACACAAACCTGTCCTGTCCTGTCCTGTCCTGTCCTGTCCTGTCCTGTCCTGTCCTGTCCTGTCCTGTCCTGTCCTGTCCTGTCCTGTCCTGTCCTGTCCTGTCCTGTCCTGTCCTGTCCTGTCCTGTCCTGTCCTGTCCTGTCCTGTCATGTCATGTCATGTCATGTCATGTCATGTCATGTCATGTCATGTCATGTCATGTCCTGTCATGTCCTGTCCTGTCCTGTCCTGTCCTGTCCTGTCATGTCATGTCATGTCATGTCATGTCATGTCATGTCATGTAAAGATCACTAAACAGAAAACAACTACCCACAAAACATAGGAGGGAAAAAGCTCCCTAAGTATGGTTCCCAATCAGAGACAACGATAGACAGCTGTCCCTGATTGAGAACCATACCCGGCCAAAACAAAGAAATACAAAACATAGAAAAAGAACATAGAATGCCCACCCCAAATCACACCCTGGCCAAACCAAAATAGAGAAATAAAAATCTTTCTACAGGGTGGGCGTGACATTACCATACTCACAGCTGGCCTTTGACAATTTTCAAGATGTACAGTGCCTTGCGAAAGTATTCGGCCCCCTTGAACTTTGCAACCTTTTGCCACATTTCAGGCTTCAAACATAAAGATATATGTATTTTTTTGTGAAGAATCAACAACAAGTGGGACACAATCATGAAGTGGAACGACATTTATTGGATATTTCAAACTTTTTTAACAAATCAAAAACTGAAAAATTGGGCGTGCAAAATTATTCAGCCCCTTTACTTTCAGTGCAGCAAACTCTCTCCAGAAGTTCAGTGAGGATCTCTGAATGATCCAATGTTGACCTAAATGACTAATGATGATAAATACAATCCACCTGTGTGTAATCAAGTCTCCGTATAAATGCACCTGCAATGTGATAGTCTCAGAGGTCCGTTAAAAGCGCAGAGAGCATCATGAAGAACAAGGAACATACCAGGCAGGTCCGAGATACTGTTGTGAAGAAGTTTAAAGCCGGATTTGGATACAAAAAGATTTCCCAAGCTTTAAACATCCCAATGAGCACTGTGCAAGCGATAATATTGAAATGGAAGGAGTATCAGACCACTGCAAATCTACCAAGACCTGGCCGACCCTCTAAACTTTCAGCTCATACAAGGAGAAGACTGATCAGAGATGCAGCCAAGAGGCCCATGATCACTCTGGATGAACTGCAGAGATCTACAGCTGGTCACAGACGATCCCGCAGGTGAATAAGCTGGATGTGGAGGTTCTGGGCTGGCATGGTTACATGTGGTCTGCGGTTGTGAGGCCAGTTGGATGTACTGCCAAATTCTCTACATTTGGTGGCTTATGGTAGATAAATTAACGTTCAATTCTCTGGCAACAGCTGTTGGACATTCCTGCAGTCAATATGCCAATTGCACGCTCCCAATTGCATGCTCCCTCCATCTGTGGCATTGTATTGTGTGACAAAACTGCACATTTTAGAGTGGTCTTTTGTTGTCCCTAGCACAAGGTGCACCTGTGTAATGATTATGCTATTTTATCAGCTTTTTGATATGCCACACCTTTCAGATGGATGGATTATCTTATCTTGGCAAAGGAGAAATGCTCACTAACCGGGATGTAAACAAATGTGTGCAGAAAATGTGAGAGAAATAAGCTTTTTGTGCATATGGAACATTTCTGGGATCTTTTATATCAGCTCATGAAACATTGGACCAACACTTTACATGCTGCGTTTATATTTTTGTTCAATATAGTTTAAAATTCAAAAGGCACTCGCACATCTGAGCAATCTTTTTTTACAGGTGCATGGTAACAGTTGAACAAGATTAAGGAAAAAAGCTCTGACAAAGGCCGTTAGGCCGATACGTAAGCATATTAAAGATCAGGGATACTATCAAGAGCAGTGTGCGGTTGTCTTTTTCCTTCATCTTGTTCAGTATAGTTTAAAATCAAGGAAGAATAACGAAAATGCATTTTACATTTACACTATATTTTAGTAATTTAGCAGCAAGCACTCTTATCCAGAGCGACTTAAAATAATTACATTTAAAAGTTTTTCTGCGTGTACTTGTTCTCTAATGGATTCAGTCTAATTATATACATAAACCACTCCGACACCTCTTCCCTCAAATTATACCCCTCTTTTGTATGAGTCACCAGTGTTGGAATTTAAGGAGTTGGCTGGATGGTGAGAAGTGCAACCGGTGTTCATGTGTTCATTTCATAACTCTGAGCTCTATGTATGCAATACCTCCTGCCCATCATCAATGGAGTGCTTGGGTGGGCTCAACGGATGGAAAAGGGATTTCAGTGAAAGGCAGGTAATGATTTATGTGTCCTTGAAATGAAATACACCAGCATGAGCTTTAGCACACTGAATACTCACCACTTGCTAAAATGTCTCTCTGGAGAACCACTATAAAAGTGACTGGCACATAAAAATGCCATCAAGAGAATGACAGCTTTCCTCCCTTGGACTAAGTGTGTAATTGCATATGGAAGAGTAAATAACACCCGTGGCTTGAAGATAAATGTGTGTTAGTGTGGCAGTCAGCTGTCATGCATTCCTCTGTTGACTTTAAGTTAAGCAGGGTTAGGCCTGGTGGGTACCTTAATGGGAGCTCATCCAAGTGGTGGAGGGAAACCCAATGCCCAAGGACAGTGGCAGGGACGCAAAACTCCCACTGGCCTCTTCCCATTGGAAGGCGATGTGAGGCTGACATGTATTACCCAGGCGGGTGCTATCCATACAATGTAAACATTTTGAGACTATTGAAAAGCGTAATAGAAAATGCATTCCATTATTAATTATTAATGACACTTAATGACACTTTGAACAATGTGGTTCCTCTAAAGTACACACATGTAGGCTTTTCAAACGGTTGGGATTGAATGATGAGAAATCTTTTCAAGACATTTGGTTATATTCCTCTGAAAACATTCAATGGGTGGGGGGGGTCAACAGCACAGGCAGAGAAAGTCATTAACAGAACAGAAAGTATTTTTCATCCATTTAATTTAACACTACTGAGTTCCATTGCTCACATTCTGTACATATCCAGTCTGCATTGACACAGGGCAGCTGCACAGTATCATTCAAGCGCTCTGTTTCTCCTCGTCTTGCCCCACTTTCACACAATTTATATTTCCATTTAAGTAATTTAGCAGATCCTCTTATCCAGAGCAATTAGGGTTAAGTGTCTTGCTCAAGGGCACAAAAACAGATTTTAACCGTTGACTCAAACCAGAAACCTTTCGGTTACTAGCCCTACGCTTTTAACCACTAGGCTACATGCTGCGTTTTACTGTGATCTTCATCTAAGGTTTCAAATACTGACCTCTATCGATTTTTCCCATTACTAATTTTTTTTTCCCCATTTTTCCCACAACAATTGGTGGTTGTGCGTATCCAAATGTTTTTTTCTTTATGTGGAGCCCAGTTTGCTAATAAAAGGACAACCTCAAAATTAAGTTTCTACCGTCTGTATACTGAACTAAAATATTAATGCAACATGCAACAATTTCAAAGGTTTTACTGAGTTACAGTTCACATAAGGAAATCAGTAAATTGAAATAAATTCATTAGGCCCTACATCTGTACCTTAAAAAAAGGTAGGGGCGTGGATCAGAAAACCAGTCAGTATCTGTTGTGACCACCATTTGCCTCATGCAGCGCGACACATTTCCTTCGCATAGAGTTGATCAGGCTGTTGATTGTGGCCTGTGGAATGTTATCGCTGTGCATTATCATGCTGAAACATGAGGTGATGGCGGCGGATGAATGACACGACAATGGTCCTCAGGATGTCGTCTCGGTATTTCTGTGCATTCAAATTGCCATACATAAAATGCAATTGTGTTCTTTGTCCATAGCTTATGCCTGTCCATACCATAACCCCACCGCCACCATGGGGGGTTCACAACGTTGACATCAGCAAACCACTTGCCCACTCAACGCAATACACGTGATCTGCGGTTGTGAGGCCAGTTGGATGTATTGCCAAATTCTCTAAAACATCAATGGAGGTGGCTTATAGTAGAAAATATTACATTTGTGCAGTCAGCATGCCAATTGCACACTCCCTCAAAACTTGAGACATCAGTGGCATTGCGTTGTGTGACAAACTGCACATTTTAGAGTGGCCTTTTGTTGTCCCAGCACAAGGTGCACCTGTGTAATGATCATGCTGTTTAATCAGCTTCTTGATATGCCACACCTGTCAGGTGGAAAGATTATCTTGACAAAGGATAAATGCTCACTAACAGAGATGTAAACAAATGTGTGCACAACATTTGAGAGAAATAAGCTTTTTGTGCATATGGAACATTTCTGAGTTATTTTATTTCACCTCATGAAACATGGGCCCAACACTTTACATGTTGCGTTTATGTTGTGGTTCAGTGTAGTAAAAATGCTCTCTTTGACCACACTTGTGATTCACAGAAACCAAGACTACCATAAAGCCTGGTCTCATCTCCTCATCAAGGAATATTAAATGCAGAAGATGAAGATTTGAGCTCTGGGACACAAAGATCATAGATATTTCAGTATATGAGATTCAGGATGCAGGGCAAATGTACTCTGCCCCCATGAAAATGAGGTCAGCTTTGGCTAAACTAATTTGTAGCCTGATAGATAAACATTATCAAAGACATGCAGATTGCAGCCTTGCCTTCCTGGAATCTTGGCACAGATCCTCCCCCACTGCTGAATACAGCGCAGGTCCTTCATAACAACATACTGAAACCAAGGACCTGAGGATGCTTGCAGGCATGCAAGCAAACACACTCACACACATGCAGTATGAAACAAGAAGAGCACCTTTGGGAGCAAATATCAAGCCAGTACCAAGATGAACAGCACATCTAGGCACATCTCAGTGTGAACACTTTCAGGATAATGCCAGGCCTTATCCTGTCTCGATTCTCACATATATGTGTGAGGCACAGAAGTTGTTTACTGTTGGTAAAAACAACTCTGGAGAGAGTGCTTGAGGATGTGATATATGCTCTGTTCTGTAGGTGTTGCTACAGCAGAACAAATATCTCACTTATGGAGATCTCGTGGAAAAGAACGCTGATATGAAAAGTGGACGAAGATTACTCTGAAAAAATCTATGGATGTAAGTCATATGACTGTCAATAGTTAGATTCATCATATTTGGCAAAAATGTTTGCATATTGTCCCTGAGAATTTCAATCACAAACGACCATGAAAACATCACATTAAGGAGGCACTGTATTTGAAAAATCTCCTGAAAGCCCACTTCAAATTCAGCCTTTGCTGGGTGTTGAAAATCTCTGAGCTGACAGCCTTGACACTTCCTTCATAACGAGCAACATGGGAACTGAGTGTAACTTTCTACTGACTTTTCCAAAATGATGGAGACACCCAGAATCATCTTTGAGCTGTTCTTCACTTGAACTGAAAATTGGTGCCATCACACACAAGCATTTCATTTCGATTCTCTGCTGTGTGTGCCTGCATTCTTCATGCCTCAGACAATGCTTCACCAAGCCTCGACAGTCCTCTTTAAAATCTTTATCCAAGGCCACCTATTGAAAACCCCAGCACAACCCTCTCCAGTGAGGATGTCTCAAACTTCATTGTGGATTTTAAATTCAGATAAACATATTTACTTGGTCTGTGCTCAAACATTTGTAAATGTCTTCACATCGCATGTTAAAAACATATAAGACAGGGAGTGTAGCGAGAAAGTATTTATTTAAATAGTGTACTATGAACAGCTGTATTGCTCTCAACAAGAAGAGCATATGCTTTTCTATTCTGAAACACACAAATATGTCAGTTAAACCCCTAAGAATGTCACTGCTGCATGACTTCAGTATTCATTTGAATATGAATAATCTGAATATGGCTGAAAATCACACACCACATAAAGTACAGTACAGTATGTTCAGTCAGTGAGTGAGACTGCTTCCAGTCTCAGTATTCCACACACGGCTGCAAGCCCTCTCTCGATCAATACCTAGAGTTTAGCATCTGTCATAAGATTCAGTCCACAGCTAATACCCATCAAACACCACTTGACGGCCAAGTATTGAGTTCTGGTGGACAGAGATGGTGGACACATTTCTCTTCATGTCAGCATGTGTACATCAGAGGATTACACTCTCCTATTAGCATCTCTAAAAGTTCTAAAGATAATGAAGGCCATCTAAATATTGAAAAGGGATCAAGAAAACCAAGCCTAGGTGGCTTGTCCTGTATAGATAGACCAGTCCTTTAGTCAGGCGTTAATTCATAGTGTGTATCAAAGTGGGAGATAAAGCACCCACATCGCTCAGTCCTGACAGGACACCTCCCTGAATGCCAAAGTCATTTGGCTCCACCAATCTGACGGCCATTTGTCTCACTAAGCGAGAGGGATTTGGTTGGGAATGTTATGCAGTGGCATGACAGCAGCTAGGGTCAGTGTTTTTGTCTGCCTGTAACTGATACAGTTGAAGTCAGAAGTTTACATACACCTTAGCCAAATAGATTTAAACTCAGTTTTTCAATATTCCTGATATTTATTCCTAATAAACATTCCCTGTTTATGGATCACCACTTTATTTTAAGAATGTGAAATGTCAGAATAATAGTAGAGAGATTGATTTATTTCAGCTTTAATTTCTTCACATTCCCAGTGGGTCAGAAGTTTACATACACTATTTGGTAGCATTGCCTTTAAATTGTATAACTTGGGTCAAACGTTTTGGGTAGCCTTCCACCAGCTTCCCACAATAAGTTGGGTAAATGTTGGCTCATTCCTCCTGACAGAGCTGGTGTAACCGAGTCAGGTTTGTAGGCCTTCTTGCTCACACACGCTTTTTCGGTTCTGCCCACAAATATTTAATAGGATTGAGGTCAGGGCTTTGTGATGGCCACTCCAATAGCTTGACTTTGTTGTCCTTAAGCCATTTTACCACAAATTCTTATTTTCAATGACAGCCTAGGAACAGTGGGTTAACTGCCTGTTCAGGGGCAGAACAACAGATTTGTACCTTGGGGATTTGAACTTGCAACCTGGTTCCTAGTCCAACGCTCTAACCACTAGGCTACCCTGCCGCCCCAGGAAGTATGCTTGAGGTCATTGTCCATTTGGAAGACCCATTTGCAACCAAGCTTTAACTTCCTGACTGATGTCTTGAGATGTTGCTTCAATATATCCACATATTTTTCCAGCCTCATGATACCATCTATTTTGTGAAGTGCATCAATCCCTCCTACAGCAAAGCACCCCCCACAACATGATGCTGCCATCCCCATGCGTCACGTTTGGGATGGTGTTCTTTGGCTTGCAAGCCTCCCCCTTTTCCCTCCAAACATAACAATGGTCATTATGGCCAAACAGTTATATTTTTGTTTCATCAGACTAGAGGAAATTTCTCCAAAAAGTACGATCTTTGTCCCCATGTGCAGTTGCAAACCGTAGTCTGTCTTTTTTATGGCGGTTTTAGAGCAAAGGCTTCTTCCTTGCTGAGTGGCCTTTCAGGTTATGTTGATATAGGACTTGTTTTACTGTAGATATAGATAATTTTGTACCTGCTTCATCCAGCATCTTCACAAGGTCCTTTGCTGTTGTTCTGGGATTGATTTGCACTTTTCGCTCCAAAGTACGTTCATCTCTAGGAGACAGAACGCGTCTCCTTCCCGAGCGGTATGACGGCTGCGTGGGCCCATGGTGTTTATACTTACGTACTATTGTTTGTACAGATGAACACGGTACCTTCAGGCAATCCACAGACTTGTGGAGGTCTAAATAAAAATTCTGAGGTCTTGGCTGATTTCTTTTGATTTTCCCATGATGTCAAGCAGAGGCACTGAGTTTGAAGGTAGGCCTTGAAGTAAACCCACAGGTACATCTCCAATTGACTCAAATTATGTCAATTAGCTTATCAGAAGCTTTGAAAGCCATAACATCATTTTCTGGAATTTCTAAGATGTTTAAAGGCACAGTTAACTTAGTGTATGTAAACTTCTGACCCACTGGAATTGTGATAGAGTGAATTAATTAGAAGTGAAATAATCTGTCTGTAAACAATTGTTGGAAAAATGCCTTGTGTCATTGCTAAAGTAGATTTCCTAACCGACTTGCCAAAACTATAGTTTGTTAACAAGACATTTGTGGAGTGGTTGAAAAACAAGTTTTAATGATTTCAACCTAAGTGTATGTAAACTTCCGACTTCAACTGTAATTGCCAGTCCTGGGTATCAGGACTACAGCTAAACAAAAAGTACCTTGCTCTTTACCCATTAAATAATTACATTGGCACTCTCATTATGATTTGATTGAAATGAATCAATACTATGCAACGTTTGGAGCTCTGTTTTTCATTCCAACACAGATGGGAATGAACAATTCATATCAGCTGGCATTACAGTGTTTCTAATTCTCGGATACAGTCAACTATACTTAAACAGAAAATGTTGTCTGCTTATTATTCACAGATCATGGATCATTTCAGAATTTGCAGCGATTCCCTCTGAAATATGATGACAACCTTAAGTGCTATTGAACCTAAATATTGGGAGAAGTGAGTATTCCACAGATGAATAACTTTAAGGGGATGTAAGGGAAGTACCCCTGACTGCATTGTGCAGTACGGGGCGGGGCTTAATGTGGGTTGGAGTCAGATGTTTGAGTCCACCCACATTTGACCCTGCCCACTGTTTGTTTTTTTGTCCATCTGAGGATTGACAGTCACACACTGAATGCAAACACACACGTTTGTGCAAGACACATGTTGAATACAAACATATTTTATTTTTGAAGTTCGTAAGAAATATTATAGAAAGTGGTACCAACAGATGTGAGGTAACACTTTTTGCTTCATGCTATATTTGAGATAAGCTTTATTGTTGCGGTGAACAACAGACTTGTTATATATATATATATATATATATATATATATATCATGTACTGTTAAAATTGTGTTGATAAATATTATAACTTTGTAATTATATTATTCCATTGAGCATATATAAACAGTTACTACCTATCCTGAGTTATAATGCCATTTACTTTCCTCATGAGAATGGAGACAGACTATATCACATAGACATACTGACAAGCTGAATGTGCTTTGTACATTAAGTTATACCAGCTCCAGTACAGAGATCAGAGACTCGGTGTGACTTCTACGTCATCTTTACTAAACAACATAACACAATTTACAAAGGAAATCATTAACACAGCAGACAATAACAAGATTTGACCACTCCTCAAAAATGGCTTCACTCCTGCTCCTCAAACGAGACAAAGACAGTCATTTTCTTGTTGTCAACTGCCTCCACATAGAACACCTCATCATCTCTCAGTAACTGGAATGAGAACATGAATGGTTCCTTGAGGGTAATATTTTGCTCTTCATCCAGGCCATTATACAACCGTAGTTCTTTAAAGGTTGTAATGCGGTCTTCCCCATCCATCCCAATTACACTATGGAGGGAAACAGTGCCTTTAAATGTTTGCCGTTTGCACCACCTTGCTTCCTCTAGGGTGTCCCTTAGAAGAACATCTGCTTCCTTGAAGAAAAAGGAAGAATAAATATTAAGAGTAGTGCTTCATTGTGTGATTAAGACAAATTACACCACTTTCACAATACCACCATGCAAACAAAAGCCACTATTACTAAAGTGGTTTTCAGTGATATCTATAGCTATTCAAAAGGTCATCACAACTATTATATCTTGCCATGCAGCAAGCCTTCAGCATTACACACAGTATTGATGCCAGGCAATAGCAGCAATGAAAGTGTGTCACATTTCCACAACTGAAGCCACACTTTATGATTGTGAACTCTGAAAGAGAGGAATAACAGTAAAGTAAGAAGTTATACAATTCAATTAAATCCACTGATGTAACTGAAAAAATAGTGCAAATCAAAAAAACGTAAAGTAAACAAATAAAGAAATAGTACCTCTGTGCCTCACTGAAGCATGACCTTTGATGTGGTTGTTGACCTTATATGTCAACATGGAACATGCTTAACACCCCAGCCATCCTATAATCTAAGCTTGATGCCCTCAATCTCACACAAATTATCAATGAACCTACCAGGTACCGCCCCAAAACCGTAAACACAGGCACCCTCATAGATATCATCCTAACCAACTTGCCCTCTAAATACACCTTTGCTGTTTTCAACCAAGATCTCAGCGATCACTGCCTGCATCCGTAATGGGTCAGCGGTCAAACGACCTCCACTCATCTCTGTCAAACGCTCCCTGAAACACTTCAGCGAGCAGGCCTTTCTAATCGACCTGGCCCGGGTATCCTGGAAGGATATTGATCTCATCCCGTCAGTAGAGGATGCCTGGTTATTTTTTTTAAATGCCTTCCTCGCCATCTTAAATACGCATGCCCCATTCAAGAAATTTAGAACCAGGAACAGTTATAGCCCTTGGTTCTCTCCAGACCTGACTGCCCTTAACCAACACAAAAACATCCGTTCTGCATTAGCATCGAACAGCCCCCGGGATATGAAACTTTTCAGGGAAGCTAGAAACCAATATACATAGGCAGTTAGGAAAGCCAAGGCTAGCTTTTTCAAGCAGAAATTTGCTTCCTGCAACACAAACTTAAAAAAGTTCTGGGACACTGTGAAGTCCATGGAGAATAAGAACACCTCCTCCCAGTTGCCCACTGCACTGAAGATAGGAAACACTGTCACCACCGATAAATCCACTATAATTGAGAATTTCAATAAGCATTTTTCTAAGGCTGGCCATGCTTTCCACCTGGCCACCCCTACCCCAGTCAACAGCACTGCACCCCCCACAGCAACTTGTCCAAGCCTTCCCTATTTCTCCCAAATCCAGTCAGCTGATGTTCTGAAAGAGCTGCTAAATCTGGACCTCTACAAATCAGCCGGGCTAGACAATCTGGACCCTTTCTTTCTAAAATGATCTGCCGAAATTGTTGCCAGCCCTATTACTAGCCTGTTCAACCTCTCCTTCGTGTCGTCTGAGATTCCCAAAGATTGTAAAGCAGCTGCGGTCATCCCCCTCTTCAAAGGGGGGGACACTCTTGACACTCCAAACTGCTACAGACCTATATCTATCCTACCCTGCCTTTCTAAGGTCTTCGAAAGCCATGTCAACAAACAGATTACCGGACATTTTGAATCCCACCATACCTTCTCCGCTATGTAATCTGGTTTCCGAGCTGGTCATGGGTGAACCTCAGCCACGCTCAAGATCCTAAACGATATCTTAACCGCCATCGATAAGAAACAATACTGTGCAGCCGTATTCATTGACCTGGCCGAGGCTTTCGACTCTGTCAATCACCACATCCTCATCGGCAGACTCGACAGCCTTGGTTTCTCAAATGATTGCCTCGCCTGGTTCACCAACTACTTCTCTGATAGAGTTCAGTGTGTCAAATCGGAGGGTCTGTTGTCCGGGCCTTTGGCAGTCTCTATGGGGGTGCCACAGGGTTCAATTCTTGGACCGACTCTCATCTATGTATACATCAATGATGTCGCTCTTGCTGCTGGTGAGTCTCTGATCCACCTCTATGCAGACGACACCATTTTGTATACTTCTGGCCCTTCTTTGGACACTGTGTTAAAAACCCTCCAGACGAGCTTCAATGCCATCTCTGGAACATGCTAACATCTCTGTTGATGAGTCTACGATACGTAAAACACTAAACAAGAATGGTGTACATGGGAAGACACCACGGAAGAAGCCACTGCTGTCCAAAAATAACATTGCTGCACGTCTGAAGTTCGCAAAAGAGCATCTGGATGTTCCACAGCGCTACTGGCAAAATATTCTGAGGACAGATTAAACTAAAGTTGAGTTGTTTGGAAGGAACGCACAAAACTATGTGTGGAGAAAAAAGCACACCAACATCAAAACCTCATCAACTGTAAAGTATGATGAAGGGAGCATCATGGTTTGAAGCTGCTTTGCTGCCTCAGGGCCTGGACAGCTTGCTATCATGGAAGGAAAAATGAATTCCCAAGTTTTCTTTCAGGAGAATGTAAGGCTATCTGTCCGCCAATTGAAGCTCAACAGAAGTTGGGTGATGCAACAGGACAACAACCCAAAACACAGAAGTAAATCAACAACAAAATGGCTTCAACGGAAGAAAATATGCCTTCTGGAGTGGCCCAGTCAGAGTCCTGACCTCAACCCGATTGAGATGCTGTGGCATGACCTCAAGAGAGTGGTTCACACCAGACATCCCAAGAATAATGCTGAACTGAAACAGTTTTGTGAAGAGGAATGGTCCAAAATTCCCCCTGACAGGTCTGATCCACAACTAGAGAAATGTTTGGTTGAGGTTATTGCTGCCAAAGAAGGGACAACCAGTTATTAAATCCTGGGGGTTCACATACTTTTCCCACCCTGCACTGTGAATGTTTACACACTGTGTTCAATAAAGACATGAAAACGTATAATTGTTTGTGTGTTATTAGTTTAAGCAGAATGTTTTTGTCTATTGTTGTGACTTAGATGATGATCAGATCAAATTTGATGACCAATTTATGCAGAAGTCCAGGTAATTCCAAAGGGTTCACATACTTTTTCTTGCCACTGGAACTGTACATGTAAAAAAAAAAAAAAAAAAGATTCCCTCATTGTAAGCAATTAGCTAGCTCACATGCAAAAGGGTGCTATTGCTAATTAGCTAGCTCACATGCAAATGAGGGCTAATTAACGCTGTGCTAACATCGGTACGGTAGTTGGTTATATAAAAATATATCACTGCACTGGTATAACATGAATATTACAAAGTACATTATGCATGATGACAGTCTCACTTACTTCCATGGTTTATATGTTTATCCATGTAGGTTAGATTCAATTAAGTTTTCGCTTTTGTTGATGTTGATACCTTCAACGTGAACTTCAACTTGGGTGACCTTGAAGGAGACGGGAAGGGTTCAGGTTAAACATGTTTGACTCCACCCACATTGAGCCCTACCCCGAACTGCACACTGTAGTCAGGGGATTCTCGTGAGACTGGGGTAAGATAGGTCACTTCTGTCAGGTGGTTGACAGTGCAGCTTGTGTGCAGCTTGTCAGAGAGCCTGCCTATCAGTCATCAACAAGTGTGCCTCAGTCCTCAAAAGGGGTCCCATACTGCAACACTGAAACACTCCATCCCCAATGAACCACACTGGGGTGTCATTAGTTCACTTTACACTAGGATTTGATCAGACCGTTTGTTTAGTCACTTGACTAAACAACTAGTAAAAAACTGACAACTATGTGCATAGGTGATCTACTTAGTCACTCAAAGAGTTAGGCTGGATTCCTGGCACATCTTGCAGCTTGTTTTTTTGAGCACTTCATGTGCATGTGAGGTAGAGAAGAGAAACTAGCAGAGGCTCCAAATCATAAAGAGCTCATCAGTACCATCTACTGGTCATTTGAAATAGAGCAAGTAAATAATCGGAGTCCTTGACAGAAATATTGAGTACTGATAGCCTGTCAGAAGTATTGAGTACTGATAGCCTATCAGAAATATTGAGTACTGATAGCCTACCAGAAATATTGAGTACTGATAGCCTATCAGAAATATGGAGTACTGATAGCCTAACATTCTAACAGACATAGAAGCTCAGATAAAGATGACTATGGGTAAGATATGTTACCTATCATTTATGATTCATAAATATTTCTAGACTCACCTTTGCTATGTTTATGCCCCCCGGTCAGATATAATGTGGGAGGTTGCATATGAAACTGAAATGACAACGCACCAGGAAAAGTCACAGATGGTAATATATTTGCTGATATGTAAGCACTGTTAAAATGACAAAAATCAGATAAAAGAGGGCAAGGCAGTTCTCGTATTGTAAATAGCTACTGTATATTGAAGACCCCAAACTAAAACCTGCTGATACTCACACACACTAGCACAGGCACTGGTGCACACATACATACATAGGGCCTACTGTAAACTCGCTTGCAACAAGCTTATACAAATGGCCTTCTGATGGCATCACTTCGGGCCTTATTAGCAGCAGTGGCTGCCCACAGCAAGACAGCTGGTCTATTTCCCCGTGATTAATGATTTAAGAAAGCCTTACAGTCACACAGCTGCATGTAGAAATGTGAGGGAAAGTCTGTACAACCTCGACAATGAAAGATAAAGAAAAGGATTTGAGTGTGTGAATAAAACTGACCATGAAGCAGCCAGCTTCCACACTGACAAAGGAATCCCGGGCCTATTGATCATAGAATTTGAAAGGTTCTCTAAACGTGTTAGTGTGATGTGCATTGGTCATTGTCTTGAATTCTTTCTTCATTAAGTAATACAATTCCTTCACAATGACATTAGCTCACAATGCTCTCATGTTATCTGATTACAAAAAAACTGGAACCAATTATGTTATCACCAAAAATATTGTAATTAGATTAGATACTTTTGAAAAACTAGATTATTAATTATTGGATTACTTTTAAATTCAGAAAGGATGTTTGCAACAAAATAAAAACATTATGCCGCCTTTCTGTTTTCTTAATGGCATTTAATTCAGCATTGAAAACAGATGCAAGTTGAAGTTTGTTCCACATAAGCAAGTCTGACCACAAGTCAGAGACCACTATGACACACCACATGTGTTTGACGGATCCTTTTTGTCTTCTTCTAATGCCTCTCAAGGGGAAAGTATTTCAAAAGATTATGTTACTGATTGTGTAATCCAAAAGTTACCTTATTGATTACAATTTTGGACGGGTAACTATAACAGATTACATTTAGAAAGTAACCTACCCAACCCTGATGGCACCATTGTGCTTCCAATCTATCAAGACTGGTGATAATGGGCTTATCACAGAGGGAAATAGAAAAACTTGGCAGATGTCAAGCAAGTCTGTCAGTGTGGATATAATTCATAGACAAGCTCTGATTAAACTGATTTCATTTCCCCAAAGCCTCCAGATACTGTGTCAAGGTCTTCTGGTCCACCATACATTTCAGATGGCTCATATCAGCACAATTTAACACCTGATGCGATTATTTTCAATAGACATGCTTGAAAGCAGCATCACCACTGAGAGGAGTGCAATTTAATTAGCAGAATATATGTAGGAAAAGCAGCTTCCTGTAATGGCCGTTGTTGGTGGAAGAAGGTGAGGACCAAGGTGCAGCGTGGTATGTGTCCATGTTTATTAGAATGAACACGAAAATAACAAAGAGAAACGACCGAAAACTGTTCTGGCTGGTGCAGACACACAACAGAAAATAATCACCCACAAAACACAATAGAAAACAGGCTACCTAAATATGGTTCTCAATCAGGGACAACGATTGACAGCTGCCTCTGATTGAGAACCATACCAGGCCAAACTCAGAAATTGCAAATCATAGAAAAACTAACATAGACAACCCACCCAACTCACGCCCTGACCATACTAAAACAAAGACATAATAAAAGAACTAAGGTCAGAACGTGACACTTCCTGCTCAATGTTAAGGATTGCCAGTAAGCATAAGAAATCTTAAATGTGTCTATCGTTGTCTGTGTATTCCATCCTGGCATTGCTTAATGCCTACTGTGGCAGACAATGGGGCTGGGCTGGGCTGATGACACACTATAAGAGAGACAGACAGGTACAGACTGGCAGAATGGAATGTGTCTAGCCTTGAGTCATGCCGGTCTCAAGAACCTCTGCTTCCAAGAGTAAATATACTTGGGAGAAACACAATGCTCAGTGAACTTCCTTGATAATTCAAACCTTTATACAGGGCTATGCTCCATCTCACTGGGCACTCACTGGTTGAATCAACACTGTTTCAATGTAATTTCAATGAAATTACATGCAACCAAGGTGTCATAGACATTGAATTGACATCTGTGCCCAGTTGTTTAGAAAACAGATTACACAGTGTGTAATCAGAGTGCTCTAAACGACCGTGATATAATCGAATGAACCTTGACAAACACAAAACGGTATATAAAACCAGTGGACACATTGACAAGAGAAAGATGAATTTAAGTTTCAGCCCCTGGTGGAGGGCTTTGAGGTACAGCCAGTGAATAAGTCAAGAACTGTATGTTTGGTGTGAAAAAGAAAAAGAAACCTGAGCACCAGTAGCCATTTACCGGAGGCATGAGGATCTGACTCAACATGACCTTATGAGCATTTTTATTAATTGTGTCAACAAGCAATGGTGTCAACAAGCAAGTTCCAGGAACTTCTTTCAGCAACATAGTCTGGGACTCCTCTCAGTTCATCATGACTATTGTGAAATCCTGGAGTAGAACGTTCTGTACAATACACTACACTGTAAATCAAAAAGTGTTGACGTTTTAAAATCACTGAATGAGAATACTGAAATTCAGGACAATCGTAAAATAGCCCACTGAATCAAGTTTAATCCCTTAAAACTCACAACAATAGGCTACATGAAACCAATACTCTCTTTCAGCGATTTCAAAACGTAAGTGAGTCTCCTAAACCTAAACATACTGCCTGGAGGTACCGGACCCCCAGTCAATCAATGTACTGCACTGGAAAATGAGCACATTGTCTGGGTCGACATCCTGTACACTTTGGTTCGGGCCAATAGGACCGCATACTACCCATGGCTTTACAGAAATTGAATGAAGAGTGGTTTAACCATGGGAGACCACCACAGATGTTGCTGTTTTTGTATCCAGATAGTGCAACTAATAATGATATAAAAACACAAACTCACATTTACAATAGCTCGGACACAAATAGGTAGAATAGAATATATATATATATATATATATATATATATATATATATATATATATATATATATATACATACATACATACATACATATATATATATATATATATATATATATATATATATATATATATATATATATATATATATATATATATCTTAGATTTTTTTCAGACAGTTAACTCTGACATAATGGATTAAAGGAATTATTTATTTATTTTAGATTTTTTATTTCACCTTTATTTAACCAGGTAG
Organism: Oncorhynchus mykiss; assembly: GCF_013265735.2. Classification (NCBI taxonomy): domain Eukaryota; kingdom Metazoa; phylum Chordata; class Actinopteri; order Salmoniformes; family Salmonidae; genus Oncorhynchus; species Oncorhynchus mykiss. Next base: position 25,743,245 of record NC_048590.1, on the reverse strand, counting down.
GCTAGTTGAGAACAAGTTCACATTTGGCCAAGATAAAGCAAAACAGTGCGACACAAACAACAACACAGAGTTACACATGGAATAAACAAAACATACAGTCAATAAAACAGTAGAAAAAAAGCCTACATACAGTGTGTGCAAATTAGGTAAGATAAGGGAGGTAAGGCAATAAATAGGCCATAGTGGCGAAATAATTACAATTTAGCTATTGAACACTGGAGTGATAGATGTGCAGAAGATTAATGTGCAAGTAGAGATACTGGGGTGCAAAGGAGAAGAAAAAACAAAGAAAAAAAACAACAGTATGGGGATGAGGTAGTTGGATGGGCAATTTACAGATGGGCTATGTACAGGTACAGTGATCTGTAAGCTGCTATGACAGCTGGTGCTTAAAGCTAGTGAGGGAGATATGAGTCTCCAGCTTCAGTGATTTTTACAATTCGTTCCAGTCATTGGCAGCAGAGAACTGGAAGGAAAGGCGGTCAAAGTAGGAATTGGCTTTGTGGGTGACCAGTGAAATATACCTGCTGGAGCACGTGCTATGGGTGGGTGCTGCTATGGTGACCAGTGAGCTGAGATAAGGCGGGGCTTTACCTAGCATAGACTTATAGATGACCTGGAGCCAGTGGGTTTGGTGACGAATATGAAGCGAGGGCCAGCCAACGAGAGCATACAGGTCGCAGTGGTGGGTAGTATATGGGGCTTTGGTGACAAAACAGATGGCACTGTGATAGACTGCATCCAATTTGCTGAGTAGAGTGTTGGAGGCTATTTTGTAAATGACATCGCCAAAGTCAAGGATCGGTAGGGTAGTCCGTTTTACGAGGGTATGTTTGGCAGCATGAGTGAAGGATGCTTTGTTATGAAATAGGAAGCCGATTCTAGATTTAATTTTGGATTGGAGATGCTTAATGTGAGAAGAGTTTAGAGTCTAACCAGACACCTAGGTATTTGTAGATGTCCACATATTCTAAGTCAGAACCGTCCAGAGTAGTGATGCTGGATGCTCCTCTGGATGTTGGTTAAGACAGTGTCCAAAGAAGGGCCAGAAGTATACAGAATGGTATTGTCTGCGTAGAGGTGGATCAGAGACTCACCAGCAGCAAGAGTGACATCATTGATGTATACAGAGAAGAGAGTCGGCCTGAGAATTGAACCCTGTGGCACCCCAATAGAGACTGCCAGAGGTCTGGACAACAGGCCCTCCGATTTGACACTGAACTCTGTCTGAGAAGTAGTTGGTGAACCAGGCGAGGCAGTCATTTGAGAAACCAAGGCTGTTGAGTCTGAATTTGGTGATTGACAGAGTCGAAAGCCTTGGCCAGGTCTATGAGTACAGCTGCACAGTCTCTTATTAATGGAGGTTATGATCTCGTTTAGGACCTTGAGCGTGGCTGAAGTGCACCCATGACCAGCTCTGAAACCAGATTGCATAACGGAGAAGGTACAGTGGGATTCGAAATGGTCGGTGATCTGTTTGTTAACTTGACTTTCGAAGACCTTAGAAATGCAGGGTACAGATAGATATAGGTATGTAGCAGTTTGGGTCTAGAGTGTCTCCCCCTTTGAAGAGGGTGATGACAGGCAGCTTTCCAATCTTTGGGATCTCAGACGATACAAAAGAGAGGTTGAACAGGCTAGTAATAGGGGTTGCAACAATTTCAGCTGATCATTTTTAGAAAGAGAGGGTCCAGATTTTCTAGTTCTGCAAATTTTTAGGGGTTGAGATTTTGCAGCTCTTTCAGAACATCAGCTATCTGGATTTGGGTGAAGAAGAAATGGGGGAGGCTTGGGCAAGTTGCTCTGGGGGGAGCAGGGCTGTTGACCAGGGTAGGGAGATTTTGCAGCTCTTTCAGAATATCAGCTATCTGGATTTGGGTGAAGAAGAAATGGGGCTTGTGCAAGTTGCTCTGGGGGGTGCAGGGCTGTTGACCAAGGTAGGGGTGGCCAGATGGAAAGCATGGCCAGCCGTTGAAAAGTGCTTATTGAAGTTCTCAATTATCGTGGATTTATCAGCGGTGACAGTGTTTCCTAGCCTCAGTGCAGTGGGCAGCTGGGAGGAGGTGCTCTTATTCTCCATGGACTTTGCATTGTCCCATAACTTTTTGGAGTTTGTGCTGCAGGATGCAAATTTCTGTTTGAAAAAGCTAGCCTTTGCTTTCCTAACTGCCTGTGTATATTGGTTCCTAACTTCCCTGAAAAGTTGCATATCGCGGGGGCTATTCGATGCTAATGCAGTACGCCACACGATGGTTTTGTGCTGGTGAAGGGCAGTCATGTCTGGAGAGAACCACGGGCTATATCTGTTCCTGGTTCAATTTTTTTTATGTGGCATGATTATTTAGGATTGTGAGGAAAGCACTTTTAAAGAATAACCAGGCATCTTCTGCTGACGGAATGAGGTCAATATCCTTCCAGGATACCCGGGCCAGGTCGATTATGAAGGCCTGCTCGCTGAAGTGTTTTAGGGAGCGTTTGACAGTGATGAGGGGTGATCGTTTGACCGCAGATCCATTACGGACGCAAGCAATGAGGCAGTCAGTGATCGCTGAGATCCTGGTGAAGACAGGAGGGCAGGTTGGTTAGGATGATATCTATGAGGGTGCCCGTGTTTACGGATTTTGGGTGGTACCATAGATAAAAAGTCTTTATAACAATTGAGAGAGAATGCAGTTCATGAATTCAGTCCAGGAATACAACACAAATACATAATGCGTGTATTTCCCCCAGTAAACTGACCCAGTAAACTACCTTTTTTATTTAGGGATTTACAATATATATATATATATATATATATATATATATATATATATATATATATATATGTGTGTGTGTGTGTGGGTGAGCTTGAGAAAGGAGTATTTGATTCTGTTTTACGTGTGATACAAAGGCTGGCAGCCCAGTAAATAAAGTCCCATCAACGCATGACGTAGATTACAGTCAGCGTTCTTCTCACCAGTGCGAGGTCTGGCCCTGGAACGCACTGCTTTTTATTTCAGTATTTCCAGTTAATTAATCACGACCAAACAGGGTCCTTCCTTCTTTATTTTTATTTCTCACATTTGGAAACCACACAACCTACAAAACTGACGTTCCTTCGGTGAAGGTAGGACCGTTACATCTAGTCTGTGTTTAAGTTTAGGTTTGGCTAGCTGGCCGTTTAACTGTTTTAAAATGGCTTCCGATTGTTAGCCTAGCTACTTGGCTAGCTTTCCAATGTGGCGTTTCCTGCGTATGCTAACTGGATAGCAGTCTATAACCTAACTAGCAGTTTAACTACAATTTATCACGACACATTAGTAGAACATGGAGTCTTGCCATTGGTAATATACTACTAATATTAAGCACTTGCCACACAGAACCGGCATATTGTTATTTTCATGTAACATCATGATGGCAGCTATCTGGCTAGCTAATAAACTTTGTAAATGTTGATATTGTATCACAAGACCGTTGACAATAATGTTGAAAGTGATATCACTGCTTGATAACTAGCTATCTAACGTAGTTAACTAGTCCACCACAACCAACAGGCAGAGAGGAAATGATGAGCTAGTTACCGGTAGAATTAATTAGCTAGCTAGTTAGTTATAATTTAATAAACAGATCACCTTTGATCAGAATATACATGGATGGCTAAACATGCCATGGATTCGGAATCTCAGCATTACCATGTCCTTGTCATGTTGTTTAGTTAGTTAAATGAGTCAGGCTACCAGTAGTTAGCTACTGGCCATTTACAACAAAGGATGTGTAGCGTTAGCTGCGAGTGAAGCTAGCCAACTCTGTGCTTTAGCAGGAAGTGTATGCCATGCGTCAATCTATTAATTTACTTTGTACTCTAAACATGCATTTTCTTCAGGTCGCTTTTGCCTACCCCCACCCATTGAATATTATTATTTTCGGGAATTCATCGTTGTCAAGCCGCCAAAGTGGAGAGTGTGATTGCAGAAGGGGGTGCTTCTCGTTTCAGGTAAGATTGTAACTTGTTTAGGGCTAAATGCAATTTAGTCCTCAGGTCGTTGTTTCACTTCCTACTGATATCCTTCACATAGTGTAGAATAGATTATACCTTTAATAGTCCTAGCTATGTCATTTTTTTCACACTATTCTTCAAGTAAATAATATTTGTTCCACAGTGCTTCTTCGGGTGGGGGAGGAGGTAGGGGTGCCTCTCAGTACCATCCCAAGACTGTCGGCAACAGGTACTATTCAAGCCATTTTACCAAAATGTAATGTTACTCCAAACAATCTTACTTCAGATGTCACTAATGCTGTTAATTGCAGCGAGTTCCTGGGGAAAGCCCCAGGATCTAGCGTTCAGAGATGGGTTCCTTCACGAAGCACTAGACGAGATGCCAATGCCTCCAATGAAAAAGAACGACATGATGCAATCTTCAGGAAAGTGAGAGGGTATGTAATCCCATAATAAATTGTGGCTACACACATTAGATTCAAATAAAAATGTTATCTTGTAGGCTGTTTTCCAACTTGAATCTGGTTGGCGCCCCATAGCTTTTTTGTTTTATCCATTAGAAATGACTGGCCCATTTGCAAGTCAGCAGATTTCAGTGAATGTGTGTTAGTGGTGCCATTTTCTAACACCAGATAATGCCTTGTCTTCAGAATGCAGTATTTTTCATGTTTCCTATTCTTTCCATCCTCAGCATACTTAATAAACTGACCCCTGAGAAATTTGACAAGCTATGCCTTGAGCTCCTGAATGTGGGCGTAGATTCAAAACTCGTCCTAAAAGGAGTGATCTTGCTGGTAATTTAAAATCTATTTCTTAGCTCTGTGTGCATTAATGTTTATTGATCGAGTGGAAAATGGCTTTACTGTTCAGTGTACATCACCTCATTTCAAACAGATTGTTGACAAAGCCCTCGAAGAGCCCAAGTATAGCTCGCTTTATGCACAGCTATGTCTGCGCTTGGCAGAGGACGCACCGAACTTTGACGGCCCATCGCCAGAGATCCAAACGTCACAAAAACAAAGCACCGTAAGCATCATTGTCATCCTCCTCACAGATTGATTACTACTATTATAGACAATGGTATCATGTTTTTTTTTTCTCACCCCGTCTAATCTTTTCATTTGGAAACAATGTGTGTTGCAGACATTCAGGAGACTTTTGATTTCTAAGCTTCAAGATGAATTTGAGAACCGCGCCAGAAATGTTGAAAGTGAGTGAACATTTGAAAAAATGTGCCTATTTTCTGTGCCCTGTGTGGTTGATTGTGTTAACCTTTGCTCTTTTCTATTCCCTCAGTCTATGACAAAAATGACAACCCTCTTACCTCTGAGGAAGAAGAGCAGCATGCCATTGCCAAGTTTAAGATGCTGGGAAATATCAAATTCATTGGGGAACTTGGCAAACTCGATCTTATCCATGAATCTATCCTTCATAAGTGCATCAAAACAGTAAGTCGAATACATCAGTACTGTTTTTACAATGTTAAACCTTATGAAATACATGTTAACTAATCTTTTGTCTTTATTTCAGCTTTTGGAAAAGAAGAAGAGAGTCCAACTTAAGGATATGGGGGAAGATTTGGAGTGCCTCTGTCAGATAATGAGAACAGTGGGGCCTAGACTAGATCATGAAAAGGCTAGGGTAAGCATATACTCTCGAGTCATTTTATTTAGTTTGTTAATATTCTTTTCCATTTGGGCGTGACTAATTTGTTTCTCTTGCAGTCTTTAATGGATCAGTACTTTGGTCGTATGAAATCCTTAATGAACAACAAGGACTTGCCGGCAAGGATTCGTTTCCTGGTGCAGGATTCAGTGGAGTTGCGGGAGAACAATTGGGTGGCTCGCAAAGCTTTTATCGATAATGGACCAAAGACGATTAACCAGATTCGTCAGGAAGCAGTAAAAGTTAGTTAACCATTCTTTATTAAGTGCAGCCAAATCTTATGAATCTGTAATGCCACAGTGTGTCTTAATACACTTCTGCTTTGTGTCTTGCAGGATTTGGGTGTTTTTATTCCACCAATGGCACAGGGAATGAGAACTGACTTCTTTTTGGAGGGGCCCTTCATGCCTAGGTTGAAACTTGACAGGGAAACTCTTGGCGGGTTGGCGGATATGTTTGGACAGATGCCAGGTACATCCATGACTGACGCTCCTGAGTAGTTTGAATTTATTGCTGTCCTGTTGTCCAACATTTTAATGTGTGTTCTGGCTACTAGGAAGTGGGATCGGCACAGGCCCTGGAGTGATTCAGGACCGGTATTCGCCCACCATGGGCCGTCACCGCACCAACCCACTCTTCAACGGGCACACAGCCCCTGCTACCCAGTCTCAGTTTGAGATGGGAGGCAAGCCCTTCATCAAATCTAACCAGGTGACAGTTGCACATTTTACTAAAAGCAGTAGCTTTTGAATATTATTGGACTGCTCAAATCTTGATGGATATGGCATTGCATCTAAAGTCATTTCAAACATTTTCCCAGGGGCAGAATCCAATTTTCCAGAACCAGCAACAGCAGGCTCAGTCTAAGGACATGGCACCGCGTTTCATCAAGAAAGGATCGCTCAACGCTGATGAGGTACAACACCTGGTAGATACCCACTCTTTTAAACCACCGTTTGCACAGGCAACAAGCCAAAATACTTTAATGCAAAAGATGAGAACGATGCATAATACCCTCTATTCCCTGTCTTAGATCAGTCTAAGGCCGGCACAGTCATTCCTTCTCAACACAAACCAAGTGCCAAAGTTGCAGCCGCAGATACCAACAATGATTCCTCCAAGTGCTCAACCTCCACGCACTCAAACGCCACCACTGGGACAGGTAAAGACAAACGCGCATACCGCTTTTTATAGCATTCAGCTGGAGTTGATGTGTATTTAAAGTCTGCCCACTCTAAACGGTCTTATCATTCCTCAGCCTCCTCTGCTTGGTCTGAAAACCAACCCTCCTCCAATTCAGGAAAAACCTCCAAAGACCACCAAGAAACCGCCTCCTGCAAAGGAAGAGTTGCTTAAGATGACCGTATGTTCCATTTTACAATCTCAAGGAACTCCTTCAAGTTGTACTTTTTGCCCCATAGAAGGATTTCCGAACGCTAACAGTCTTTGTCCATATTATGTCTTATCAGGAGACCATAGTGACCGATTACCTAAACAGCAAAAACATTGATGAAGCTGTGAACAGTGTAAGAGAGATGAAGGCTCCCAAATACTTCCTGCCTGAGATGTTGAGCAAGATCGTGATCTGTTCTCTTGACTGCCCAGACGAAGACAAGGAGCATGCCAGCACCTTGATCCACACACTCCGCACAGAGGGCCTTGTTACTGGGGAGAGCTTCATGCGGGTCAGTCTTCCAGTCATGGCAAAGAGCTTTTGTTGTAAGATATCAAAGGTTCTACTGTTCAGTGAATTTACTTACCACATGCCTGTGTACTTTTTTTTACAGGCTTTTCTCAGTGTTCTGGACCAGTGTCCCAAGATCGAAGTGGATATTCCTCTGGTGAAGTCCTACTTGGCCCAGTTTGCAGCGCGAGCCATCATCGCAGAGCTGGTGAGCATGGACGAGCTAGCCCACCCTCTGGAGAATGGCACCCACTTCCCCCTCTTCCTGCTTTGTCTGCAACAGACTGCCAAGCTGAAGGATCGTGAGTGGCTCACTGATCTATTCCAGCAAAGCAAGGTCAACATGCAGAAGATGCTGCCTGGTATGTCAACCTCTCCTAAACCCTTAGCCTAGAAAGCTCTGTCAATTTTTCACATTTTAACAAGATTGTTGTGATTTTGCCAAAATCTGCAGAAATCGACCAAAACAAGGATCGCATGCTGGAGATCTTGGAGGGCAAAGGCCTGAGCTTCTTATTCCCACTCATGAAGCTGGAAAAGGAACTGCTGAAGCAGATCAAAGCAGACCCCTCTCCCCAGTGCATCTACAAGTGGATCAAGGACAACATCTCCCCTAAGCTCCACACCGAAAAGGGCTTCGTCAATATCCTCATGACCAGGTATGGGGAAAGGGCTAATGCCCACATTGCAGAGTTCTGTGGTTATGCATCTTGAGATGCATGTTATTAAGACTAGGTCTGAATTCTGCTCACCCCCCCCCCCCCCCCTCCAGTTTCTTGCAGTACATTGCCCAAGAGATAAATGCCAGTGAGGAAGAAGACCAGTTATCAGCCCCCACTAAAGAACAGCTGGACCAGGAGAAGCAGCTGCTGCTGGTCTTCAAGCCAGTGATGCAGAAGTTCCTGCATGATCACCAGGATCTGCAAGTCGGTGCCCTCTACGCACTGCAGGTCCACTGCAATGCAAACACTTTCCCTAAAGGTACGTACAGGTCACATGGTCAAATTATTACTTGGGTTAATTTTATGCAAGCGCATTTGCCTAGAAGGGTTTTTGTTCAGTTTTTTAAAAATATAGATTTTTATTTCTCTAGGAATGTTACTGCGCTATTTTGTCCACTTCTATGATATGGAAATCATTGAAGAAGAAGCCTTCCTTGCATGGAAAGAAGACATAACTCAAGAGTTTCCTGGGAAGGGGAAAGCATTATTCCAGGTAATTACATTTCTACTCCCAGACAATTTGTATTGCAACTCACACCATTACAGGTGCATACTAAACTGGCTTTTTTATTAGACTAGAAAACACCACATAAATGGGTACTGCATCTCTGTTTTGGCTCATGGTATGTTCCCTGTGAAGGTGAACCAGTGGCTGACCTGGCTGGAGACTGCTGAGGAAGAGGAGTCTGAGGAGGAAGCTGACTGAAGAACCAGCCAAAAGCCTAATGGTGCAGAAATGCTATTGATATAATACCGCTTTTGTTTCCTTCCCATCTTCCCTGTCCCAATATGATATGCATACCTAACCACTGCAACACTTCATTCCGCTATCAAGTTTTTGGCCATGATAAGCCAATGCATGTTTAGTTTCCCCCCCTTGTGGCTCTTTTCTAGCGCTTAAGCGTAATAATGGTTTGCCATCTGTTTTAAGAGCCCCTTTTAAGATCAATGGTATCAGCTGCTTTGAATCTAGACTGTTGTTTTTCTCCAAGACAATTGAATTGCAAGGGCCTTGTTCCTGCTGCTGAATGCTATGCTTTTATTTTTGTTGTTGTTAGCCGATTAGCAACACTGTAGAGATGCACTTTGCTCAACGTCATACATGAGTCGTTGCAATATTCACTCATCCCTTGATTGTTACAAAGAATCCTCAACTGTAATCATTGGTTACCATAACATTAATGGTTTATATTTGCTTGTGTTTCTACCTCCTCATTATGGGCTTCATGTGTTGGGTTTGAATTGCTTAATGTCTCCATTTCAAGTGAAAACACTTAGTCTGGACTAATGCACAAGTCTGTAATAAAAAAAAAACGGTTTTACTTGCACAATATCCTGATTGTAAGAATTCAAATTCAAACCTTTTTTAAGTGCTTTTGTGGCTGTATGGCACATCGCCTGGGAGAGATGAAATTATGCGGCCTTGTTAATTTATCAACCCTCGTTGCTGTGTACCTCCCGCTGTGTCTGTCATACATTGTGATACTTGAATTTTCTTTACGGGGAACAACCAAACAATGTGTGAGTTGGTTTTGCATGGCTCGGTGCCCTAGCTGAGGGGTGATTTCACTTAAGGACCAATGGAATGGTCTAAACATTTGCAAACTAACCCACCTGTGGCATTGGGCCATGCAAAATGAACTCGCACACGGTCTGTTCTCATGCAACAATTTTCAAACTACACAAGTGCAACATGTTTTAATTGGTGAATAAAGTTAACATGAGAAATGAATTTGATTTTGTTACACTTTAACTCTGCCCCCCCCCCCCCCCCCCCCCCCTCGTGTGAAAAATTGAAGCCTGTTTGCCATAATGTCTGATCCAGATATTTATTGTTTCTATCAAGATTTAAAAAATTATAATCTCAACTTATGATCTAATAAAATCACGAGGTATACATCTGTACAACTTTCTGTAAAAGTGTTACTGTAATGTTCTGTAACTGCTAAGAATGTTCTTGTGTACCACTATTGCTTAACTTTTTTTAAATAAAGTTAAACACTGAGTTCACTTAGACTTGTCCTGTGTAATATTTCACCTAGATTCAGATATGTAACTGTGAACCCAACAGGCCATTTATGGTTTATAAAGTCCTGCAACTACTGTATTAGTACATAGTTGCTATGTATAACTCCCCAATGACCAAGGCAAGCTCTCAAACACTTCCTGTTTCTTGGTAGGCCTACGAGAAATGCCCAACAATTACAGAAATTCCGGTTACCATGGAAGTTAACTGTTTTGATTTTTAAGGAGTTGCCTTAATATAGCACATTGTCACACCATTATTTGTTGGACCATTCCCCTACTGAATGGTTTTATTGCAACGGACTGATCCTGACGGAGAACACTTCAAGTGCCCACATGTGGTATGCATTTTGTGAGAAACTTACTTCTTGAAGTAGGTCGCAAAGGACGGTGTAACGCAGCATGTAGAGGGTGATTCAACCCCTGAATGCTGATTGGCCGACAGCTGTGGTATATCAGATCGTATACCACGGGTATGACGAAACATTTATTTTTAGTGCTCTAATTACATTGGTATCCAGTTTATAATAGCAATAAGGCACCTCTGGGTTTTGTGGTATATGGTCAATATACCACAGCTAAGGACTGTATCCAGGCAATCTGCGTTGCATCAATGCTTGGCCATGGTATATTGGCCATATATCACACCAACTCGGCCCTTATTGCTTAAATATAGTACTGTAGCATTTTTGCATGTCAGTAAGTGGTTGCAAGGGGAAGATAAGGCCCATTAGTAGCAGTTGTATGTTAATACAGTGTGTCCACAGCTAAATAAGGCACTTGATCAGTGTATTTAGTGGGCTGGGGGTATTCAGACTTGTGATGAGTATTCGCAATGCACTTTGGGCTATAGCCAAGGCCTAGTTGTTCACTTTACTTCTATAGTCCCATTTCCTTATGAGCTTTTATTATTCTTAGAATAAGCAGTCCATCTGCACTTTGAACAGAGCTACACTGGAACCCATATTCAGAACCATGTTTAGGCTACCGACACAGTGACAACTCTGAGAAAACCTCCACAACAAGTGTCAAACTCATTCCATGGAGGGCTTAGTTTCTGTTTTTTCCTTTTAATTAAGACTTAGACAACCAGGTGAGGGGAGTTCCTTACTAATCAAGTACAAGAGAGGAGTGAAAACCTGCAGATACTCCGCCCTCTGTGGAACGAGTTTGACAAGTGCGCTACAACATATGTTCTTCAGACAGGCTCGGTCAGCCCCGTCAGACATACCCTGATCTGGTGTTGTCAGTTCCAGAAGCTGGCCACAGACAGGACCTCTTCACAAACATGTGTTTGCCTCATCCACCCCACTGCGGTACCTCCGGAATGGGGCCATGTATTTGGAGTCTCGATGTGTCTCAAACTCTACGAATACATTTACAACTGCATCACCTAGGCGTGCCGCCAGATTACTTAGCACTTCTTGTATCCATATAGAGGACCTAAATAAAAAATGGCACATATATACACTTTCACTATTGAAGCTGAACTTGTAATATGGCAGTTTTAGGTTTGCCAAAAATATTTTTCTGAATGGCAGAGGTCATGTTGATACAGAAAACAAGGAAAATGCAGCCTAAACAATTACAACACATTTACCCCATAATCAGAAGATAAGTGTCAAGTGGTTTTCCAATGTCATTACAAGCATCTTCATCAGAAATAGAAAAAAAACTAATATTTATTTTGTGTTTGTTTATTATCTACATATAATTTGTCCCAACTCTGGGTCAATTTACTAATTTTCTGTGACGTCACCTCTTCCAATCAGCCGTCAGACTACTTACAAGTCAAATTTTCCATCCATCATCAACAAAACAAAAGGACATGAGGTACAGCATCAATGCAAAAGTCTTAGTCTGGTGACCAAAAACTAGTAAAGACAACCCACATTAAGGGCTACAAAGCTACACTGCATGTGCTCAGTTCAATTTCATGGTACAAACCAAGACGGAAGAAAAAAGCCTTTACAAAAATCTGTTAAAAAAAATAATAAAAATTCTGTAGGAAAAAAAGTCAGTTCTGAGTTTGAGGCCTCAGTCACTGTCAGAGCCAGAGCCGTGGTTGGAGGCCTCTTTGGCAGAGCCCCCTGGTTCTGATCCGTTGTCGGAGCGGTGTGGGGAGCACGCCGGAGAACCTGCTTCAGAGCCAGAGGCTGCGGCCGGTGAGCCAGGTCGGGACTCCTTCTCCGACCCAGAGCGGCTCCTCTTGCTCTCGTTATCAGACTGCTCTGAGTCAGACTGCTGCTGCACTCTCTTCCTCTTCACTGGACGTTCGCTGCCTGAGTCGCTAACCGAGTTTCCGGAGCGTTGGGGGCTTCCAGCGCCGCTGCCGGAGTCACTAACCGAGTTTCCGGAGCGTTGGGGGCTTCCAGCTTCGCTGCCAGAGCGGTTCCGGCCCCCGTCGGACTCACTGTCGGAGGCGATGCGCTTCTTGTGTCCGCCCTCGTTATCAGAGCCTGAACCACTGTCTCTGGGGTTTCTGGGTGGTCAACAGACAAAGAATTCTGAATTAGTGGCACAAAACCCTCCGGAGTTGTATTTTCATGTAGCATTTCATGTACGAATGAGTTTATGCCTTCACCTGTCTTCAGCAATTTTCAGTCCATCCTCGTCTGATGAAGAGTCGGAGGATGAGATGATGGCCTTCGACTTGATCTTGCCTTTGAGAGATGGTGGCACAGGCTCGTACTAGACAAGAACAGAACTGTTACATCTCTGGGCCTAAGGCCAGTCATTTGGGTTAAAAAATACCATTAGAACCTAGATAACCTAGATTTAACTGACCTTTTGCATCTTCTTGCCGCCCGCTCTGGGTTTGCGTTGCTTTTTGGGCCGTGAGCCTCCTTCCTCATCATCACTGCCATCGTCACCCCCTTTGTTGGGTCTGAAATACACAGTCACAGTGCCACTCACACCAGGCCATTTTCCTACCGATCACTACAAATAAAACACTTTCCACAGCAGTCTCACCTCCTCCTCTTCCTGCGGCCCTCCTCCTCACTTCCGCTGCCACCCTTCCTCTTCTTCCTCCTTCTCACTGGCAGGTCCTCATCAGAGCCATCGTTGACAAACTCATCAAAGTCTCCTTTCTTGCGCTGGGGAGAACGAAACAAGAACAATATAGTCACACTGCACCCTAGATCGTTTGAGATTTATATCGATCTGATGTGCCATGAGCTAATCATTGATCAACACAAACCTCTGCATTGCACTAGCTGTTCTCTACACATTTGCACTCACTCGGCCGCCACCTTTCTTCTTCTCTTTCCTTTCCTCCTTCATTCCATCGGCGAAGGAGAGCAGACCCTTGGTCTTCTCCACGTACATGGCTCTCTGCTCCAGCAGCTTCTTCTGATCCTCTTCCAGCTTGGTTCTCTTCTCCTCCTGGTGGTGCAGCAGGAAAAAAAGGTCAGTGGGTTAGTCACACTGTTATAAAGGAATACATTTACAGTGAACCAAAGAAACATGTTATTCAAGACATCCCAGCCTCAAGTAAGGTATGTTTACTTAAATTGCTTATCCATTATGGTTTACAAGTACAACATAGAAGGGATGAGGGACTTGTGGAGATGTGACATCCCATAGACAGACCTGTTCTTTATGCATCTGTTGGCGCAGGAAGTCCCTCTCCTGATCCTGCTTGGCCCGGATCTCCTTCTCCTCCTCGTCCTGCTTCCTGGCCCGAGCCACGTGATACTGAGCCTGACTCAGCAGGTCAGAGCATTGCCTGCAACGACCCCCACACAAACACAGCTCACAATCCAGGCTTAGCCCGACATCTGATGGCTGGGCTCAGCTGTCACCCCTCTAAATTCCTCTGAGGTGTGATGAGAATTTTGGCTAAGAGTGGTTCATTGATTTACTGAAGGCTATGAAGTAAGTACTGGCCTGCATTTGGATTTTAGAGGGGAGATATTTGTTCAAACTGACCTGGCCTCAGTAGAGGCAAGCACTAGGTCGAACCTCATCTTGTCACCTGCCTTGGCAAGGTAGCTGAAATACCTGAGACAAAAGAGAACAGAAAAGAGAAGATTAGGCTGAGAAAAGTGAAGGATTATTTTAGGAGAAGTGTTAAAGTGAGTTTAGGGTGTACCGGTGGGCCAGCTCCAGCTCTTTGACAGCACTGAGTACAGCCTTTAGGTTACTCTTCTCATCCTTCAGCACCAGAGTGGCCAGCCTCTGCAGCACCAGGGCCACGTTGAACATCAGCACCGTGTCACTGGGGGCCACGTGACGTGCCTGGGGACACAGCCAGCCACATCAGTGAGCAACAGGTAGGGTTGCAAAATTCCAGGAACTTTCAATAAATTCCCTAGTTTCCCAGAAAGGATCCTGAAATTCCTGTTTATTCCCTTCTGATCCCAGGAATCCTCCAATCGGGATGTTGGGAGAAATGTTTTAAAAAGTTCACAAGATTTTGCAACCCTAGTAACAGGACATTCACACAAGGGTCACCTTCCTTTCACATAAACAGGCTCAGGGAAATGAATCCCAGCCATAGGGTTACTAAAAGGAATGAGAGACACTTCATTTCACACAAATCTCACCTTCAGCAGAGTCTGTTTGCACTCCTGGAGTTTCCCGCATTTGAAGAGTGCCCGAGCCAGGTACAGCAGCACCTCAGTGTTCTGATGCTTGTAGAATTTCTTCAGACAGTTCTCGTACTAAATGCCACAAAGAGTGGATAAGACATTTTAATAGATCTCCTCAAGTAAAAACATAGGAATGTAAAAGAACTCTGCAGTGTGTACATGAGCCAGTACAGAGCCTTACCATCTGCACAGCGCTGATGTACTGTTTCTGCTCCACGTAGATGTGGGCCAGGTTGAGCCAGACATCACTGATATCAGCTGTGGCTTCTCTCACCTGGGCAAACACGTCACGGGCCTCTCGGTAGTAGCCCTTATGGGCCAGGACGGCACCTGGACAGAAAAGACGGCAAACTCTGAGGTATTTACACGCTAATAGTTATCTGAGGTAAATACATGCTTATAGTTAAACACAGTCAAGTCTGAGTATTAAGCATTTATGTGAATACAATGAGTGAGTGAAGGCCAACAAACCTATGCCGTTGGCAGCGTAAAGGTTCTTGGAGTCGTTTCGTAGGACCTGTTTGTAAATGGCCAGGGCTCGATCCTGATGTCTCTTTTCCTGGAGGGACACAACCACAGACACAGACAAATGATGAAGGCAATGTTTCTGACAGTGATGATTTATGGCTCCACATCAAAACAACTGATATTCTGCCGTACCTTCTCCCGGTCCCTGGTGGGCTGGTGCAGGGTCTGGAGCCACACGTTGCCCAGGGCCAGCATGGAGTAGGTGTCGTTCTGAGTGGACGGCTGCTTGAGGATACGCTCAAACTTCTTCTGACCCGGACCCCACTCCTGCTTGGCCAAGTGGAGATTCCCAATCAGGGACCAGGCGTCTGGGTGATCCTGATTAATCTGCAGAGCCTCTTTGAACCAGTCGGAAGCTTCATAGAAGTTTCCTTTGTCACGAGCCATTGCGCCAAGTCGCAGGTAACCTGCAAGCAACAACAAAGGACCAATTGATACGCACACACCCTAAGGAGACAGACATTAACTAAAAAGTATAGTGTGTCTTCAGTGCTTACAGTCAACGTAGTTGGGATGTTCCCTCAGGATGTTCTTGTAGAGTTTCTCCGCCTCGTGGAATTCGCACATGGCCTCGTAGAGCCTGGCTAGGTTGTAAGAGGTGGTGACAGAGATGGCGTTGTAGTAATGCTCGTCATGCTCTCCCTCAGCTTTGGCCCGCTCCAAAGAGGCCAGGAAGTATTTCTAAACATGGACAGACAGAACAAACCCCTGAAATCTATTTATAGCTCTGTTGTGTCTACTAGGGTTGGGCGATGTCTGGAATGACACATCGTCCTGTTCAAACATCATTGATATACAATTGTACTGTAAAAAAAATTATAATAATAATAATAATAATAATAATAATAATCTGGGGGGTGCGCGTTGAGCACGGAGAGGTCAGTCAATTGGCGGGAAGAAGGCACTATAAAGGACACATTGCTAGGCCTAGTTATTTATCTAGTCTAGGCTGTTGAACGATTTACAAAATTGGGAGAGCAATGTTTCTCTTGTTCATAAAAATACTCCGATAGGAGCTAAAAACGAATATTACAGCCGTATCAAGTGTAGTCTATTGTAATTTCATTAGGCGACTTTCCGATAGTTTCAGACAAAATTAAAAAAAGGCGTGATGGGATTTCACTATAGTACAGTCTGCCGTATGCTAAAACAGGAACAAAAAAAAACTCTGGCTCCTTGGTGGGAAAGAAAAGCCTGTCTTCACCTGTTTGGCAGTTGTTTGGTTTCAGGCTGAATTATAAAGGTGAGCCAGACTCCAGAGGTGCAGTCAAATTCAAATATGCTAGACCACCATGTGACATCACGATGTCGTCACTATCGACAATGGCTGTCAAACATCAAACACAAAGGCATGTTAGGAAACTACAAATAGCCATTCTAGTAGTTCATGAATTCATTGCTACAACATGTAAATGTCTAAATCTAGTCAGGAAGCTCTGCCATCCTCCTAAACTGTACCTTGGCCTCTCCCAGGTTCCCCAGTCTGAAGTGGAGAGCCCCCAGGTTGTTGAGGATCTCAGGGGGGACGTCAGCCTGGACCTTCTCCTGCAGAATGCGGGTGGCCGTGCCGTAGGCAGAGAGGGCGCCCTGGATGTCGGTCTGCTCCAGGATCTGAGCCAGCTCGATCCAGGCCTCAACGTCATCAGGGTACTGCTCGGTTACCTTCTTCAGATGACCCTGCAGAACACAAAGACATTACATCTTATTGATTTTAGCAATAGTGTTGATTAACATCTACAGAGTTACAAGTGAATACTTCATGTGAGGGTCACCTTCGCATAGCTGTTTTACTTACTTTGGCAATGTCTCTCTTTTCCTGATCATCTGAAGTAGCATAAAGAGATCCCAGGATCTTCATGGTTTCATAGTTGTTGGGGTAGGCCTTTAGGACCTTCTCAAAACACTGGGCTGCATTCTCCTTGTCTCTACGGTACACGTACATCTGCCCCAGGCCAAAGAAAGGCAGCACAAAGGTAGACGAGGCAAATTGGGTGGCCTGGTAGTAGTACTGGAAGGCCTGGTCATAGTCCTCCTGAAACACACAAGAAGGAGAGATGTAATGCCCATTCAATTAGAAAAGCAAGAGTCTTCCCGAAAAATAAACTGAGGCCTTAGCGTTTACCTGTACATGAAAGGAGCGGGCCAACTGGTAGCAGCTCTCAGCCTGCATTGCTTCCACCTCTGTGTTGTGAAATGCATGGAGAGCCAGGTGCTGCACTTTACTGTAGTCCTGAAAATAAGAAAGTACATCAATGTGAATGATAAACGATGCTCAAGTCAAGACATGCTACTATATACCAGGAATAAGATGACAACCCTCTCACCTTTTTGAAGAAGAAGTGGTTAGCCAGGTGGTTGAGCACCATGGGGTTGCTGGGGTCGATGGTGTAGGCTCTGGATAAGAGCTGCACTCCATTCTTGATGGAGTCGGGCTCCTTGCTGTTGAGCTCCAGCACAGCCAAGCCCACAAGGGCTCCCACACACTTGGAGTTGAGCTCCAGGGCCCGGCCAAAGGCCAGACGGGCCTTCTCCAGCTTACTGAGCTTGACAAAGCAGTGGCCCATCCCCAGCCTCACCTCGGCTGGTAAGATAAATAGTGATGGTATATTAGGAGAGACCAGGGATATTATTCATTTTAATATGACAGGTGGAAGTGAAATGCTTACCAGGACATCCAGGGTTTGTGCGTAGAGCCTTCTTGTAGTAGGCCAATGCTCCCCTGTAATCCTTCTTATTGAAGGAGATGCAAGCTTTACCTGTTGAAATTAAATGTATAGTGGTTAGGCCCCATTTCGAAGTGAACCTTTGTAGTTGTAATGGTAGATCTTTCCCTTTGTGTTTTACTTACCAAGTAGAGCAGGGATGTTATTGGTAGACTGGTTCAAGACAAAGTGGAACTGAGCATCAGCCTGGTCCATTTTGTCCCCCTCCAGCAGGCAGAAACAGGCTCTTCCCAACAAGTGGTTCTGTTACAAACAAATAGATTACTCTTGGTTATGATTTTTTGTGTTGGGGAAATTAACTTTCACATTCTCCAATAAATTGTTAAGCTGATTATCTTACCTGGTCGTACATGATGATCTTGTCTGCCATGGTGTAGAGCAGGGTGGCCTGAGTGATGAGCTCCTTCTTGGCATCTTTGTTCTTCTCTTTACGTGCCTGCTGGACATAGTAGGCTGCCAAGGTGTCCAGACAGGTCATCTGGTCCTTCTCATGGTCTCTGTAGTCTAGGTTCCCATCGATACGGGCCGCCTCCAGCAGCTTGACAAAGTCCTCCGTCTTCGTCTGTTTGTAATACTCCAGCTAAAAGAAAAATATGTCTGTGTTTATTTTGGTGACAAACAATCCATAAACAAACCATCAGTCAGTGTGAATGCAACTACATAACTCACCAGGGAGGATAGCCCATTTCCTGAGATCTGTATAACATTTAGACACCGTGGGAGATATTTGCCGACACGTACCTGTTTGGCAACACTTTTCCCATGTTGGAGAGTATATCCGTGGTTGGTGGACAGTTCTGATAAGGAACTTGTTATTTGTGTCGCCGGACTGTGCCCAGGAAATAATTACATTAAATTGTTAGATGCTACCACCCCCCTCTAAATCAAAACATTCCATGTTTTGTCTCCGTGTTTCACACCTGTTTGTCTAGCTAATCAGCCTCACAATTGGGCAGCATGCTGCTGCAGACGGGTAGTAGAACAGTGTCTGTGCGCCCAAACATTGACATCCATGTTTGGTTTTGCCTTGGTAGCCTATAACAAATGGATTCAATTATTTCCTTCGGCGATGCAGACAACAATTTCCTAATCAAAACTGTCCACGGATATACTCTCCAACATAGGAAGTGTCTCCAAACAGGCACAGGTCAGCAAATATCTCACACGCCTCTCCAATGGTATGCCATAAGATGGAATGTTACTGTTAAAATAACTGTAAATGGCGGCAAGCCTGCAGGGCTACAGGGAGGAGTTACAGGTATAACAGTAGAAATTACAATCTAACTGTATTTGATGCATCACTCATAGAGAGTAATATGTGCAACTGTCATTTCAACCATTTCGTTTCTTAAGGCTTAAATTAATTATCATACCAGTCTATGTATTCATACTTACAGCAAGAGCAATCCATATGTGCAACTGTGTATGCTCCTGTTTCAGGATACTGATTACCTCATCTCCTTCTGGCAGCTGGTCGAAATCAAGCTCAATGACCTGCAGAACAAATGTCTATGTGAACACCAGTTCGTACACATACAACATGACATGTGACCTTTCACCTATGGCTAAACAGCTTGATCAGAAAGGCTAAGTTAATTTATGAAATGTTTTGACTGGGGACAAGAAGTGGCTGCATTTACTAGTTAGCTTACTGAATGATCGGAAAGACAATATCAGTGTAGAGCATGGTGGCCTTTACAACTCAAATCTTGGTTATGACCCATCATTTTCATGACTGATAGTAAAAAATAAAAAAAAATAAAAGTAAAAAAATCTCAGAAGTTGTTAGCGATCTGGCTGACGTTAGTCAACAAGCACAGGGCAATACTACGTTAGCTAACGTTAGTAGGCTAGCTATAGCAATCCACGGTCAAACAAAGCAGCGTAGGTAGGTAGTCCTTACCTCATCGGTGTCCCGTAAGGGGATTTCAATTGATCCCCGAGACATCTTGGCTGATGGAAATCCACGTCCCTACACCAATATATTCCCAAGATTCGTTCAGCTGTCGCTGTGGTCTCGAGGATCTGGCTCCACTTCCGCTCTACAACAAATACATGGATGTTCACAAAACAATGTCCGGGTAGGACAGCGAGCGACTGTTCGGAATAAAATGACCCACTGGTGTAATACCGGTAGCAAATAAAAGTGTCCTCCTGACTAATCCAGCTGTTGTTCTCTCTCTTCTTGGCAGCCCAAACTTCTTTCAACTGAAAGAGAAACATTCTGTATTTTCACAGTAGTCTTTGTTTTATTTTCAAACGTAGTAGGTCTAGTTGTTGTTTAGAAACCTGTAAATGTTTGTTAATAATAAAATGTGTTGTGTTCACTATTTTAGCATGTGCAAAGTAGGGAACTAGAATTTGTACATTATGCAGTGTGCCAGTATGCCTTTCAAGTCAAGCTCCATAGTGGTCATATTTCGAGAACATCAAAACCGTACTGTATCATGGGTACATTGTGACTGACTGATCTACAAATAATAAAAGACAAGAAAGGGAAGGAAAGGCAGGACAATCAATCAAAATTGATTGGTTGATTGGTTGATGATTGATTAAGGGAGGGGAAAATAAGATAATAATAAAAGCTGTTATAATTGTGATAATCATCTGTGGTGTGTTTCTGTGACCTGTTCCCAGTTCTTCATTGACCCTGCCCTGTCCTAAAGAATCTGATTGCTACTGGTGATTTCCTATTGGTTTATACAGGAGATGTTATGCAGATGATCTAGAATCATTTGATATGTTAAACTGACTAATGTTAATTCAAAAAGTCCATTAACTGATTTATTGTTTGCTGGCCTGAGCCAGCAATTGGTGGAGCTGAGGGGAGGGGGTGGGGGTGTCAGCTGGTTTTGATGTGTGGCAGTGAATGATCAAAACAGGCAAAGGCTACACTCACTGAAGAGCATCTTGAGGGTTTCCCACTGCAAACTGGCAGCAATAGAATTGTCTAAAATTAGTGTGCATTTTTGACTAGCTTGTGTGATGAGATGTAGCTAGTTGTTATACGTTTTCATATGCACATTTTCTGCCGCTTTCAAAGGAACATTCCTCAACTGGAAGGTAAAGACTTTATTTTTTTGTATTCTCACCGCTTTTCCTAACATATCTAACATTCTTAGGGTAAGTGTGTATGTCTTGTATAACTTCATAATGCAATCTTGATTAAATAATAACTGTAAATATCTCATGTAGGCTACTTGACATCTAGTAAGCTTAGACAACCTCTCTCTGTTTTGTTACGTAATGTTTCCACTGTCTTTCTTTGCTTCGTGTGCTGTTGACTGACCTGCAGTTTCAGTTACATGACTATCACAAATCTAGTCCCTGGTTAGGTTAAAGTGGTCATTCCTTTCTCTTGACCAGGGACCCAAAAGGAAAAAACACATGAGTTCAGGAAACATAAGTTAACAAAAGAACATTCACATTCTAACTGGCCCTTAATACATTACCGTGCATGTACGTATGGTATTATATACATATAATGCACTTCTACAGAGATAGAATAGTCCTTAACAAACTAACTCAAACTTTCCGCCCACAATCAAATAGAAATATATAAAACAACACTTCGATTCTAACAATTTCTTGAAACTCAATCTTCAGACTTTTTCAGACTAATTTGTAAACCACTATGACAAGTATCTTATATGCATTGTCATATTTTTCTTTATACAGAGAGATGTTATGGCCTCGGAGAACTTACTGAATGGAGATCAGAGCTTTCATGGGGAACAATCTGAATCTAATCTTCTGAGGAGCCAGGGTGAGAACCATGAAAGCAGCAGGCCATCAACTCAGACCAGGCCGATGAGAGAGGACAGAAAGGGATACATAGCACCAGCTCTCTCAAGGGACTCTGGAGTTAGTTCCATAGACCATCACCAGGTGCCGGAAAGCAATGAAAGTAAGCATTGATATTAATATTGACTTATTGTCAATGGCCTAATACCTTATCATAATACAGAACATCTTGATAACCAGGCATTTATTTTTTCAGAGCAGCAAACAGAATGCTTTTATTTTGAAAGATGTGTATAGACATCTAAGTTTAAAACTACTTTCACCACTGCACTTTGACTTCTGCTTTCGCTTATTTGAAGTTGTACATGACAAAGCGTGATGGATGTTTTAGTGTGGAGCAGCTATGGACCAGAGGATTCTACTGAAGAAACCATGGACACAAGTACATTTTCTGAGGAAGAGCTTCTTGATATAACATTT
Organism: Oncorhynchus mykiss; assembly: GCF_013265735.2. Lineage (NCBI taxonomy): Eukaryota > Metazoa > Chordata > Actinopteri > Salmoniformes > Salmonidae > Oncorhynchus > Oncorhynchus mykiss. Next base: position 25,721,103 of record NC_048590.1, on the reverse strand, counting down.
GAGGCATGCAATACCGCTGGCACAGGTACAAATCACCTCTTGTAATAACAGCGGTACATTAGTGTTCTCTTTGTGTACTGGCATGCTTCCTAAGTCTTTGTTCTCCATAGGAGAGGTTCTGGTCTCCACGATCATGCAGTACCTGCAGACGATGACTAGCCAGAGCCCAGAACAGGACAGGCTGAATGCTTTGAATCGTATGCTGGACCCTGAGTGCCGGGACCCCGCTATTAGCAGGGCCAAATTCCAATCCACCATGAGGGAGTGGATTGCCCAGTGCAGCCAGGATGGGTAAAGAAAAATCCTTCAGACAGCTAACTGCTATAGAATGTTCATCTGCAGCAGCCTTATAATCAACAACATGCCTCAGAAGATTTGCCACTAAATATGACTCACATTTATAGTTGATTGCATCTGTTTGTGTGATTTATTTTGATAAAACATTGGTTAATCTTGCTAATCTGCTGTGTACCTATAATTGGAGACTAGTGATTGTTTGTATCTTTCAGCATGCATGAGGACGACAAACATATTTCAGGGGAAAACCCTTGTAAAGTGTCTATAAATGGTAAGGTTTTACTTTTGTAGGCAGCCTGGAAATCCGTCTCAGATTACAGTGCAGCACTGACTGTGTTGTTCTTTCAGGGAGGGATTTCTCAGGTCCTGAAACTGCCTTCTCAGAGAGAGAACAGTGTCATTGGTAAGTTATTCAGCTTTCTCAGTCACTCATGATTTGACTCTTTCTATGCAGTACTATTTCTGTATTCTACTGTATTCAACTGGCTTCCAGTTGAAGCTCGCATTGGCCCTCCCACCCCTACGGGAGGGCATCTCCCGTTCAGCCCAGTCAAATCTCTTCTCTGTCCTGGCACCCCTGTCATGTTGTCTTGTCTCTGTCCTTTCCCTTCACCCTGTCTCCCTCTGCTGGTCGTTGTTATGTTACCTTTTCTCCCCCTCTTTTCCCCAGCTGTGCCTTGTCTCCTCCTAATTACCCATTCACCCCGTTCCCCACCTGTTCCCTTTTTCCCTCTGATTAGGTCCCTATATCTCTCTCTGCTTCTGCTCCTGTCCTTGTCGGATTCTTGTTTGTTTGTTTGTGTCATTCATGCCTGAACCAGACCATCGTCGTGTTCCTGTAACCTTGTCCTGTCCTGTCGGAATCTGCCTGTCCGTCTGAGCCTACGTTTTGTTTTGTAATTAAAGATACTCTGTTTTGTTAATTCGCTTTTGGGTCCTCATTCACGCACCGTAACAGAAGAATCCGACCAAGAATGGACCCAGCGACTTCGGATCCTCTCCACTCAGCCGTCGAGATCCAGGGAGCGATGCTAGGCAGACACGAGCAGGAATTGTCTGCTGCTCGACATGCCGTTGAGACCCTGGCCACCCAAGTCTCCAACCTCACAGAACAGGTTCACCATCTCCGCCTCGATCCACCGGCCACTTCCAGGGCTTTCGAATCTCCGGAGCCCAGAATCAATAACCCGCCGTGTTACTCTGGGGAGCCCACTGAATGCCGCTCGTTCCTCACCCAGTGTGATATTGTGTTTTCTCTCCAGCCCAACACTTACGCCAGGAGCACTGCTCGTGTCGCCTACGTCATATCTCTCCTTACTGGACGGGCTCGTGAGTGGGGCACGGCAATCTGGGAGGCAAGGGCTGAGTGTACTAACCAGTATCAGGACTTTAAGGAGGAGATGATACGGGTTTTTGATCGATCTGTTTTTGGGGAGGAGGCTTCCAGGGCCCTGTCTTCCCTATGTCAAGGCAATCGATCCATAACAGACTACTCTATTGAGTTTCGCACTCTTGCTGCCTCCAGTGGCTGGAACGAGCCGGCTTTGCTCGCTCGTCTTCTGGAGGGTCTCCGCGCAGAGGTAAAGGATGAGATTCTCTCCCGGGAGGTTCCTTCCAGCGTGGATTCCTTGATTGAACTCGCTATTCGCATTGAGCGACGGGTTGATCTTCGTCACCGAGCTCGTGGAAAGGAGCTCGCGTTCTCCGTTGCCCCCCTCTCCGCATCACTACCATCTTCCTCTGCCGGCTCGGGAGCTGAGCCTATGCAGCTGGGAGGTATCCGCATCTCGACTAAGGAGAGGGAACGGAGAATCACCAACCGCCTCTGTCTCTATTGCGGTTCTGCTGGTCATTTTGTCACTTCATGTCCAGTAAAAGCCAGAGCTCATCAGTAAGCGGAGGGCTACTGGTGAGCGCTACTACTCCTGTCTCTCCTTCAAGATCCTGCACTACCTTGTCGGTCCATCTACGCTGGACCGGTTCGTCAGCTTCCTGCAGTGCCTTAATAGACTCTGGGGCGGAGGGCTGTTTTATGGACGAGACCTGGGCTCGGGAACATGACATTCCTCTCAGACAGTTAAGGGAGTCCACGGCCTTGTTCGCCCTGGATGGTAGTCCTCTCCCCAGGATTCAGCGTGAGACGCTACCTTTAACCCTCACTGTTTCTGGTAATCATAGCGAAACCATTTCTTTTTTGATTTTTCGTTCACCTTTTACACCTGTTGTTTTGGGCCATCCCTGGCTAGTTTGTCATAATCCTTCCATTAATTGGTCTAGTAATTCTATCCTCTCCTGGAACGTCTCTTGTCATGTGAAATGTTTAATGTCTGCTATCCCTCCTGTTTCCTCTGTTTCTTCTTCACAGGAGGAGCCTGGTGATTTGACAGGGGTGCCGGAGGAATATCACGATCTGCGCACGGTGTTCAGTCGGTCCAGGGCCACCTCTCTTCCTCCACACCGGTCGTATGATTGTAGTATTGATCTCCTTCCGGGAACCACTCCCCCCCGGGGTAGACTATACTCTCTGTCGGCTCCCGAACGTAAGGCTCTCGAGGATTATTTGTCTGTAGCTCTTGACGCCGGTACCATAGTCCCCTCCTCCTCTCCCGCCGGAGCGGGGTTTTTTTTTGTCAAGAAGAAGGACGGGTCTCTGCGCCCCTGCATAGATTATCGAGGGCTGAATGACATAACAGTTAAGAATCGTTATCCGCTTCCTCTTATGTCTTCAGCCTTCGAGATCCTGCAGGGAGCCAGGTTTTTCACTAAGTTGGACCTTCGTAACGCTTACCATCTCGTGCGCATCAGGGAGGGGGACGAGTGGAAGACGGCGTTTAACACTCCGTTAGGGCACTTTGAATACCGGGTTCTTCCTTTCGGCCTCGCTAACGCTCCAGCTGTCTTTCAGGCATTAGTCAATGATGTCCTGAGAGACATGCTGAACATCTTTGTTTTCGTTTACCTTGACGATATCCTGATTTTTTCACCGTCACTCCAGATTCATCTTCAGCACGTTCGACGTGTCCTCCAGCGCCTTTTAGAGAATTGTCTTTTTGTGAAGGCTGAGAAGTGCACTTTTCATGCCTCCTCCGTCACATTTCTCGGTTCTGTTATTTCCGCTGAAGGCATTAAGATGGATCCCGCTAAGGTCCAAGCTGTCATTGATTGGCCCGCTCCTAAGTCACGCGTCGAGCTGCAGCGCTTTCTCGGCTTCGCGAACTTCTATCGTCGTTTCATCCGAAATTTCGGTCAGGTGGCAGCTCCTCTCACAGCCCTTACTTCTGTCAAGACGTGCTTTAAGTGGTCCGTTTCCGCCCAGGGAGCTTTTGATCTCCTCAAGAATCGTTTTACATCCGCTCCTATCCTTGTTACACCTGACGTCTCTAGACAGTTCGTTGTCGAGGTTGACGCGTCAGAGGTGGGCGTGGGAGCCATTCTTTCTCAGCGCTCCCTCTCTGACGACAAGGTCCACCCATGCGCGTATTTTTCTCATCGCCTGTCCCCGTCGGAACGTAACTATGATGTGGGAAACCGCGAACTGCTCGCCATCCGGTTAGCCCTAGGCGAATGGCGACAGTGGTTGGAGGGGGCGACCGTTCCTTTTGTCGTTTGGACTGACCATAGGAACCTTGAGTACATCCGTTCTGCCAAACGACTTAATGCGCGTCAGGCGCGTTGGGCGCTGTTTTTCGCTCGTTTCGAGTTCGTGATTTCTTATCGTCCGGGCTCTAAGAACACCAAGCCTGATGCTTTATCTCGTCTCTTCAGTTCTTCAGTAGCCTCCACTGACCCCGAGGGGATTCTCCCTGAGGGGCGTGTTGTCGGGTTGACTGTCTGGGGAATTGAGAGGCAGGTAAAGCAAGCGCTCACTCACACTCCGTCGCCGCGCGCTTGTCCTAGGAACCTTCTTTTCGTTCCCGTTCCTACTCGTCTGGCCGTTCTTCAGTGGGCTCACTCTGCCAAGTTAGCCGGCCACCCTGGCGTTCGGGGTACGCTTGCTTCCATTCGCCAGCGTTTTTGGTGGCCCACCCGGGAGCATGACACGCGTCGTTTCGTGGCTGCTTGTTCGGTCTGCGCGCAGACTAAGTCCGGTAACTCCCCTCCTGCCGGCCGTCTCAGGCCGCTTCCCATTCCCTCTCGACCGTGGTCTCACATCGCCTTAGATTTTGTCACCGGACTGCCTTCGTCAGCGGGGAAGACTGTTATTCTTACGGTTGTCGATAGGTTCTCTAAGGCGGCTCATTTCATTCCCCTTGCTAAGCTTCCTTCTGCTAAAGAGACGGCACAAATCATCATCGAGAATGTTTTCAGAATTCATGGCCTTCCGTCAGACGTCGTTTCGGACAGAGGTCCGCAATTCACGTCTCAATTTTGGAGGGAGTTTTGCCGTTTGATTGGGGCTTCCGTCAGTCTCTCTTCCGGCTTTCACCCCCAGTCTAACGGTCAAGCAGAACGGGCCAATCAGACTATTGGTCGCATCTTACGCAGTCTTTCTTTTCGCAACCCTGCGTCTTGGTCAGAACAGCTCCCCTGGGCAGAATACGCCCACAACTCGCTTCCTTCGTCTGCAACCGGGCTATCTCCTTTTCAGAGTAGCCTCGGGTACCAGCCTCCGCTGTTCTCATCTCAGTTCGCCGAGTCCAGCGTCCCCTCCGCTCAGGCTTTTGTCCAACGTTGCGAGCGCACCTGGAAGAGGGTCAGGTCTGCACTTTGCCGTTATAGGACGCAGACTGTGAGGGCTGCTAATAAGCGTAGAACTAAGAGTCCTAGATATTGTCGCGGTCAGAGAGTTTGGCTCTCCACTCAGAACCTTCCCCTTAAGACGGCGTCTCGCAAGTTGACCCCGCGGTTCATTGGTCCGTTCCGTATTTCTCGGGTCATTAATCCTGTCGCAGTTCGACTTCTTCTTCCGCGATACCTTCGTCGCGTCCACCCGGTCTTCCATGTCTCTTGTGTTAAGCCCGTTCTTCGCGCCCCCGCTCGTCTTCCCCCCCCCCCCCCCCATCCTTGTCGAGGGCGCACCCATCTACAGGGTCCGCAGGATTTTGGACATGCGTCCTCGGGGCCGTGGTCACCAGTACCTTGTTGATTGGGAGGGGTACGGTCCGGAGGAGAGGAGTTGGGTTCCCTCTCGGGACGTGCTGGACCGTGCGCTGATCGAGGATTTCCTCCGTTGCCGCCAGGTTTCCTCCTCGAGTGCGCCAGGAGGCGCTCGGTGAGTGGGGGGGTACTGTCATGTTGTCTTGTCTCTGTCCTTTCCCTTCACCCTGTCTCCCTCTGCTGGTCGTTGTTATGTTACCTTTTCTCCCCCTCTTTTCCCCAGCTGTGCCTTGTCTCCTCCTAATTACCCATTCACCCCGTTCCCCACCTGTTCCCTTTTTCCCTCTGATTAGGTCCCTATATCTCTCTCTGTTTCTGCTCCTGTCCTTGTCGGATTCTTGTTTGTTTGTTTGTGTCATTCATGCCTGAACCAGACCATCGTCGTGTTCCTGTAACCTTGTCCTGTCCTGTCGGAATCTGCCTGTCCGTCTGAGCCTACGTTTTGTTTTGTAATTAAAGATACTCTGTTTTGTTAATTCGCTTTTGGGTCCTCATTCACGCACCGTAACAACCCCAGTGGTGGAACTAGCTGCCCCCTGAAGCTAGGACAGCAGAGTCCCTGCCCATCTTCCAAAAACATCTGAAAACCTACCTCTTCAAACAGTATCTTAAATAATTATCCTCCTCACCCCCCCCCCCCCCCCCCCCCCTCTGCCAATAAAAAAAAGACACACACATATCTTCTAGCTCTGACTCTACTGACAGCTATATTATGGAGGAAAATGTTACTTTCTATGACTGTGATATGTGGTTGTCCCACTGTGATATGTGGTTGTCCCACTGTGATAAGTAGTTGTCCCTCTATCTCAAGATTAATGCACTAACTGTAAGTCACTCTGGTAAAATAATACAATTTAAAATGTAAATGTATTAATGCTATAAATCTGACTTCTCCTTTGGCTCTAGTGATTCCAGGGAGTTGCTGGCCACTGTGTCTGAGTTGAAGCATGCACACCGCAGAATGAGTAAGCAGAACAACAGCCTGTTGAGGACTGTATCTCAGGGTGAGGACACCAACCTGCAGCTCACAGTGGAGATCACTGAACTAAGTGCCAAGCTGGCCAGGTACTGTCTGTGAGGATGGAGCAATATGTTGTTTTGATATGGTGGAACATTATATGGATTCATTATTGCAAGGCTTGGTAGTTCTGATGATTTACTGTTGTAAAACTGTCTGTGTGACATCCCCAGTGCCCAGCGGTCAGCAAGGAGAACCAGGTCCCTTGTAGAGGAGCTGGAGGAGGCCAGGAGAGCCCTGAGGGAGGCAAAGGAGAGAGCCAGCCAAGCCCAGGCTAGCAGCTGCAAACTGGTACTGCACTCAGCTCTTAGCAGGAAATGACATATAAGGAAAGGACATACAAATGGCTTAGGCCAGAGTGTGGATGATTTTATTGGAATGTATACATTTCCATGTACATTGTACCTTTTTTCAATTTTAGAGCAAAGAATGTGACTGTCTGAAAGCACACATTAAAGTGCTTGAAGACAAGGTAACTTTGATCTTTATTATTATTTTATAATGTATGTACAACGTTTGTCATGCCACAAACTGTCCACTATCTGTGTGTGACACAATCCCTTTCATATCTGCAGAATGAACAACTCACACTCGAGGGGACTTGTTCCGAAGATTGTCTCAACAAATTGAGGAAGGTTAATGCTGAGATGAGGGTAAGAACTGTTGGCCAGAACATCTCTGTCTGTCACTGAGATAAGAGTGCAGTAATGGAGATCCTCTCATTTGTTTTGCAGGAGGAACTTGAAGAGACCCTTGTCATGCTGACTGTAAGAGACAGGGAACTCATTAAGGTTAGTGTACCATACCTTCACACATAGAGGGTTCATTCTCTGTTTTACAACGACTGCATTGGTAGATTTCTCTTTTTCTTCTGTTCCTTTCCAGAAAGACATACTGATGGATAAGCTGAAGAACTCTCATCTGGAGAACCACAGAATCATTGAGGTATCTTCACATTAACATTCATCATTTCAAGTTCCTGTAGTTATGCCTGTGCACTAGCAGAAAGTAGCTCTGATTGTTTTTTCCCTGTAATTGAAGGGGCTACAGTCAGAGTTTATGCATTTATCAGAGCATTCCCAGCAAGCTCTTTTGAGGTAAGTGCTGTCAATAATTTCTATGTCCATATGCTACTTGTCATTGTTTTTGTTACCAACATCTCACCCAACAGCTGTTCAGGTGACATATTTGTTGGAGCTCATTCGTGACTGAGAATGTATGTGAGTGACATCATCACAATGGGACATGCTAGGGGTCAGTGGGGTCAGTGTGTTTAACCTGGTAGTGTGCTGCTGTAATTCATAGGTTTGACATGTACTGTAGCAGTCCACCAGGTTTCCAGGGAAGGAGTGGAGGTGTTCCTAACCACCGCTCTCTGCATGCTGAGATCCAGGACATTCAGCAGGTGACAAAGGCTTTAGTTCTGCAGTTGGTTGTCAAAAGCCCTATTGCGTTACTATAGGTTTATTATAACAATGTATTTCCCTCAGCAACGTGGGGTTCTGGAGGAGATGACTGGTCCAGTATGTGGGGTTCGGACCTCTCACACTCAGAGGGACGATATCCAAAACATAATTCACAGGATCAAGTCTGCTGAGCTGGCCCACCTTCTCCACGCACACTACCCAGAGAGAGTGAGAACACACACACACACACACACACACACACACACACACACACACACACACACACACACACACACACACACATTCATAAATAAATACTAACACCGTCAGAAGGGTTTTGAGGGTCTAATGTCTGTTCAATCACTCAGGATTCTGTTGGCGGTTGTGCTGTTGAGACCCTGGAGAGGCCATATCCCCACAGCCAGCAGTCACAGCCTAGCATCAAGCAGCAGCTGGTTAATGTGTATGTGAGTTTTTATCCCCTTCTCTCTTCTGTTGTGATTACTGACATAATAAAAGTACGACAATGATTGCTATTTATTGAAACCCATTCTGATAATAAAAAAGCCTTGTGTTGCTACTTGCCAGAGCAATTATATGGACTACTATTATGTCATCCGTAGTAGTTACTGGCTTTCTGTCTAAGATGTTAGAGATAATGGCAGTTTTAGGATCCTCGGTTGGTTCAAGATGTAACAATGTGTGAGTGAGTTGTTTATAAAGTCCAGGCTGTTATTCCAGACTGAAGGAACTGGAGCTGCAGACGACTCTGTGGGAGGAGAGAGAGGAGAAGGTGGCGGAACAGCGGAGGCTACGGGAGCAGCAGGAGCAGAAGCAGAAGTCCCAGGCCAAGAAGGAAGCTGTGGTGAACTGGTGGAGAACCCTTAAGGTGGAGGGGAGTAGGACCAAGGCCAAGCCGGAAGACACCCTGACCCAGCCCAGCCAGGTCCTCACTGAGACAGAGTCCAAGCTTCAACAGGCAGAGCACACCATCACAAAGATTAGGGAACAGGTATGCCACCTTGAGGCGGCTCTGAGAACTGCCCAGGAGGGCGTAGCTGAGCACAAAAACATTCAGGACAGGGTGGGAGTTCTTCACAAGGACAAGGAGACCAACACGGTGAGAGAGGGACCTGGCTGGACTGGGGAGGAGGCATCAAAGGAGCGTAAGGACGTGGCTGTGGCTACAGACCCTGTGGAGGACCCAGGTAGATCAGAGAAGGTAGCAGGCCAGTTTGTGACCTCAGAGGGTCTGCTGGTAACCCTCAGGAGGATGGAGGCCATGGTCAGCAGTGCCCTGGAGGCAGCTGAGCTGGTTAGGGAGAGTCAGCAAAGGGTCAGCCAGGTCAAGGAGAGGATGGAGAGCATCACTCAGAAGATGGAGGAAGCTCTGACCAGAGCAGCGGACACAGAGGGTCAGCTCATTTCCCTGGAGGCCAGGGTCACAGCCAAACCTCAGGTCAGTTTGCATAGTCTTTTCTGTGTATTACAAGAATAGTGAGCTCAAATAAGCACTGACAGTGAAAGTTTAGAATATTCATTAATGTGCAATTTGAATATGCAACCCCACATATATGCTCACGTCTGCTTTTGCAATGATTACCAATGATCTACTAGGCTGTGTTTCTTTTCCTCCTGTAAAACTCTTAAAAGTTATTTACAGCCGTTTCATTTGCATTTCCTTTCTCTCTTCTGTTCCAAAGTTGCCAGGTCCTGTAGGGCAGACAGCCCAGCCTGATGTTGAAGCTATAGGCAGAGACAGATCCAGGAACCCCTCTCCACCAGAGCCTGTGACGGAAAGCTACAGCAAGTCTCGATGGCCCCTTATAAGCGGTATGATGAGACTACTACTACTGAAATACAGGGCAAACACGGCATTTGTATGTCACTGACTGTAGCAGTATTAATTAGCCTACTCTACTGTAATAGGAGAAACACAGAGGGAAACAAATTCGTTAGCCACATTCCTTTTTATTAGTAATCGCTGGGGATGTTACTGAAATAGACCCAGCAGACTGTAACGTACACAAAGCAGCTGGCGTAGAGAGGCTGAAGGCCCCTTGGTGAGTGTCACTCATCATGAAAGGTTTACTGTGACCACCATGGGCCTTGCCCTTTTTTTCTGTGTCTCAGGAGCCCAAGCCCTATTATCTGGGGAGGAATAGAGGAAGCCCCTCAGTAGAAACACCAGGATGTAAACAGTGAACATTTGGTGTGGTTTGCTCTCACAGCTAGAGGGAAGACCAGCTCTGTTTGGTTCACACGAAAGGGAGCCATGCTCATGTGACCTCCATGAGGAGAGTCCATCTATGCAAAGTCACAGCCTCATTGTTTATTGTTCGGTCAAGTTGATGAGTTTAGAAAATCTTGAGAATGCTGTAGATCAGTGGAAGTTGTTTGGTATGAACAGGCCTACTGGTCAGTGTTTGTAGTGTGTTGGCGATCAGATCACTACATTAGTTCTACAGTACAGTGTAGTTTATCACCTGACCCTTGCACCTGTTCTGCCAGGCTATTTGTGGTGATGAGAAGTCTTCTATTTGCTTAACAAGTGAAGCATCTGCCATGAGAACAGCAATATGCCAGAAGCATCCTCTGATGCTCAAATAACACTATGACACTTACCTTACGCATTCTCACCTGGCAGGCATTCACACAAACCCATAAAATATGGCACATACGGCATACGGTAGGTACTGCAGGCAATGCAGGTGGGATATGTGATATGTGGACTACTGAAAGCCAGCACCAGGCTAATGTAATACCTCTGAACGTGGGCTGTTAGTCATCTAACCCCATTGATGTGACTCCTAGTGGCTTTCACTTTAGAAGGAACTAAAAGGAGCTCTGGATGCCAGCATCGACTCTAGCTTGGTATTCAAAATCAAATGCAATCCATCCAGTAAAACAGGATTAACCTCCAGCAAGACAGGATTAACCTCCAGCCCTCCCCGCATGCAAATTAAGATATCCTTTTACGGCTATGTTTCGACAACATCCGGTGAAATTGCAGAGAGCGAAATTGAAAATAGATTTGGAAAATATTTAACTTTCATACAATCACAATTGCAATACACCAAAATACAGCTTAACTTCTTGTTAATCCAGCCACCATCAGATTTCAAAAAGGCTTTACAGCAAAAGCTAACCATGCTATTATCTGAGGACAGCACCCCATCAAACAAACCCGCCAGGCGTGACACAAAACTCAGAAATAAACATATAATTCATACCTTACCTTTGAAGATCTTCTTCTGTTGGCACTCCAATATGTCCCATAAACATCACAAATGGTCCTTTTGTTCGATTAATTCCATCGTTATATCCCCAAAATGTCCATTCATTTGGTGCGTTTGATTCAGAAAAACACCGGTTCCAACTCGCTCAACATGACAACCATTTATCTAATAAGTTACCTGTAATCTTGGTCCAAACATTTCAAACAACTTTCCTTATCCAACTTTAGGTATTTTAAAATGTAAATAAACAATAACATTTAAGACGGAATACACTGTGTTCAATTGCGGCTAAAATGAAAGTGGAGCGAGCTTCAGGTCGCGCGCCCCAAACAAGAGTACACTAGGCTGGACCCTCGTTCTGAATAGCCGTACTTCTTCATTTCTCTAAAGAAAAACATCAACCAATTTCTAAAGACTGTTGACATCTAGTGGAAGCAATAGGAACTGCAACCAAGTGCCACAGAAATCTAGGTTCCCATATAAAACTAATTGAAAACACAGTGAACTCAACAAAAAACATTTCCTGGATGGTTTGTCCTCGGGGTTTTGCCTGTCAAATCAGTTCTGTTTTACTCACAGACATTATTTTAACAGTTTTAGAAACTTTAGAGTGTTTTATATCCAAATCTAGCAAGTATATGCATATCCTATCTTCTGGGCCTGAGTAGCAGGCAGTTTACTTTAGGCACGCTTTTCATCTGGACGTGAAAATACTGCCCCCTATCGCAAACAGGATATTTGGAATATACTTTACAAATGTAGGCCTGTTAAGGTGTTAGTAAAAGGCCAGTATTCCAACACACCTATTGTAACATCTCCTGAAATAAGCTTGTAGGATAGTAGTCTTCGTCTGTTTACCTTGTTATCAACATTCTACTAAGTCCCTCTACTCCGATTTACCCGTAAAACCCTAAAAGCAATTTTATATCCCCTGCACAATGGTTTCATACCAACCAGGGCAGTTTAATATGGGCTTGTGTTTATTAGAAGATATTAACTAGAATTCAAGTATGTTTTCTTCATACTGAACATTTTGTGCCAAAACATGTGTATTTAGTAGTACGGTAAACTAAAGCAATATTGTACATACTGTACTGTAGGCCCTATCACTATGTACAGTATCACTTGTACAGATGTTTATGGATTTTTACATGAGCAATACCTAAAGACTTGTGGAGCAGGTGTATGTCACAATCAAAAGATTGACTCAATTCACATACACATGTAACAAGATATTGAAATTGTTTTACTGAAATCAGCAGTGGCAGGAGCAAATGTGATAATTCTACTGTAGTCAGAAGCAAAAGGGCTCTTATGACCATTTATGCTTTTCTGAGCCTGAGAGCTCTCGGTGGCGACGTTGTAAAATAAATACTAGACAAGAATGAAGTGCTTCCAAGATGTTTTGCCAACGTGAAGTGCAATCGGATGTTTTCCTGTCTGTCCACTGTTGGAGTTGGATAGCTGTGATGTGGTTTCTTTTCTCAACCTGCCACTGACCCCAGTATGAATGAATTATAGATCCTTGTGATCATTCTATTTCCCCCTGTAATTAGATCTGAAAGCCATGAGGACGTTTCCAGTGATAAGGATGCTTCAAGTAGCATGTAGCATTGGTGTCATTTAGATTTCTGTTTGTTCGCAATGACGGAACGACACTGTCTTTCAGGAGAGGTTCAAAAGGATATGACACAATAGGCCTGCCGTGGGCCAAGTGCTTTCAACCAGAGGATCAAGCATCCCATGAAACTGGTTGCCAGGTTATTGTTGCCCCTAGAAATGGAGGTAGGGGGTGAGGTAGAGGACTTTCTGAAATACTGTCCGGTCCGCCAATTAGACAGACAGCTCAATCGGTGCGTCATCCTCAGAGGAATTACTCCTCAATTGAGTGGCATTAATTTACATGACATACAGTACCAGTAAGATGCAAATTGAGCCCTTCTCACTTTCTCTGGTTTGGTTCAAACAGGTGCCATTTATTCACGAACTGGAGGAGGCAGCAACAGTGGCAGCAAGGTAAGATATACATATTATTTTGTTTGTTTGTACTTTTGGTGTTGTATAGGCTAACATAACAAAGAAGAAATATTGTTTGCAAGTTCATATTTTACTACACGTCTTCCCACTTTGTCTACAATTCTGATCGATGTCATGTATTTCCTGTTGTAGTGACAGTTCACTGCCTGAATCATTACTATGTTTGTCTTATAACCTGGATGACTAGGCTCTTTGTTCTCTGTATCTGTTCAGTAGCATGATCCTGTGCCTCTGAATGGAACTTTGCTTTTTGATCTAATTGAGTCAAATACGAGAGGAATATCTAGAATGTTTTCTACAGCCCTTTCTCCTTTCCTCTCTAATCCTTTCTGGGCTTCAAACACCCAAACCTGAGATAAACAATTATCCTCACACTGTAGCAGAGGCCTGTCAGCCCATATTAGTGCAAACTGTACCGCTGCTCCCAGAACAATGAGATACAGGCTAGCTGTGTCATTATTGGATCATTTAATAATCACACACTAACAGAAGGCCTTTTCTCTTTGTTGAGATCTGATTTCAAATGGAAACAGGTTCCATAATGTGTCTGCTGTTACTGGTTCCACCTTCCATTTACTTTATGTGATGTGTAGTGTCCCCTGTTTCTCATACTGTCTCTTATGGTCTTATGGTCTATTAATGAACCGTAAAAAAGCATATAACCTCAGATAATCCATAACATTTGAGAAGCTTATCATGAGAGCTTTTTTAGTCTGTGTGCCTCTGTATGTAGATAACATAGGATGCAGATGTGTACACATACGTATGTATGTGCGTGTATGTCTGTGTGTTTTATTTTAGGTGCTCAGTAGGAGCTACCCACCCACCCTTCATTTCTTGAGTTTATGTAACTGCTTGGAACACTGTTTACACCCTTGTCCTAGACTCCAATCTGGTGGGGGATGGAGGAATGATAGTTTGAGTTATAAGGTGTTTAGATCAAACACACACACGTCCCAAACTCTACCCTTCCCTGGTCAGACCTCTGCCCCCACAAAATGATCACAGAGAGGAAAAAATAGCAACTTGGCGCTCACAGGCAGAGTACGAGCTCAGAGTTGGAGCTCAGAGTTGGAGTGTAATTCAGGAGATGTGATCAGTCAGGGCTGAGTGGAGTGGAGCGGCAGCCTTAGAGAAAAGCTGTACACATACACAGCAGCAGCAGCCCAGAGAGGCACACAGAGCCTTCTCCTTAAATGGTCAAAGCTCCCAGGAGTGAAAGAGAGGCTGGTGCTGGAAAAAAAGACGGGGAAAGGAAAAGAGACAGCCAGGGATAGCTAGGTTTTCTGTGAAAAAATCTGGGAATTACAGTTTGACTGAGGGAATGTTCTGTCGGGTGTTTTATGTGGAGTTTATGTGGAGCTAAGCAGTGAAGGTGGTATCTCTCACAGGAGGTTACAGGTACAGCTATTGATCTATTCTCTGCTCTGTGGACAGGTAGACATGATGTATTGTACGCACGTTCTATTTGTTTAGAGATTAGAGAGTCTGCAGCTGCATGATATGCACGTTATCATTAGTATCGTTGGCTATGTGCATCGAGTTGACAGCCATGTAAACATTTACACTGTTCAGCATCACTTTGGGGTTATTATGACTTTGTTGGAATATGCATATCTCTGCTGAGGGTCTATAGGCTGTCACTTATTGGGAAGATAGCAATAGTTTGCTAAGGGAGAACAATAATTACAAGACTTGGTTGGAAGTTGCACATACTGGGATTCTATGCATGACCAGCAGATGCTAATGCTTTTTTTGTTTTATTGCGATACTGTATATAGCCATGATCGCCTAAATGGCATTGGTATTTTGAACAAGCTCACTTGCCTCCCCCTCTATCTTTTCCCATCCATCTCTCATCTTTCTCACACTCCCTCCATATCCTGTTATCTGGGATGGTGGCTGTGTAACCACCACTTCCTCTGCCGGTTCTGTACTCCCTGTGCTTTACACAACCAAATTTTAAACAAATCTGGCAACAGGCAGAGGGCTTACGTAACAGGGGAGAAGGGGGTCGGGGCGAACGCTCTGCTCAGCTAACTTTATCATGAGGGAGCAGCGAGGCCAGCCCTCTGCCTTGCCGTGAGGTAACTCTGTGGCCCTCAGGGACCTGCCTGCTAAAGGGGACAGGCTGGAGGTTCCCAAAAATAGCTCTGGTCAGGGAAGAGAGAGGCTGAGAGGCCCTGTGTGTCCAGTGGACAGATCCTTGCAGGCGTGGATGTACTCCCGGGCCCGGCAGGAAATAATCAGAGTGATTCAATTACACTGCAATATTCATCTCATTGTCTCTCTGTTTAGACTCCTGCATCTCAGCTTGGCCCCCTTGACTCTGTTTGCTTTGAAATTGACTCTCACTGTGGACTCCCAGAAACTATCTCAGCCCAGGACATTGCTTCTAAATTGCAGTGTTGCACTGTAAAAAATGAATTAATTAAACAACACCCACAAATCTAGTTATTTCAATAAATTGTTATTAAGTTACTGGGTCCACAATATTTTTGGTTTACTCAACTTTTCGGTCCAAGTGTTACTTGAACAACAACAAAAAAATTGTTGGTCCAAACTTGGTCCAAACCAAGCTCTAACTTGAGAAAACTTTGATCAACTTGATCAACTGGAAATGATGTGTGATTAACTTTCCCATATGCTCATTCAACTAAAATTTATTATTTGGGCATCTTACCTTAAAAAAAGTCTATAGAACTAGTTACACACAGAGTGCTGTTAACATACATGATTGCAGTGTGTATGTTCATTTATACGGTAATTGTTGTTCAACATGTCCTCACCTGGAAGTTGAACTCGCAACCTCTCGATTCAAGGCATTCCGATCTTCCTGCTACACCACCCAAATAATAATTTATACTTGAACATATGAGACAATTTAAGCAAACATTGTTTTAAGTTGACTGAATTTTTGCCTACGTTTTCTAATGTTGCAGCTAAGTTTGGGCCAACACATTTTTTTAAGTTCAGGTACTGCTTTGACCGAAAAGTTGAGTAAACCAACAACAAAAAAATCTGTGGAACCAGTTACTTAATAATATTTAGTGTAAACATTTACAGTGTGTCAAAACCCTTGCAATGTTGCACAGCCACAGTACAGCAGTCTTTCTGGACAGCCTTCATTTGTCACTGTGTTCTTTAGATTATTATTTATTAACATAATTTATTAACTATGTTTGAAAGTGTTCTCTCTACATCATCTCCTTCATCATGGCCAGATATAGAAGTGTGTAGGACTAAATAAGCAGGCTTGATAAGGAGGAGACCTTCGGTACTGAACCTGAACTCACTAAACCCTCACACTAATGGAAATAGCAGCATTCTCTGATGTTTGACAATGCACTAGAGATTTATAACAGCTTGTTATTAACTTTTATGACAAATAATTTGTCTGTTTATTGTAGTATGTTAGACAGGAGATCCGGGTGCATTTTGTGTTGTCTATGAGTGGTTCATCACAGCTCCAGTTGTAGAAAGTTGGCCTATCTAGACATTGTGTTTTGTGAAGGCCATAACAGGACAGTGATTTAATTTCGTCAGTGTTGGGTCTTGTTTTTCTTATCAGAGAATGGCACACGGTTCTCCTGGCTCATTGGCTCATTGTGATTATGGAAAATAAAAGGCCATGTCCTTACAAAGGGGCCAATCAACTCCAGTTATGTTATAAGTATTTCAAACTGAAAATAAATAGTTTTTCAAGGTTTTGTTCTAGCTCACATTTGCTGTTCCTGGGTGTGGACAATGTGCTTTTTAATTCTATAAAAACAATTAGACAATAAGAACATAAGTACTTTCATCTTACTGAGGCCTGGTCAAAATATCCCTCTTGTACATAGGAGAATGCTAAACAGTCGACTTCCTCCCTTGTGAGGGATGGGTCTATTAGCCTCGCGTTCCCAGCATCCTCTAGCCACGTTAGCCATTTTTGTCATGACATTTACCAGCATACACTGTTACTGTACTGTGTCTGGACTCAGGACTCAGGAAACCATTCCTCAATGAAATGTGCACTCTGGATTACTTATGAGCAAAGATAAGAGGGTGAATGTGTTCTGTTCTACAGCTTATTGTTTTTTCCTTCTGCTTAGTGAATACTGAACACATGACACTGAATCTCTCATTGCCGGCGTGTCAGAAAAATCCATTGATGCGTTCTCTCTCGCTTTTTAAATGTATTTTAAATTTCTAAATAGGCTAGGTCTGATACGGCTAACAGCCCCATGAAACACTAAACATAGGTAGGGACTAGGAGATGATGAGTGTGGATGACACATCATAGTTCATAGAATGGATTAATGGAAGATGTTGTTTTCTCTCTGTCAGAGCTGTGATGATTCAGAGCCACCCTGGACTGAGGACAACAAACCAAGCCAAGTCCAATGTACTGACTTTGTCCCAGACCAAAAGCACAACAGTACCAGCAGTGATGGTCCTGCACCTGCAGTTTTAGGTAATAGATCCACTGTCATCTTCAAATCAAAATCCAATGTATTCGTCACATACACAGTTTACAGCAGGTATAATACTGTAGGTGCAGCGAAATGCTCATGTGCACCTCCCATTTCTTCCACTTCCTTTTGGCAGATCATATAGTGCTACCATTCATTTGCATGTCATTTCTGCTCCTATCTCCTGTCCATCTGCTTGTTTCATGTGTTTTGTTTTCACACGTCTGCGACTCTGCCTACAACATGTTGTTAGTGTGACTGGGACCTCCCTGTCTGTGTTGGTTCCTCCCTCTCGTAGGTTTCATCCCAGTGTCAGAGACACAAACGCCCCCAGTGTCTCCATCACAAGTCTTCCTCCAGGACGAGTGTGCACCTCCTCTTACTGTCCCACCGGAAACACCCCCTCAGTCTGCCTGTGTCAGTCACGCTGCCGCTCACACTGAGGAGAATGTAGCAGGGTTAGTGTTTATATTCTCTCTCTTTTACAGGAAGAGGATATTGCATGTGTTTAGATTAACATCCCCCACACTGAAGAGCTAGGCTAAGGTGAGACTGTGCAGGGATGCCAATGTTTACATGGTCACACACCAGCGCCCCAATAATATACAAGGGCACTCAGTAAGTTCTTAGGAGGAAGCGGGAACTGTCAGAAGATTGCATAAAGTGTGTTAGGAAAGGCCCACCTCTCCGGGTTTAGAATGAGGAGGTGGTGGTATTTCACAGAGCAGGAAGCAGTGGAAGTTATCACAAGTATTCAAGCTGATATACGGGTTACAATTGTGTTTGATATGATTTTGGAGAGATTTAACTGTTGATTGTGGATAAAGAACAGTGTGTTGATGTGTTTGATCAGTCTCAGATCGGAGGATCCCAGTTGCCGTGACTACTGTCAGTCAGAGGCCCGCGACTGTGGGAGTGGCCAAGCATTGCCGCCTGGAGACTGTGGGAGAAGTCAGCCATCAAACCCAGGAGACAGTGCTGGTAGTAAAGCCTCTGAACCAGAAGATCGTGGGAGGAGCAACGCATTACAACCAACAGATATTGGGTGTGATCTTGAGCATTGTGGGAGTTTCCATTCTCGAGATCTACCGACTGTTTTAATAACAGGCTCAGATAAGGTAAGTTAGGACTGAATACTTTTTAATATCTTTAATGAAGATAGCCTCTTTTATGATTAAATACTTGAGTGATTCCCAAATCATTGTAGTTTAAAAAAAAGAACACTCACACACTATTCTAAATGGGCAGAGACAGAAACATAAGCAAGTTATTTTACCCATTTAAGGTGTCCACATCCTTCCAAAGCCATGGTTTCCTACACAAACACCCCCTCCCATACCCAGGAACAGAGTGAGTGGTGCTTGTCTGCTGGCTGTGGGGGGCACGGGTTGGCTGATGGTCAGAGAGGCAGGGCAGGATGGGGGGGGGGGGGGGGGGGGATAGAATGGAGCAGGGGATCCTGGAGTGAGCCCTGGCAAAGACCATTAGGCTCAGAGAGGGAGACTCCAGTTAGAATGTGACCTCCGCCAACCCCGACAGACTGATGGCATGTCTGATTTGGATGATTCTGGCTCTGCTGAATGACATTTTCCCAGAGTATTATTTCCATAGGCATGTTGAAATGGATAGGATAAATAATTGTGTTTGTTTCCCCTTTAGAATCAGATTGTGATTGTGTGGTTAGATATGCTCGTTTTTGTGTAAATATGGTAGTTCAAGCTAACCTTGCTCTGTGACGATTTAATTGCAACTCTTCTGACCTTTCATCCTCCATTGTGCTACCTCGCTGTCTCCACGCTTGATTTGCCTGTCGTAGATGTTTAGATGCGTTACAAGACAACGGTATCTTGTTTTTCTTTGTTCATTCTCAGAATTAAATCAATCTAACTTTAATATCTGGAAGAATGCGTTCCTCTGGGGATTCCCGTTCTCCCAGATTAACTTGGCTCATCCGCCCCCGCCTCTGGGGAGAGAAAGGTCACATTTGTTTATGCACTGCTCTGGAATCTCCAGGACTTGTTAGTCAGGTCTAACACTAGAGAGAAGCAGCTGACATGTCTGTGTGATGGTTTGTCTGAGACGTTATTACAGTAATATGCCGCTAGAGAGTTGTGCTGCATCTGGAATATTGCAATGATAATTCATTGCATCATAACCAAGTTGTTTGAGAGAAGGGTCGATTCCATTGTAACAGAGTGACGCTGAGACTCTCTCTTTCACTTTAAAATGTTTAAAGGACCATTTCTACCTCAACATCTAATCATTTCTGCATAACAATGAAGTACCTTACTAACCACGTTTCCAACCAACCATTTAATGCGGATGAGTTACCTAACGCATGAAAGAAAGTCACAACCGGGCTGATGGAAACATAAAATGCCGGTACAATTTTATAAATGCCGACAAAACAATTTGTTCGTTTGACATGGTGAGATCTTTTTGTGTGGGTAAAATTAATTATCTGAAAAATGGCGGTGGAAATGTATGGGCAAGTATTGATATAAGAACCATCATATCGAAGTAAACTTGGAGTCAAGTGATATGGTGTGTTGTCCTCCCACTACGACTTGGGAAAGCATGCAGTTTATTAAACTACAGATGAAATAAGTTATGAACTTCACAGGGTGATTAATGTGCAAGGTGATGACCTTGATGCTCCTTTCCAATAAATATTGAGTGTCTTATTCTGGTTTCATAATGATCGATGCTTGGCTGCCATTTGACAAATACAAATACTAGCGCTCTTATCCATAATAATCTCATAATGTAGGTATCCTACACGCACTGTATCTGCGAGGTGTTGGTTAAACCACGTGTGCAAAAGTCATTCTTATGTGCACTACGTCATCGTGCACAGCCTTACATCCACAAAAAGTATGTTTGATGGAAACATCTCTGGTGGAAAATGGGCATATTGTTTTATACAGATTTTTGATAATGTAACGGCTTTCTTCCTGGGAAGGAGAAGCGGACCAAAACGCAGCGTGATTAGGGTTAAACATCTTTAATCAACACGAATACTGAGAAACACTACAAATATACAAAACAATAAATGTGAAAAACCGAAACAGTCCTGTGTGGTGAAACAAACACAGACATGGAAATAATCACCCACAAAACCCAACACAAAACAGGCTACCAAAATATGGTTCCCAATCAGAGACAATGACTAACACCTGCCTCTGATTGAGAACCATATCAGGCCAAACACAGAAACAGACAAACTAGACACACAACATAGAATGCCCACCCAGCTCACGTCCTGAGCAACACTAAAACAAGTAAAACACACTGTCAGAAAATGTACAGGTAATTTGCATGAAAATCTGTAGCACATTGGATGGAAACTTAGCCACTGTGATTATTTTCATTCAAAATGGTCAAAAAGAAAACAAAAAACATCTCAAGCAAGAATTTTGCTAGGACTGTCTGGGAGTTGTCTGAGTGGGGAGGGGAAAATGAAAACTATCTGTCATTGGCAGAGAGGTTTGGAACTCTCTTTCTTATTGGTTTAATATTAACACATTTACAGCCTAGTGATGTCACCAGGCAGGCCAAAACTCCATCCCACCAAAACAGGCTGAAAGTACAGACAGTCTTTTCAAACAGCTCTTACACTGAAAGGGTATTATTATCATTTTCATAATTTCACAGTAATAGGCCAAACTCATAGTGTGGAAATATATATCAAAACACAGAAAATCAAGTTTTTGACTGCACTGAGCCTTTAACCCCTATACAAATAAGTCTACTTTTAACAATTGCCACTGAAAATGTTACTAAAATACATTTACTAGATGAACAGTACAGATGCAAAGTTTGGTAACAGAATGACAGGCTACAACGAAACTGTGTGCTGTTGGGGGTACTGGAGGACCAGGGTTGGGAAACGCTGCTCTAATCTATGGAATTAAAATGACTAGGAATACAGATATATGTATCTGTCATCACAGATACCTTAAAAAAACGTAGTGGCGTGGATCAGAAAACCAGTCAATATCTGTTGTGACCACCATTTGCCTCATGCAGCGCGACACATTTCCTTTCGCATGGAATTAATCAGGCTGTTGATTGTGGCCTGTGGAATGTTGTCCCACTCTTCTTCAATGGCTGTGTGAAGTTGCTCGATATTGGCAGGAACTGGAACACGCTGTCATACATGTCGATCCAGAGCATGTCAAAGATGCTCAATGGGTGACATGTCTGGTGAGTATGCAGGCCATGGAAGAACTAGGACATTTTCAGTATCCAGGAATTGTGTACAGATCCTTGTGACATGGGGCCGTGCATTATCATGTGCATTATCATGGCGGAAACATGAGGTGATGGCGACGGATGAATGGCACGTCAAAGGGCCTCAAGATCTCGTCATATCTCTTTGCATTAAAATTGCTGTTGATAAAATGCAATTGTGTTTGTTGCCCAGTAGCGTATGCCTGCCCATACAATAACCCCACCGCCACCATGTGACACTCTGTTCAGCAAACCACTCGCCCACACGACGCCATCTGCCCGGTACAGTTGAAACCGGGATTCATCCATGAAGAGCACACTTCTCCAGCATGCCAGTGGCTACCGAAGGTGAGCATTTGCCCACTGAAGTCGGATACGATGCCGAACTGCAGTCAGGTCAACAGCCTGGTGAGGACGACACACACGCATATGAACTTCCCTTTGTGCAGAAATTCTTTGGTTTTCAAACCCACAATTTCTTCAGCTGTCCGGGTGGCTGCTCTCAGACAATCCCGCAGTTGAAGAAGCCAGTGGAAGTCCTGGACTGGCCTGTGGTCTGCGGTTGTGAGGCCGGTTGGACATTCTATCAAATTCTCTAAAACAACGTTAGAGGCGGCTTATGGTAGAGAAATTAACATGCAATTCTCTAGCAACAGCTCTGGTGTACCTTCCTGCAGTCAGCATGCATCTTTTTGCATGCTACCTCAACTTGAGACATCTGTGGCATTATGTTGTGTGACAAAACTACACATGTATTGTCCCCAGCACAAGGTGCACCTGTGTAATGATCATTCTGTTTAATCAGCTTCTTGATATGCCGCATCTGTCAGGTGAATTAATTATCTTGGCAAAGGAGAAATGCTCACTAACAGGGATGTAAACACATTTGTGCACAAAGAAAGAGAAATACAATTCTTGTATGTATGGAACATTTCTGGGATCTTTTATTTCAACTCATGAAACATGGGACCAACACTTTACCTGTTACGTTTATATTTTTGTTCAGTATATTTTGGTGGATCAACACCCGGTAATGGATCATGGGTGCTTAATCTGGACTATGCAGAAATGCAATTATGAATGTGTATTCATGGTGATACATCCTGAATAGGTGCACAAAGGTAGAAAAATGTAATATCCTCCTTTGCATGTTTTGGTATTATTCTACACACTGGCTATTTTTGGTC
This sequence comes from Oncorhynchus mykiss, assembly GCF_013265735.2. NCBI lineage: Eukaryota > Metazoa > Chordata > Actinopteri > Salmoniformes > Salmonidae > Oncorhynchus > Oncorhynchus mykiss. Next base: position 25,698,135 of record NC_048590.1, on the reverse strand, counting down.
CAGACCGGACAAAATCTGTACCAATCATAGACGTCTATGTTTCACAAGTTTGGACATCGTACGGCACAGTACAGTAGAGTAGAATTTAGTATAGTACAGTAAATAAAATACAAATAGAGTAAAGTATAGTGCAGTACAGTAGAGCTGTCACGGGATACTAGGAGTGGTGGGTTGGAATAAGGCGCAGAGAGCAGGGTTCAGTAAATCGTGATTCATTCTCCGGCCAAAAAACGGTCACGCCAACATACAGGGCGCATAAAACAGACCAGCCCAAACACAGGACCAAACAGTCCGGAGAATACACACATGAAAACCACATCCAACAGAGTAACAAAAACAATCCCGCACAAAACAAGGGCGGGTCAAACTACTACATATAGGGAAGCTAATTAAACTAAAATACACACAGGTGAAACTAATAAGACAAAACCAACAGACAAACGAAAAAGGTATCGGTAGCGGCTAGTAGGACGGTGACGACGACCACCGAGCACCGCCCGAACAGGCAGAGGAGCCAACTTCGGCGAAAGTCGTGACAAGAGCACAGTACAGTACAGTAACGAAAAGTACAGTAGAGTCCAGTCCATTACAATGTACTCTACTCTACTGTGCTCTACTGTACTGTACTGCAACTGTGGTTAGTGACTACTATGATTTTCCATTGTGACGAATTCAATTGCAGATTTTTCAAAACATTTGAATCACTTAATAATTCTTTAACAACATTTTTATCATTAGAAACAATATAACTAATTGCTAGGACTACCTTTACTTGTTATTTCTGTGAAATTTCATTATCCTCCCTCATAATATCTTATAGATATGTGGATTTTTTGTAACAGAATGACAAGACACTAGGCAATATTTCTTAAACTTACAGAAGGAAAATCATTTCTCCAAAACTAAATATAAGTGTTGATATTAGTTAGCAGGGGTCTTTACATCATCATTATTGGGTTTTGATGTATTTCTGATACCTTTTAAGACTTTTTCTGGTGGATGTTTTCTAAGACATCTTTTCCCTCTGTTTATCCACAAATCAAAACTTTACTTATGCCACATTTTTAGAATTGAAAATGATTGAAAAATCTATGCCTTCATGTCCCAAAAACATAGACTTAGCTTTCATTTGACATCAAATATGATATGCTCCTACAAACTTCACGTTGGTCCATTTACATCAAGATGACCAGAATAGTGCAACTGCAATACTATTTACAGACCTTTTGAATGTATGTCTACAAGGCCCTTTCCTTATGATATCATAGGTTTTGTCTTCCAGCATCAAAGTTCAAACAGACATAGCCACCACCAGTTGGCACACCCATTCATAGACAAATGTTCTATACACTTATCCTATTCGAGGAAGTGTCATGCTTCTTTGTGGTTTCCCTGATAGTTAGAAGCTATCAGAGGCTGTGTATTCTCAGTGGTGCCTGTGTGACTTCCTGCTTGCATGCATATAATTCTGGTTTCAGGAAGGAGGGGGCCACGAGTTGTACTGCTTTCCCTGGGTTCAGACTGAACAGCAGTTAGAGGAATCCCCTACCCAACCCACTCCAGCTGAGAGCCCCTTTTTCTTCCCACTGACACGACCCCGAGCCCCACAGCCCCCCGTAATGCCCGTCCTCCCTGAAGAAGAGGAGGATTCCCCTGAGGAGCTCGACAGTTCCTCCAGCTCACCCAGCACAGTGAGTACCTATCCATTACATTAAACCTTCACTCTAAAGCTGTGGTATGTTGCACTCAGAGCTATACATGGCACTCGCTCATTAATACTGAACCTAGAACATAAGCTTCAGTATTGGCAAGCTATACGGTTTTGCAATGAATATGTGAGCAACAATAGCATATGAGCAATATGAGCATTAGGCTTAACTCTTATCTCTATGCTCATAGTATTACTCACATATTCATTGCTAATACATGTCAGTGTGTTATGGATGTGTGTACCTTTTAGTAACAATGACCTGCTTTTCACCCACTTCTATTTTTGACTCAGGAACAAAGCTTTGCTCAGCAGTGAAAATATGTCATTAATTCCAGAAAAATCATAAGCAGGATGTTCTTTCCTCTTCTGTCCAGATCACAAACTTTTTTTCCCCCAGCGCCTCTTATTACCCTGTGTTTTTTGTGTTGATGAGGTAATTTGCACTGCGCTGGTGGTCAAGACAAGGTTTGCACAGTGTGTCCAGACCCCTCTAGATCTTGGCTCTACTCTGAAGACTGAACTGTCTCTCGTTGTTTTGTTCTGTCACCTGTTCAGATCCTGTGTGACTCCCCACCCTAATGTTAATTTAGTTGAGTAGACTTGTACAGAGCAGTGGATAGATTGTATGTTTTATGAGTCTCTGAATGTGGCTTTGCCTAGTCCAGTACGTCTCCCTGAAAACATGCCATTGAAACGTAGACAAAAAGTAGAGGCTTCCTGAAAGCTGCCTGTGTACAGTCCGGAGCTATATACAGTGCCTTGCGAAAGTATTCGGCCCCCTTGAACTTTGCGACCTTTTGCCACATTTCAGGCTTCAAACATAAAGATATAAAACTGTATTTTTTTGTGAAGAATCAACAACAAGTGGGACACAATCATGAAGTGGAACGACATTTATTGGATATTTCAAACTTTTTTAACAAATCAAAAACTGAAAAATTGGGCGTGCAAAATTATTCAGCCCCCTTAAGTTTATACTTTGTAGCGCCACCTTTTGCTGCGATTACAGCTGTAAGTCGCTTGGGGTATGTCTCTATCAGTTTTGCACATCGAGAGACTGACATTTTTTCCCATTCCTCCTTGCAAAACAACTCGAGCTCAGTGAGGTTGGATGGAGAGCATTTGTGAACAGCAGTTTTCAGTCCTTTCCACAGATTCTCGATTGGATTCAGGTCTGGACTTTGACTTGGACATTCTAACACCTGGATATGTTTATTTTTGAACCATTCCATTGTAGATTTTGCTTTATGTTTTGGATCATTGTCTTTTTGGAAGACAAATCTCCGTCCCAGTCTCAGGTCTTTTGCAGACTCCATCAGGTTTTCTTCCAGAATGGTCCTGTATTTGGCTCCATCCATCTTCCCATCAATTTTAACCATCTTCCCTGTCCCTGCTGAAGAAAAGCAGGCCCAAACCATGATGCTGCCACCACCATGTTTGACAGTGGGTATGGTGTGTTCAGGGTGATGGGCTGTGTTGCTTTTACGCCAAACATAACGTTTTGCATTGTTGCCAAAAAGTTCAATTTTGGTTTCATCTGACCAGAGCACCTTCTTCCACATGTTTGGTGTGTCTCCCAGGTGGCTTGTGGCAAACTTTAAACAACACTTTTTATGGATATCTTTAAGAAATGGCTTTCTTCTTGCCACTCTTCCATAAAGGCCAGATTTGTGCAATATACGACTGATTGTTGTCCTATGGACAGAGTCTCCCACCTCAGCTGTAGATCTCTGCAGTTCATCCAGAGTGATCATGGGCCTCTTGGCTGCATCTCTGATCAGTCTTCTCCTTGTATGAGCTGAAAGTTTAGAGGGACGGCCAGGTCTTCGTAGATTTGCAGTGGTCTGATACTCCTTCCATTTCAATATTATCGCTTGCACAGTGCTCCTTGGGATGTTTAAAGCTTGGGAAATCTTTTTGTATCCAAATCCGGCTTTAAACTTCTTCACAACAGTATCTCGGACCTGCCTGGTGTGTTCCTTGTTCTTCATGATGCTCTCTGCGCTTTTAACGGACCTCTGAGACTATCACAGTGCAGGTGCATTTATATGGAGACTTGATTACACACAGGTGGATTGTATTTATCATCATTAGTCATTTAGGTCAACATTGGATCATTCAGAGATCCTCACTGAACTTCTGGAGAGAGTTTGCTGCACTGGAAGTAAAGGGGCTGAATAATTTTGCACGCCCAATTTTTCAGTTTTGTATTTGTTAAAAAAGTTTGAAATATCCAATAAATGTCGTTCCACTTCATGATTGTGTCCCACTTGTTGTTGATTCTTCACAAAAAATACAGTTTTATATCTATGTTTGAAGCCTGAAATGTGGCAAAAGGTCGCAAAGTTCAAGGGGGCCGAATACTTTCGCAAGGCACTGTACAGCTGTTTGGTTTACACTGTAGAGACACAACAGATTTGTGTTGAGCGGATGGCTGCCTCACCAGAACCACTGAGTTACTCCTCCTAGGAGTACACTGTCATCCGTTCCAGTCAGCCATAAACACGGCCTAGATAAGACTTCACTGAGGAATGCAATGAGCCTCTGTAATCTAACCTGGGGGTATGGCAGCCGTATAAAATGATCCTCCTTTATTAAACAATAGCCCTGGCCTTTCAGCAGTTTTAGACTCTTATAGGGATATAATTTATTAGCAATTTCTTCCAGGACAAAGGTCTCAGTGAAGTATCATTTAATGCCTCCCTGTTTATTTGCATACTTTTCTCTCAGGATAGAACTAGATACTAGGATATAAATAAAACATGAATGGGGTATATAAGCCTGACCTTTAATGTTGGAAATATACTTAACATGGTTGACTTAGTTACAGATCACATGGTTCAGGTGAGTGTTCATTCTGTGCTTCCACTCTCCTGGGATGCTGAGGTCCAGTGAGTTCAGGATGTGTTTAGTCCAGAGGGACGTTGTCTAGAGTTTCTGATCTTCAGGGGTTCAGGCTGTTGACATTGTGCTGCTGAGCTAAAAATGCTGCTGCTGGAAACCAGGGACCACCTGCTAGTCAACAGAGCTAAGTGCCTCACTGAAATACCCACCGTTAACAGAGGACCACAAGTTTATTTCTTTTTCCCTTAAAAGTACTTTGAAATGGTTGTGCCTTGAAGTTGAAGTGTCTTTCCCCCCCTGCTGATTCCACCACGTTCCCCATACAGTCCCAGTCATGGTCAACATCAGGGAGGGTCTAGAGAGACATTAAGGTGTATGTTAGGCTCTGTCTTCACACTAATATCAACATTAAAAGTGTACGAAAACAGCAAGTCTCCAGTTTGGGGAACCAAGTCACCAAACATCTCTGTGAAAGTGTGTACAAAAGATTTTATAGATGTGTACACAAGCAGGAAGGTTAAAGGGCAGAGCATGAGAAAGTGTTGGTGCCTTTGCTGTGACACAAGCCATTTGGAGACATGTTTACTCAAATGTCTCTGTAATCTTTGTTTTGCATGATTTTATGTTTCAAAAGATTTAAATGAAAATGTCCCCCAATTTACGTCATTGCAGTAACAATATCCATATCTATGATTTTGCCTTATTTTTGAGAGACAATATTAGATTGTCTATGGCAGGATACCATTTCTATTATCCCGGTCCCTCAAAGTCCTCTCAAAACCCTTTTCATGCAGTCTAGTTCTGGTCTTGCTGCATAACTAAAGTTGTACCTCTCCTAACTTATTTTAAACCTTTTGTTTCTCACATATTTTTCTATCTAGTATACACCAGCTGAAAGTAGAGCAGTTACCGTGGAGATGCCTGCTCCCACCATTGTCTTCCCAAAGCAAGCGACCGTGACCGTGGTCCAAGCAGACGGTCGCCCTCTGGAACAGACCAGGTACATGTGTTATTTCATCCTGAGAACAGGACTGTTCATGTCAAGATGGATTGAGAGCAAACCACCTCTGGAAAAATGATCCACTTTAACCAAGCCAGCATCGAGATATTTCTAGAAAATAAAATCCATCCTTCTTCAAGTGTTTAGAGTAGCTAAATGTAAATAAAGACTGCGTCGTAAGAACACGGCGTCTGTTCATTTGAAACGTTTCTCTTTCCCAGACCACACAGTCCCAGACCTCGCTTGTCCCGAAACGCCCTGGGAGGACCCATCACTACTGTCGGTGGGTACAGTCAAATACTTAAAGGCTAAATATAGCCTCGTGTTTACAAAACGTACATAAGTCCATTGTTCAAAATGTGAGTTCCATTCAGATTTTCTTTCTTCATAACATTGTATGGCTAATTTAATTCCATCTATTGAAATGTATAAGTTTGGTCATCAGTGTCTGACAGCATACAGAACTGGGGCCCTTTGTCCTTAGAAAATCAGAGCCAAAGCTCTCAGTGCCGGGATGCTTCTGCTTTGATTACTATTGATGTTGGCCTGTTGCTCTGTGCTGAGCTCAGAGAGAAGACTATTGGTTGTTGCCGTGTGTGTGTGTGTGTGTGTGTGTGTGTGTGTTTGCGCACGTGTGTGTATCCTTCTCAGACAGTACAGGCAATGTGATAGACCGGATGAAAGACCATCTGCCTGAGCTCAGAGAGAAGACTATTGGTTGTTGCCATTTGTCTCTTATTGTCTCTGTTTGTGTTTTAATTACGACTCTGGTGTGTGTGTGTGTGTGCGCGTGTGTATCCTTCTCAGACAGTACAGGCAATGTGATAGACCTGGTGAAAGACCATCTGCCTGAGCTGCAGCTCTCGGAGGAGGACCGTCAGAAGAACCTGGTGCTGCTGCAGGAGGCCAAGAAAGTCAGCGACCGCTTCCTGAGCCGCAGGGGCCGAAAGTCCACCTGCAGCCTCTCTGAATCCCCCACAGGTGAGAGACACTCACTGGTTTACAGACTGGTATACAAGTGAAACAGGGAAATAGACAAGTACTTTATGGTAAGTCTTACTGTGTACCGTATGTAAGTTTTAAGCTATTCAGTTGAAGACCACTATTTACACAGAAGATATTTAATCAGCTGGTGGAGTGTAGATTTGGTTGAACAATATTTTGACTCTTAACGCTGGTTATGAAATACAGTGAGCAGCCAACAAACCCTCAGGTCTGCTAGCTGAGTTGCGTAAGTGAGTCATTGTAATTGCTGTATGTTTCTATCTTGACTTCCGGAGTTATCTGAACATCACGTACGTGCCCTCATGCCTTCGTCTTGCAGCATTCTGAATGCACGCCAGATAAGTCCAGTCTTCCATCACGTAACAGACTACAGTGGCAGATGTCAAATGAAATCCCAATACCTATAGTTTTATTGTTGCGTTGTTATCTGGAAAGCGATGCTGATGCAGTCTACTGTACTTTCATTGTCCAAACATAAAACACATGTGTATGTTTTACCCACAGGTCTTTCTCCTAACCACACACCATCCTCCTCACCTGTACCGTCCAGAAGCAGCTCTCTAATCACAGCCCCTCAAATAGGTACGTCCATCTCTCTGTCAGTTAGAGGATATTCACTCTCTTTGCTGGGGAGCATGAAAATCCCTGCATAAAAATACATTTCATTATTCCGCTTTTTTTGTAAACCTTTTTCTTTCAGCTGTAGCCACAGAGGTGAACTATGCCCCCTCGTCGCCTGTCAGCCTGGTAATTATATTTTTCTGATGCACTCAGTAATGGTATTTTAACAGTATGTTGATGTGTGTTGTTTCGTGTTCCTCTCTGGCAGCGATTGGAGGTTCTGTCTGCGAGGGAGCAGGCTGATACCAGTACACCGGAGCATGAGGTAGCATAGCACTAATCACCACCACTCTCATTCTCAAGAGGCACCCTGGAACAGTTAGTCATACATGAAAATGCAATACGTAGTCAGTTTACACTCCAGAATAGCTATGCTCATAGCTATGTTGGTTACAATAATTCATTTACGGTAGAAAATTGTAAATGTTGACATTCTTGCGCCCCCTCTCCAAGAAAATCCAATTAGTTTCTCCTGAATTGACAGTGTTTAAAGAATTGTGATATTGCTGTTTTTAGAGCACCAGGAGGTTGGTGGACTGGAAGCCTAATGAGAAGCGTAAGGTGTCCTCAGGCACCCTGGCTCCACGCTACTCTGTTCCCCCACCCCCCAGGGAGCCCAGTGGGGGCCAGAAGGAGAACTTTGACCCCCGGGTAACAGCTAAGAATTGCCCAGCACCAGTACTAGTCAATAAGCCAGAAGAGGGTCTGGCCCGAGCCCCCAACCAGGCCCCTGCCACTGGGGTGGCCAAGCCTGTCCCTCGGCCCCCCACTCAGCAGGCCCCCTGCACGGCAGAGATCAAGACCATCGGGGCCTTTCCTCCCCTAATGAGAGCTGTGTCCTGGGACACTGTTGGAACTCTCAACGCCAGAAATGGGGCACCAAGTCTCCCCTCTACAAACGAGGAAACCTTCTCCTTTCAAGACAAGACCCGGGATGCCCTGCTCAAGTCCTCTGGGTACAAGGACTTCCCTGTACAGCCTGTCAACGTGCAGAAGCTGTCCAAAATAAGAGAGGTACGATGGGAGCCTTTTAACTACCGGGACTCATCCCTTGACTTGAACCTGATAGCATTAATGTGACATTTATTGCATGTTTTGGGGATTTAAGAACCTTTATGGTAAATGCTAAAATCTTGAGAGAGAGAATGTTTTGTTCTTGTAATATTTTGGTCTCGTAAACATCTTTGTATGTGACACAGTTACAACATAAAAGCTCTTTAAAATCCACATTTGCACTGTTCTTCTGTATACAGGAGCACAAGCTGATGCGGAACCAAAGCATTGTGGGGTCAAAGTTGGCAGACTTGAGTGAAACAGCTGAACAGGAAAGAGGTACTGTGTTACCCCGTGTCTGACCTGGAGAGGAGACAGTGCTGTGTGTAGTGCTGTCTAACAGACCATTGGAGTAGACAGTAGACTTTTATCTAGTGAGGGGGAAAGGAGTCAAGGCTCCCAGCTACGTCACAGTCCTTACTGACCCCGAGAGATTTTCCTTAGAACTGAGGGCATGTTCTGTTCTAAGTTTGGCATAGAGCTGCAATTTATTGGCAACCTGAAATTTTATTTTAAATTTGCACCAGCAGATGGTGTGAGTGAGAGAACCCACTCAGCTAATATTGTTTTGCCAAAACATTGAAAAGACATCAGTGAAATAGTTTGTGATCCAAGAAGACTGCAGCACAATGTTGTTCAGAAGTAGGTTGATTATCAAAATAGTAATCTGATTATTTAAATAAATTAGTTAGTTTCCCCATAGAGACCAGATAGTTACAACGTGGCTATCTAATTGTGTGTGTGTGTGTGTGTGTGTGTGTGTGTGTGCGGCCAGGTCCCTCTCTTCTGCCCCCTGCAGGGTCTCCTACTGATGAGGATGCTAAAGAGAAGTCAGATGCCATGCCCAACATCTCAGACATCATGCTGAGGAAACTCAAACTGCACAGAGGGCTACCAGGCTGGTGGGTATCACAGTATTTAGACTGACAGGGAATGACCTTTTACCATAGATTTTAGTATTTCTACTTACATGCAGAACCTATATTTCCTCTTTGATTATATTGCAGTGCACCTCCACTCACGGAAAAAGAAGTTGAGGTGAGTATCTACTCTGGAGAGTGTATTATACAGTAGTAACCAGTTTTACAGTGCATGTTCTCCCGTTGTCTGTGGCCTCATGAATGTAATGTACAGGAAGCCCCTAGTCTCTACCAATGATTGAGACTAATGGGAGCCTCAATTTCCTGTCTCTAAGGAGAAAATGCAAACATGGCTGTGTTGTTTGAGTGCAGAGCACTTGGACTAGGCTTTAGCCCCGCCTGCACAGACGCCTGTCCCTCCCAAGGGGATACATGTTGTGCACTAGGACAGTCGAGTTCACCAATTTCCTCTCAACACTTGCCTCAGTACTCTGGGACGATGTTTGGAATGCTGCAGCAGAGACCCTTTGATCATGACAGCATGACACCAAGAGTTCATCTGTCATCATCGCTGCACGTTATAGGCTCATCTCAGGCCTGGTAGCAAGCAGCACTGTCAACACACTGGCTATTTGGTGGGTAGCCAACTAGCCAGTGATAGCTGGGTAGCCAACTGGTGTAGTTCTATATGGTAGCTGGGTAGCCAGCTGGTGTCGTTCTATATGGTAGCTGGGTAGCCAGCTGGTGTAGTTGTGCTTTACATTACCGCATACTGTACATTGCTAGCATAACAGTTATGTTATGTTAACATGTGATCAAGGATGTTCAGTGTTACATGTGTTTATTCAGTCCCATACTGTATTCATGTTTTCTTGGGCAGCACATTAATTGACTTGACCCCTCTGATCTACTTTGTGTGGCGGTCCAGTGAGTTGACGTGTCTCAGTCCTTAATAATGGTACCTAATGTGTCCCCGGGGACCGTTTCATGAACATTAAACACAGTCATATCCTCCCCACAGAACGCGTTTGTTCAACTGTCGCTGGCGTTCCGGAACGACAACTACACTCTGGAGACACGGCTCAAACAGGCGGAGCGGGAGCGGACCCTGACCGAGGAGAACACGGAGAAGGAACTGGAAGAATTCAAAGGCTCTCTGAAGGTCAGCCTTTAGTCGGCCATGATGACACAGGATATGAAATTAGTTGTGATTCACTCATTTATCAAGGTCCTTTGTTTTGTTGCTGTTGCCTCCTCAGTGCACGGCACCACAGTGGAGTAACATGGAGCAGCGCGAGTCCTACCAGTGCCTCATAGAGACAGTAGCAGTACTGCACCGTTTGGCCAACAGGCTCTCCAGCAGAGCTGAGATGGTTGGAGCAGTCAGACAGGTACTGGAAATCAGACATAGGATAGGATAGCATGGGCCATCCACAGGGTACACTCAAACCCCCGAATGAGAGAAGAAAACATTGAGTGAAAGTGAAAACTTTTCCATGCTCCACTGTCATGAGAAAAATACTTTGGGATGTTCAGGAGCATGGGTATTTTTTAAATATTTTTTTTAAATAAGATATGTTTGTGAAATATTTAGCCTGTTATGCTTCCCTCAGGTTATCGTTCACACCAAAGCCAAGTCCAATAAATGACTAGGGAAGGACTCAGGGGTATGTCCGTTGTGATTTATAGACTAACAATATTGCTGCTGTACAAGACCTGACCCCAGACTGGACATGATGATGGCTTTCCACAGTGTTGGAGTCCCTCTCAAAATTATATTCTCTCTCTCTCTGCTGTGACTGTATGGTTAACTCTCCTGCCCATAGACAGTAATGACCCTGCTGTTGCTGCACTCTTAGAACAAAAGATACTATCTAGAACCTAAAAGGGTTATTTGTCTGTCCCAATAGGAGAATCCTTTAAAGAACCCTTTTAGGTTCCAGGTAGAACCCTTTTGGGTTCCAAGTAAAACCCTTTCCACAGAGGGTTTTACATGGAACCCAAAAGGTTTCTCCTATGGGGACAGCCGAAGAACCCTTTTGGAACCCTGTGTGTGATAGGAGAAACGTATGAACAAGGCCACAGAGGTGATGATGCAGTACGTGGAGAATCTGAAGAGAACCTATGAGAAGGACCACGCTGAGCTGATGGAGTTCAAGAAGCTGGCCAACCAGAACTCTAGTCGCTGCTATGGAGGATCCATAGACACTGGAGGTACACCTGCACAAACTCTTTATCTCCATTACATGAAGGGCAAGTTGTTGCAAAATGTTGATTGACTTAAACTACGTTCTCCTGTGTTCTTTGGTTAGATGATGGAGTCCCACGGCCATCCAGGTCTATGTCCCTGACCCTGGGAAAGGTTGGTGCTGTAGTGTTGAACAGAGTGTTTCTACTGGGTTTGACTGGTTATATCAGGGTAACAGTTCTCAATGTGATAGACCATATCTTTTTAAGGATAATATCCCCAACTGAACTCTCCCTCTCTTTTCTTCCCTCCTCTTTCTCTCACCCTCTCTCTCTCCCTTCCAATGGATCCTTATCAGGCTTTGCCCAGGCGGAGGGTCAGTGTTGCGGTAGTCCCCAAATTTAACCTCCTGAACATCCCTGGTCAGACCCCGGTCATGGCAGGACCCGGCCCCAGCGTTGCCATGGGACCCAGCCCCCAACCCACCATGGGCCAAGCACTTCCTGTCCTGGTATGTTTTCTACCCAATCACGGCCTTCTCAGCCTGTCAACTTGACCACATGATTAAGTGGTTAACTTAAATAGACAGGATATTATCAGTCTGCTTTGTCTACATGCATGTTGTTTGATCTTGTTAATTACAGTGTGAAGCCAACAGTATGAAAAGCAACTTTCCCACTGAACCTACACATCCAGCTATAGCTGAGAGGTATGTTCCTCCATCCTCTGTCATAATGTTGACCTAATGCATACCCACGAATATACTGTACATACTGTTCTCAGCACAATCTATCTCCTTGCCTGTATTGCCTGGTTCCCAAGGTCCGTTCACAGCACTGTGAAACAATGGGCGATGCGGGGCCTTAATATATGTACACCCTTATCAGAAGACATCTTGTGCTGTATCAGAATCTTTGCCTTGTGTACTTGACCTTCAGGAAGTAGCTTGATTAACCATTGCCATCCGGATACCAGGGGCCATATACAGCAGATAACTGCACTACCGTTATGCAACTCCCAGATTGTCTATGCACCCAAAATAACTGTGCAACATTCCATAAAAACCCAACTGCAACTGGCTGATGGGATATTCTGAGATGTAATCTAAACATTTGGGCTGGGGAGCTTGACAAAAGCCAGGCCAGAGACTCCATCCCTGGCTTAGTAATAAGGGGAGTCTGAGAGAGAGAGAGAGAGAGAGAGAGAGCATTCAAGTGGTGTGCTCTCTTAGTTTGCCCCATGCCAAAATCTCAGGATCTCTCGGAGCGAGAGAGACAATAACAATTGTATCAAGTGTCTGCTCAGTAAAAGCCAGGGACGTTTTAAGAGTCCCCATGTACACATTTTGCCTTTGTACTTTTGGTTTTTACGCAAGCTTGCCTGGCAGTGATGGTGCCATCCCCGCACGCTGCCATTCAACTGCGTTCCAGCCTGTCCATTAACACAAGGCCACAGTGTTATGATGGAAAGCCTAATGACCATGATGCACTCCTCACTCTCATCATAATATCTATTGGTAAAATGTTCTATGTGTTCTTTCCGCAATGAAACAATGCAGTGGAAAGAGTGTGGCAGAGCAGGAAGCTGAGCCATCTGCCCCAGCCAAGCCCTCCGTCAACCTAGAGGAGATCAGATCAGAGATCAAGGCAAAGATCGAGGAGGAGGCCTACAATAAAGGGTGAGGCCCTTTTCTATGTACCCACTCACCCTGACCACCCACAATCATACCCACAGTCACACACCCTGTGCACGCTGACAGAAGAGTGGCTGTACTGACATAATAGTGTCAGTACATAATAGTATGAAGAATCAACAAAATATAACAGTACATTCAGTACAGTCAGCATTGCAATAAAGTGAAGTAGTGTATATGTAATGTGCCCCTGCTGCCTTATGATACTTCCTCTACGTTCAGCTCATGTGCCTTTTAATGAGAAAACACGTGTGATGTTCCAAATACAGCTACCAAGAGGGACTGAAGAGAAGTAAAGAAGTCAAAGAGGTGGAGGAAGAGGAGGAGGAGGAGAAGGTAGAGGAAAATCCAGAAAAGAAGGATGAAATAAAAGAGGTCAGCAGAAAAGAAAAGTTCAACAGGTAATTTTCACTTCATGTTGATCAACTGTAAATAAATTATGATGTAGTTATACTAGCCGCTGTATAATGACTGGGTGTATACCTTGTAATTGTTCTGAATCACCTCTCAATTTTGCCTTTACAGTAAGGTTGAAGAGGTCCTAGTTGTTCTTGACCGACTTTGCCCCAAGATTTTCCGCCGTAACCGACTTCTCTGGATTGTTTTGACGTTGTTCCTGGTCACGTTTCTGGCCGTCAGTGTTTTCACATACTTTAGTGATCGCTATAACAACCATGGGGACATGTCGGCAGAAAAAGCCATGGTCCAGGGCAAGAAGAAGATCTTTGGACTGAATGTAGGAGTACAGCCAAAGAATCCCACTCCAGAATAACAAAGAGCCTGTCTCATACTTCTTTCAGTCCAAATACTCTTTTTTTCCATGATACATCAAGAGCTGAACTTGAATATAGGGTTTTGAAGATCTAGGGTTTGGGGGGGGTGTATCTTTGGGAGCATTTATTTCGTTTTTTATTGGTTTCAGAGGATAAGTCTTCTAATGATCATAAACGTTATCAAGGCATATTTATGTTGTGTTAGGAAAGCTGCCTGACTGTTTCTGATGTTGATATATGATTGTTGCTTAGGGGGCCAAGTATAATAGTGTGATGAAATATGTTCTTATCTACAGTGAGATCCAGGATTTTGTATTTGAAATGATACAATGACTATTATGTGAAAATGCAGACTGTCAGCTTTAATATGAGGGCCTTTCCATCCATATCAGGTGAACTGAATGACACATTGAACAGAATGAACAGGGAGGGTAGCATTTTGGAGGGGAACAAATCATTATTCCCAATTCATTCATAAGTATCATGGTAGCATCCACATGAATTTAAATAGGGTTTAGAAACAGGTTCTATTCTTATTTACAATAAAAGTGACTCCAAAATACACAATACATTATTTACCATTCATTTCTCTTTGGCACAAAATAATCTGACACACAAACTGCAAATGCATTCAACAAGTTTGTATTCACGAGCTTGATGTAATCATTGTGTGCTATGAATATGGGACCAAATACTACACATATACTACACTTATGAATATGGGACCAAATACTACACATATACTACACTTATGAATATGGGACCAAATACTACACATATACTACACTTATGAATATGGGACCAAATACCCTCAAACTAAAGCTGACAGTTTGCACTTTATAGTCTTTATCATTTAAAATCCAAAGTGCTGGAGTACAGAGACAAATATATATTTGTCATTGTCCAAATACTTTTGGACCTCACTGTATATATTCACAACGTATTGTTATTATTCCTTGTCCTACTCTGAATGTCATCCTGTAGGACTGAATGTGGCCCCTTGGGCGAAAATGGATGATTCATGATGAGTTCCCTAAGACAAATGTCACAGTAGACATTAGACTAACGTACATTAATCTACCACTCTGTTACTTTTATGTTCATTCTCTCAGGTCCAGTAAACGGACCTCCCCTGAAGAGATTTACAGAGATATTTAAAGAGATATGTTTTTTAATTCAACTTTTTTTTTTGTGTAAAATATCTATATTTGTGGAATTTAAGCAGATACTTTTTTGGAAAATCTATAATACAAGCACATTCCAAAGTAGTTCCTCAAGTGCAATATTTAGCAGCTGATGGTTCTTGTTTGTATGTGTTGTTCCTGTGTTGGTTTGCGTCCTCCGAGCACTGAAAGATTTCCTTCATGTACGAGAGCACTTTTAGACAGCATGAGAAATGTTTTATCTTCTACGCACTTGTGTGCCAGGATTTTCTGTTGTGTCAACTTCGCCTTGAAATAAAGGTGCCTTAACTCCCAGCATTCATTTTCATAGTGAATAAGACAAACAGGTGCAGTTTACATGAAGCAAACAGGTGTATTGGCAGAATTCTCATGCTAACCTCGGTGGAATGAGTGACACAGTAATTGTATTTTTCAACACAGTGCTTGTTCCCTTCCGCCCTACACTTATGAAAATGAAAGATCTGTCATATCTCTCAGGAAACCACTTATGTAATCTAATTGGCTCCATTAAGCTGTAGCTGCAGTGTGTCAAGGCTGCTTGTGTAAGGGTTGTCGTCGGGAGAAAGAGAGGACCAAGGTGCAGCGTGGTAAGTATTCATTGTAATTTAATAAAGAATGAATACTGAAACAAAAACAATACCCGACAAACGAACAGTCCTGAACGGTGCAACAAAACACAGAATAGAAAATAAACACCCACGAAACACAGGTGGAAAAAGGCTACCTTAAGTATGATTCTCAATCAGAGACAACTAACAACACCTGCCTCTGATAGAGAACCATACTAGGCCGAACACAGAAACCAACATAGAAAAACAAACAGACTGCCCACCCCAACTCACGCTCTGACCATACTAAAACAAAGACAAAACAAAGGAACTAAGGTCAGAACGTGACAGCTTGAGTGATTCTCTCTGTTTTAATATTCAATTAATGTCACAAAAGAAAATATAGATGTCCTCTTTAGATGTCCATTGTTTTGGGACGTTTAAATGTCACTGACTCTTCTCACACATCAAAAAACTACTTTTGCTTATTTTTCAGTTCTGTCTGCGTCATTTCCTGCTGTACTAGGTTGGGGTGAGGTGTTTTGCTGGAAGTGGGATTTCGCTGTGTGTCAGAGTCATCAGAGGATGCCAGGGATCACGAGCTTGTTAATGACTGAGCAAACGGCAGAGGGAGGAAATCATTGTGTGAGGTGCCAAAGTCAATAAAAAAGAAAAAATGTTCCCAACATCTATCTGTGCCAAATAACTCCTCATGTACTCTCTCGAAAGAATACAACTTAAGGACTAGCTTGTTTGATTCATGCTTATTCTGCATCCATACGTTTTTTTAGGCAGACTCCCAATCTAACGTGCCTATCTATTAAAACAAATTTGACTAAGGTTCAATGTTTTAATGTTAGTTGTTTTAACAGAAGGGATCCTTGAGGTCAAATCAGAAATGATCATCTCAGAAATGTTTTCCTGAAGTTGGTAAAGGAGGCCTGAAGATCAGTTTCGGATGGAATCCTCCATCTGTCTTTTCGAGCATAATGTGTTATTACACAGTATTATGAGTAAGAGCTGTTCATCTTATTCTCAATTAATTAACCTCTTAAAAAAATATTACCACTACTTCAGCAGTTTATGCCACACTTCCGATGCTTCTGCATCATGTTATGTTAACGTCTTGCTACATTTATCTTATTCTTGGACCTGGTTGGCTCCTAAAGTGCTCATACTGAACGTACTGCCTGCTTCCTGTTCCCGGTGGTTCCGTGACCTTGTCACCACCTCGTCTGACTGGTCATTTATACAACAGCTTTGTACACTTCATGAACCCACCCTTCTAATATGAAGAGAATCACCTCTCACTAACCCCTTCATTTGGCTCACAGACACACAGTGGAACACATCCCAGTAGCTCCCAGTCCGGTGTCACTGACCATTGGTAACCATGATGCAGGTTTGGATCCTCTCACTACTGCTGCCTCTCACACTGTCATTCTCTGGTCTACACGTTGTTCCTAGCAAAATCAATGGTAAGATGAATCTTTTTGTATTCATTATTTTTATACTGCATGTGTCTCAAAGCTCAAAGATGTTGCCTTCAAAATCAGTTCTCAAATATGCATTGTGCTTTTGGAGAAAAACTTTGAACATCATTTTGAAGTGATTTTGTAATCTTCATGAATGATTACTGATGAACGTTGATATAAAAATATATTAAATAATACAAGGCATGCAAATGCATTAAGTGATACTTTCACTAAATTATCTAAAAGAAGAAAAACATCATTAGTTTAAAATATTCTGACTTATTATTGGATTTTCAAATTGATAAACTTGACTAATTAGAAATAATTTTAAAACCAGCAAACATGCACATAAACTAATCTTCAATTCCCTTAACACCAGCTTTCCCAGAGAGACAAATAGCTGGGGTGTTTCTGGTCAGCTACACAAATTACCTCAACCAGTTTACCTATGCCTTCAATGCCTCTGAGGCCAGGAAGGTGTGCTGGTATCTGGGTGTAACCATGGCCTCCAATTCCCAGGTTGAGGAGGCTCAGAGACTGGGCTTGGAAACATGCAGGTAAAATTACTTTTGGATTCGATTCTTCTTTGTATGCTAGTGATCCTTTTCATAATAGATAACCTCTGAGAATAAATGAATCCAATTTAAATTGGCTGTGTCTCTAGGTTTGGGTGGATTGATGAACATTTTGCAGTGATCCCTCGTATTGAGGCCAGTAAAACCTGTGGTCAAAACCAGACCGGTGTCATCAAATGGAGAGCCTCTGTCACCAAACTTTTTGATGTGTTCTGCTTCAATGCTTCAGGTACAGTAAAGGATTTAAAAAAATCTTAATCTCAATGCAAATCAAATCAAATCAAATTGTATTACCGTAGTCACTTGCACCGAATAAAACACCTTATAGTGAAATGCTTACTTATGAGCCCCTGACCAACAATGCAGTTTCAAATAAATACAGCTAGGAATAAGAGATAAAAGTAACAAGTAATTAAAGTAAAATAACAATAGCGAGACTATATACAGGTGGGAACCGATACAGAGTCAATGTGCGGGGGCACCAGCTAGTTGAGGTAGTATGTACATGTAGGTAGAGTTATTAAAGTGACTAGGCATAGATGAGAACAGAGAGTAGCAGTGGTGAAAAGAGGGGAAGCGGGGGGGGGGGGGGGGGGGGTAGCCATTTGATAGTCTGGGTAGCCATTTGATTAGATGTTCAGGAGTCTTATGGTTTGGGGGTAGAAGCTGTTTAGAATCAGTCTATGACTAGGGTGGCTGGAGTCTTTTTGACCATTTTTAGGGCCTTCCTCTGACACTGCCTGGTATAGAGGTCCTGGATGGCAGGAAACTTGGCCCCGGTGATGTACTGGGCCGAACGCATTACCCTCTGTAGTGCCTTGTGGTCAGAGGCCGAGCAGTTGCCATACCAGGCAGTGATGCAACCAGTCAGGATGCTCTCAATGGTGCAGCTGTAGAACCTTTTGGGGATCTGAGGACCCATGCCAAATCTTTTCAGTCTCCTGAGGGGGAATAGGTTTTGTTGTGCCCTCTTCACGGCTGTCTTGGTGTGCTTGGACCATGTTAGTTTGTTGGTGATGTGGACACCAAGGAACTTGAAGCTCTCAACCTGCTCCACTGCAGCCCTGTCGATGAGAATGGGGGAGTGCTCGGTCCTCCTTTTCCTGTAGTCCACAGTCATCTCCTTTGTCTTGATCACTTTGAGGGAGATGTTGTTATCCTGGCACCACACAGCCAGGTCTCTGACCTCCTCCCTATAGGCTGTCTCGTCGTTGTCGGTGATCAGGCCTATCACTGGTGTGTCATCAGCAAATTTAATGATGGTGTGTGCAGTCATGAGTGAACAGAGAGTACAGGAGGGGACCGAGCACGCACCCCTGAGGGGCCCTCGTGTTGAGGATCAGCGTGGCGGATGTGTTGTTACCTTCCCTTACCACCTGGGGGCAGCCTGTCAGGAAGATCAGGATCCAGCAGAGGGAGATGTCCCAGGGTCCTTAGCTTATTGATGAGCTTTGAGGGCACTATGGTGTTGAATGCTGAGCTCGTCTGGTAGGCTCGTGTCACTGGATCAATGGATCCAGTAGAGAAATGTTATGCTATGGTGATTCATGAATACAGTGCCTTGCGAAAGTATTCGGCCCCCTTGAACTTTGCGACCTTTTGACACATTTCAGGCTTCAAACATAAAGATATAAAACTATATTTTTTTGTGAATAATCAACAACAAGTGGGACACAATCATGAAGTGGAACGACATTTATTGGATATTTCAAACTTTTTTAACAAATCAAAAACTGAAAAATTGGGCGTGCAAAATTATTCAGCCGCTTTACTTTCAGTGCAGCAAACTCTCTCCAGAAGTTCAGTGAGGATCTCTGAATGATCCAATGTTGACCTAAATGACTAATGATGATAAATACAATCCACCTGTGTGTAATCAAGTCTCCGTATAAATGCACCTGCACTGTGATAGTCTCAGAGGTCCGTTAAAAGCGCAGAGAGCATCATGAAGAACAAGGAACACACCAGGCAGGTCCGAGATACTGTTGTGAAGAAGTTTAAAGCCGGATTTGGATACAAAAATATTTCCTAAGCTTTAAACATCCCAAGGAGCACTGTGCAAGCGATAATATTGAAATGGAAGGAGTATCAGACCACTGCAAATCTACCAAGACCTGGCCGTCCCTCTAAACTTTCAGCTCATACAAGGAGAAGACTGATCAGAGATGCAGCCAAGAGGCCCATGATCACTCTGGATGAACTGCAGAGATCTACAGCTGAGGTGGGAGACTCTGTCCATAGGACAACAATCAGTCGTATATTGCACAAATCTGGCCTTTATGGAAGAGTGGCAAGAAGAAAGCCATTTCTTAAAGATATCCATAAAAAGTGTCATTTAAAGTTTGCCACAAGCCACCTGGGAGACACACCAAACATGTGGAAGAAGGTGCTCTGGTCAGATGAAACCAAAATTGAACTTTTTGGCAACAATGCAAAACGTTATGTTTGGCGTAAAAGGAAACACAGCTCATCACCCTGAACACACCATACCCACTGTCAAACATGGTGGTGGCAGCATCATGGTTTGGGCCTGCTTTTCTTCAGCAGGGACAGGGAAGATGGTTAAAATTGATGGGAAGATGGATGGAGCCAAATACAGGACCATTCTGGAAGAAAACCTGATGGAGTCTGCAAAAGACCTGAGACTGGGACGAAGATTTGTCTTCCAACAAGACAATGATCCAAAACATAAAGCAAAATCTACAATGGAATGGTTCAAAACTAAACATATCCAGATGTTAGAATGGCCAAGTCAAAGTCCAGACCTGAATCCAATCGAGAATCTGTGGAAAGAACTGAAAACTGCTGTTCACAAATGCTCTCCATCCAACCTCACTGAGCTCGAGCTGTTTTGCAAGGAGGAATGAGAAAACATTTCAGTCTCTCGATGTGCAAAACTGATAGAGACATACCCCAAGCGACTTACAGCTGTAATCGCAGCAAAAGGTGGCGCTACAAAGTATTAACTTGAGGGGGCTGAATAATTTTGCACGCCCAATTTTTCAGTTTTTGATTTGTTAAAAAAGTTTGAAATATCCAATAAATGTCGTTCCACTTCATGATTGTGTCCCACTTGTTGTTGATTCTTCACAAAAAAATACAGTTTTATATCTTTATGTTTGAAGCCTGAAATGTGGCAAAAGGTCGCAAAGTTCAAGGGGGCCGAATACTTTCGCAAGGCACTGTATATAGGCTAATTGTTCTGTGCCTTTCTGTTGACCCTAAACTCTGAGGTAATTGGGATTTTTTCAGAAAGTCAAATCACTTACTTTCCTTTCCTTTGTGAGACTAACAATTGTATGAACGTGAGAGGAAAAGGGAACATTTGAGTGTGAAAAACATCCTACATTAACTTCCTGAACTGTCCCTGGGGTGGTGTGACCAAGTTTTAGGTATTGAGTGAAATGAAAATGTTTGGCAAACAGCTACTGTGATGGTAATGCTGGATATCAATTTATTCATTTAATTGAATGTGAATGCATTGCTAACTTACTCTCATTTACTTACCACAGTGATACAATTGGAGGATACCACAGCTGATACCGCTTTGACCACGCCGAAGCAACAGGAGGGAGCACATCCTTCTCGTTCAGGAGAGGCCTCATCCCCCTCTACCTCCCTCTCTCCAGCCATCATTCATCTTGTCCCCTCCACACAGTCCGCCCGGCCCACCTCTCATTCTCGCTCCTCTCTTCTCTCTCTCAGTAGTTTTTCTGATAGCCCAGAGGTAGAGGTAGAACTACCCCAGCCCGTGAGCAGCGCAATACTTATCACCTCGACCATTGTTCTTCTTCTGACCGCAATGGCCATTCTCTTGTACTTTAGAATGTAAGTGTTTTTGTTTTGTTACCTTTTCTTTGTAAAAGGGGAAAAACTAGATATGTAAGATCCCTTGAATTGAAAACCATTATTTAGATTGAGGTAATTCATTAAGCACAATTACTATAACATATACCCGTTGACATGGTCATGCATACGTTTGATTTTTGGCAGAGGCAGAGTGACTTTAGGGATGTAAGTTGATACTGTGTTAACTAATGTTCAGCCTGCACGTCACATTTTATTTTTCCTCTTTAAAAAGGAACAATGGGCTCAAGACTATTCTCCCCTGCTGGGATGGAGAGCAGCAGAAAGAGTACATTGAGACAAAGGAATGTGCAGCACACACCTGTATGAAGGACACAAAGGAAGCCCAGACTGAGGCTGAAGCTGAGACTGAGGAGGATGTGTGCAAAGAGACAGCCAATGACATCAGTGTAAACATCAGTGATGAGACCAACGCAGATTCAGCATCAGAGACAGAACCTTGATGCTTTAGATTTGGTAAGACCAAAGATAAGGTCTGGCTGCTTTTTTAAAGTTATGTTCCTGCTTATGGAAGTTATGTTGTTTAGTAGTTTGTATAAAGTGTGCATTAATGTTATTCAAATGCATTTATTTATAGCATGGGATGCCTTTCCAATTTTGCTTTAAAAGGTTATTTTATGTCTCCTTGTTTTCTGTTGTTTATGTTCACAATAGATTGTTCTGGAGAGCGTCCTGTATTTTAACCACTAGATGGCGATGTCATCAAGGCAATTATTGCTGCAACGTGGATGAGTTGATTTTAGGACTAGTATAGTAGCTGAGTTGAAAATGGTTTCATATTTTTTGCTATACATATAATTGATTTTACGACTTCAAAAAAGGTTAGTCAGTATGCCAGGGCCACTGCTAACTACTGCATTTTAAATCATATTTTTAAACTAATGCCAATCTCGAATTGATGCAATAAATTCTAACTTTTTGTATACCCTGCCTTGCAGTTACTTCTTAGCCTTTTTTGGAAATGCAGACTAACGCCATGAGTTTTGGGTTCATGTTCTAATAAACAATGTATTCCATCATCTCACAGTTTTAAATTGCTGCATGACAACAACAAAAAAATGGAATTATCCATGTTTAAATATCTTTATTTATAACAAAAGTAACATCATTAAAAACAGGCTATTTTACAGCATTCTGTCAACCATTAACGAGGAAGAGGTGAGATAGAGCGTTGTAACATCTTTGGACATCTTGCATCTTATATGCTTTCTCATTTTTCTCTCTTGTCCAAACTTTCACAACTCAATTGACTCAATGTTGCTTTATAGACACAGCACAGTACGTTATAGATACAGTACATTCAAATGAAATATAGCATACTCTGACCAATATAAATGCCTGTTTTCATTCAAATTGAAACAAAACATTCACACAAATACTTCAAGCAGATATCATACAGTACATGCAAGTACAATGTATAGTACCTACAGTGTCCCACAATTGACTTCAGTGTCCTCCTTGGAACCTACTGCATGACATCCTGTAAAAACAAGCACACATGGAAAGGGACAGTGGAAATGTACCAGACTTCATTCATCACAGCTAAAGCAGTGTTCCAGCTCCAGAGATAAACACTGTCAGGTTCTGTCAACAGCTGGGACCGCCCATCACTAAGGCATGATGCAGTGAGTGTTGGACATCAAAATAGAAGTGGCCAGTGTTTTTTCTCCCAGACATTGCACTTGAAACCACAAATATGTTGTAACATTACTGAACTGTGAGTAAGTGCTCTGCAGAGGGAGCCAGCCTTAGTGCAGAGGATGTTGCTGCACTGCAGAAGGAAACCCTTGTACTGTGGACCTACATCATTAAGACACTAAGATGTAGTTGGCTCCTAGTGCTACCTCTCCAAACTATTTTTATACTGTTAAAGACATGCTCCGGAACTTTGGCGACTAATAAGTATTCATTAAACCTCCCGCTTTGGATGTGTCAATGTGCAGTTCATACATGCATAACCTACCTTACCTCAGTTATACATGAAATGCCTAGTTTTAAAGCAACTACTTTTCTGGAAGCTGTGCTTGGCCTACATATTCCTCCATGTGGGCCAGCCCCTTAGGATTCGAATTCAACCAATGAGCTTCAGCCCCTCGCCATATGACAACTAGCAAGATGCACATGATGCACCCACAGCAGAGCGAGAGAGAGAGCAATGGCATGGTGCATATATCTGCACGTACAGTATGTGATATAGTACACCATTTTCGGGGGCCACTTTTGGCTCTTGAGCACTACTTTCAGAACCACTGGCAAAATGTATACAAAAGTACTGGAGAATCTCTTTAACTGCAATGGCGCCCCTTGTTATCTGCTTTCACAGTAGCACACATGCAGCCAGAGAAACAAGAGTCACACTTATCCATTCAAACCATTGGGCTTTTTCTCCCAAGAGATATCGTTGTGATGGTTGAGAGCTTACATGCATGGATTGAGCTAAGTCCCATGTTGTTGTGGTCACTCTGGTTGTGTGCCAATGGCCGCTTCAGTCTTCACTGCATCCACTAGGAAGCTGAGTTCATTGCACAGGGTCTCGTGGCGGTAGGCCATGCGGATCTGAGCCACATTGGTCCGCCGAATGTCGTTCCCCTCAGGTCCATCCTTCAAGTAGTTGGCCCCAATAAAGTGCTTCTTCTCCTGCACAAAATGAGTCATACAGTATTACCAGATATTGTATATCATGTAAGCTCCTTAGGTATAACCACTCCATTAGATGGGGGACAGGGGAAGGATATTTCATGTTATTTTGCATTCATGCTATTATACACTATAAAGAATATGCTATCTAGAATGTAAAAGGGTTCATTGGCTGTCACCATAGGAGAACCCTTTGAAGTACCCTTGGTTCCTGGTAGAACACTTTTGGGTTTCTACCTGGAACCAAAGAGTATTCTACCTGGAACATGAAGGGTTCTCCTGTGAGGACAGCGAAGAGCCCTTTTGGAACCCTTTTTTCTAAAAGTGTAGATATCAGTGCCCAGAGCTCTACCTGGTGAGACAGGCCACTCTGCAGCACACTGTTCCTGGCAATCTCACACACATCACAGGTGCTGAGCTTCCACAGCTGGGCCGCGATGGCATACTCCTCCATTAGTGCCTCCTACAGACAGGACACACTGTCATCCGGTACTGTCCTACAATGCAGCTATTGAACACTCAGCTGATTTGAGCTACTATTTTCTCCAACAGTTTACCTTGGTATAGTGGAACTGCATAGGATCATCTGTTGATAGAGACACGCACAGCCCCTTGTGTAGGAACTCCCTGAGAGGGTTTTTGGAATATTCCAGGAACAAGCTGTTATTGCTCAGAGGAGACATGGCAATGGGCACCTGGGCCAGGTAGTACAGGTACTGTAGGACAGGGCTCTGTGACAGAGAGAGACAGACACACTCAGTACATACACACAGACTCACACACACCTCGCTGTCACCTGCTCAGCGTACAGGGTCTCTGCTTACTGATCAGCAGACACGGTGGATGTTAAAATGTGTCAAAAGTTGAAAGCTAGCTCCTGTCCCTGTGGCTGGCTCGGTTATTTTCAGTGGCTGTATTTGCATGGAGCAGGCCTGGTAGACAGGGCCTTTCCTTGTCTGTGTGCTGGTTAGGCCCACAGAAAGACAGGAAAATGAAGCAAACAGGAAGCCCTGAAGGGCTGAACACTGTTACTGTATTACAGTACAATGGCTTGCATTTATACAGTGTGCTTTCATGTGAGAATATTAGATAGCTTTGCATTTCTTTAGGGTCATCTCATGACATCCACTATTCATGTGAGTAGCACCTACTGTATCACATGGGAGATCAGCATGAGAGTGCTCCATTCAAACATGCTGGGGAGTTGAGGAACTATATTAGTCCATTGATGGCAGATAAATGTGTGTAGGCTGTAGTGTGTTGAGGACAGTTGATGCAGGATTCAGTCTAGTGCTAAAGGACCTTCTTGAGGTTGAGGCCGTGGGAGATGTTGTCAGCTGTGAGGAAAGCAGAGACCAGGTGGGTGATGGATCCAGCCTCCCCGCAGTGTGGACGGAACTGGAAGGTGCTCAAGCCCCGCTCTCTGGAAGAGACCCAGGGAAATATTCAGTGGTCATATTCACACACACACACACACACACACACACACACACACACACACACACACACACACACACACACACACACACACACACACACACACACACACACACACACACACACACACACACACACACACACACGTTGCACATACACAAACAGAGCTACACAAGTGCATTATGTAGCACCTACAGTAGCATCTTCAGTGACCTTGGAGGAGCTCCTTGACCATATGTGCCAGTAATTCAAGTCTGTAATTCTATTCCTTTGTATTATCATAGGGAATTTATTTATAGATGCCTTGGTGCATTACACTGTGCAGTAATGTAGCATGACTGCAACCAGACACCTGTTCTGCTCCCCTTGGTTGCCCTCAGGACATTCTGAAGTGCCTTACTGTAAATTCAATGAATAATAGCAACTGAACAATGGGTGTAACACCTACATTTCCCCTCAGCAGCATCAGCAGAAGGACAGTTGGAAGTCTATGTTTCTCTTGAATGAGATGTAATGGTTTGGGTCCATTACCAGAGGCCTGAGAGGGGCAGATATCAACAGGTACGTACTTCCTCAGATTGTTGAGCACCATGATGTTGGCGTACATGTGGAAGAGGTAGTAGCTGTAGGGAGGGTTTTCATCTGCTGTCCACTGCTCAGGCTTGGGGCTCTTGTAGGAGAACATGTGGTCACTGTGCTTGGACTCGTCATCCACACTGTCAAAGCCTGTCACCTGCACAGGAAGAGTAGGGGTCGAATGGTGAATGGTTGACACTATCAGGATAGTTTTTGCAGGAAAATCCAAATGAATTATACTCACATATTTGAGAAATACATGCAGCTCCTTATGCTTCTGTGGATTGACTGTAGCCTCAAACAGAGGAAGGAATATGTTCTCCAACATTTTGGCAAAATTAGTGATCAACTTCTTTGACTTGAAAATATCACTGAAAGAAGTGAAAGATTTTTAAGCATGACAAACATCTCATAAAAAGAGTATTATCGTTTATAGTAGCCATGTTACATACCTTCTCCAGTTGAAAGTTAAATGTAACTCTTTGCCTTCAGCTGTCACTCAGGCAGCAGCACTTACTAGATCCTGGGGACTTGGATGATCCACTGCATGTTGGTAGAGTGCACTTTGTGCTGGATGAACCACTTGGAGAGGCTGTCCCATTCATCTGCAGAGCGTCCGTAGATGGACAGACGAGGCTCAGCATGCTGGTACTTACTCTCCTCTAGGTCATGGGACACTTCCTGTCAAGGGCAAGACGTGGTAGAAAGTTCTCTCATCTCCAAACAAGACCATTATTCTGGGTCTCTGTCACCTCCCATCCATCAGAGTAACACATCCTCAAATGTGTTGCTGCACATGTTGTTGTTGCAAAATAACAATAACTTGTGCAACATAACATGTGTTATCAATTTCAGAGAATCAGGATGTTTTCTGTATGAATGAACTATACCTTGATAATGCGTGCAAAGTACTCTCCATCTATGAGGTTGTCTGTTTTCAGGTAGATTTCTCGGAGTTCACTGGCCCCCACTGGGTTGTACTTGGAGTTGAACTTATCGAATCTGTGAAAGGTTTGTCTGCCCTGTGGGGTGAGGCATACACACAGATGTAATATTAGCGTATGGATGGTGCTAACGGATCTCCAAAACTGAAATGTGTCTCTAGACATAGATATAACTGAACAGCTATGGTTACACAATAAATCTGTGTTTTATGGCATAACAGCTGTTCCTGTAGAGTATGGATGATATACTCTTACAAAAATTGTTACGGTGAGTGAATGAGGACCCAAAAGCGAACTAACTTAAACAGAGCTTCTTTAATAACCAAACATAGGTAGGCTCAGATAGACCGGCAGATTCCGACAGGACAGGACAAGGTTACAGCAAACATGACGATAGTCTGGCTCAGGCATGAAACACAACAAACAAGAATCCGACAAGGACAGGAACAAAAACAGAGAGAGATATAGGGACCTAATCAGAGGGAAAAAGGGAACAGGTGGGAAACGGGGTGAATGGGTAGTTAGGAGGAGACAAGGCACAGCTGGGGGAAAGAGGGGGAGAAAAGGTAACCTAACAACGACCAGCAGAGGGAGACAGGGTGAAGGGAAAGGACAGAAACACACAACATGACAATACATGACAAAAATACACATGTCTAACAAGCAATGCCTGTTTTCACATGTTGATCTTACATTTCACATGTGAAACCATATTTTCACATGTATTCAATTAAGAGTTCACAAGTCAACACCACCTTGTAACATGTGAGGAGAGTAACATGTGTTCACCTCACATGTGAATTGCGGTTTCAGTTGTGAAATTTCCAGGTGAAAATCGGATATTCAGTTTCACATGTGAAAAACATTCACATGTGAAAAGCTCACTTTCCCATGTGGAAATGCAAGTTCAGGTGTGAAATTCAATCATGTGAAAATCACATTTGCAGTTTCATACAGTGCCTTCGGAAAGTATTCAGACCACTTGATTTTTCCAACATTTTGTTACGTTACAGCCCTATTCTAAAATGGATTAACTAAAATAGAAAAAAAACCTCAACAATCCACACAGTATACCCCATAATGGCAAAGCAAAAACAGTTTTTTTTTGAAATTTTAGCTTTTTTCATTTTTAATTTTAATTTTTTTTTCATACAAAAAATATTTACATAAGTATTCAGACCTTTTGCTATGAGACTCAAAGTTGAGCTCAGGTGCATCCTGTTTCCATTGATTATCCTTGAGATGTTTCTACAACTTGATTGGAGTCCACCTGTGAGAAATTCAATTGATTGGACATGATTTGGAAAGGCACACACCTGTCAATTTAAGGTCCCACAGTTGACAGTGCATGTCAGAGCAAAAACCAAGCCATGGGGTCGAAGGAATTGTCCGTAGAGCTCCAAGACAGGATTGTGTCGAGGCACAGTTCTGAGGAAGAGTACCAAAACATTTCTGCAGCATTGAAGGTCCCCAAGAACACAGTGGCCTCCATCTTTCTTACATGGAAGTTTGGAACCACCAAGACTTCCAAGAGCTGGCCGCCCAGCCAAACTGAGCAATTGGGGGACAAAAGGCCTTGGTTAAGGAGGTGACCAAAAACCTGATGGTCACACTGACAGAGCTCTAGAGTTCCTCTGTGGAGATGGGAGAACCTTCCAGAAGGACAACCATCTCTGCAGCACTCCACCAATCAGATCTTTATGGTAGAGTGGCCAGACAGAAGCCACTCCTCAGTAAAAGGCACATGACAGCCCGCTTGGAGTTTTCCAAAAGGCACTTAAAGACTCTCAGAACATGAGAAACACAATTCTCTGGTCTGAAGAAACCAAGATTGAACTCTTTGGCCTGAATGCCAAGCGTCTGGAGGAAACCAGGCACCGCTCATCACATGGCCAATACCAATGCCTACGGTGATGCATTGGGGTGGCAGCATCATGCTGTGGGGATGTTTTTCAGTGGCAGGGTCTAGTAGATGAGTCAGGCTTGAAGAAAGGTGAACGGAGCAAAGTATAGAGAGATCCTTGATGAAAACCTGCTCCAGAGCGCTCTGGACCTCAGACTGGGGTGAATGTTCACCTTCCAACAGGACAACGAGCCTAAGCACACAGCCAAGACAACGTATGAGTGGCTTCGGGACAAGTCTCTGAATGTCCTTGAGTGGCCCAGCCAGAGCCCAGACTTGAACCCGATCGAACATCTCTGGAGAGACTTGCCCCGAAGCCACTCCTGCGTTGTCTTGGCTGTGTGCTTAGGGTCGTTGTCCTCCCCATCCAACCTGACAGAGCTTGAGAGGATCAGCAGAAAAGAATGGGAGAAACTCCCCAAATACAGGTGTGCCAAGCTTGTAGCGTCATACCCAAGAAGAGTCAATACTGTAATTGCTGCCAAAGGTGCTTCAACAAAGTACTAAGTAAAGGGTCTGAATACTTATGTAAATGTGATATTTCATATTTACATAAGTCCATGTTTTTGGTTTGTCATTATGGGGTATTGTGTGTAGATTGATGAGGGGAAAAACTATTTAATCAATTTTAGAATAAAGCTGTAACGTAACAAAATATGAAAAAAGTAAAGGGGTCTGAATCATTTCCGAAGGCACTATGTGAAAACTTCCACATGATAAAAATGACAAATAAATCAAATGTGCAGTTTCACATGTGGAATTGCAAGTTCACGTGGGGTTTAAATAATGTTATTCTGTTAGCATGTTGCAGAAGCAATGTTTCCACCTATGGAATTATGGTGACAGCATCTAAAAATCCTAAATTATTTACAAGGGAGAAATTATGCGGGACATTCACAGAGCAGTGGACGAAATTATTTCTCTTTCTCTTTTCGGGCATGTTAATGGTTCACGTTCAAATGGCGACATACACTGAGTGTACAAAACATTAAGAACACCTTCCTAATATTGAGTTGCAACCCATTTTGCCCTCAGAACAGCCTCAATTCATCGGAGCATGAACTCTACATGTGTTCCACAGGGATCTGGCCAATGTTGACTCCAATGCTTCCCACAGTCGGCTGGATGTCCTTTGGGTGGTTGATCAGTCTTGATACACACGGGACACTGTTGAGCGTGAGAAACCTAGCAGCATTGTAGTTCTTGACACAAACTAGTGCGCCTGGCACCTACGACCATACCCTGTTCAAAGTCACTTAAATCTTTTTTCTTGCTCTTTCACCCTCTGAATAGCACACATACTGTACACAATCAATGTCTCAATTGTCTCAAGGCTTAAAAATGATTATTTAACCTGTCTCCTCCCCTTCATCTACACTGATTGAAGTGTATTTAACAAGTGACATCAATAAGGGATCATAGATTTCACCTGGATTCACCTGGTCACTCTATGTCATTGGAAAGAGTAGGGGTTCTTAATATCTTGTACACTCAGTGTAGGTCTGCTGTATGAAAGTCACTACCTGTTATTAAATGGGCAATCCTTAGTGACCACATCCATTTTTGGACTTATAAATTAATGATATTTACCAATTGATTCTTGAAGAATATAAAATATTTTGCCTCATGACCGCCGAGTGCTGAAGTGCATAGTGCTTAAAAATCGTCTGTCCTCGGTTGCAACACTCCAGAGTTCGTCTGTCCTTGGTTACAACTACCGAGTTCCAAACTGCCTCTGAAAACAACGTCAGCACAAGAACTGTTCGTTGGGAGCTTCATGAAATGGGTTTCCATGGCAGAGCAGCCGCACACAAGCCTAAGATCACCATGCACAATGTAAAGCGTCGGCTGGAGTTGTGTATAGCTCGCTGCCATTGGACTCTGGAGCAGTGGAAATTAGTTCTCTGGAGTGATGAATCACGCTTCACCATCCACCATCGTCTCATGGTGGACGAATCTGGGTTTGGCGGATGCCAGGAGAATGCTACCTGCCCCAATGCATAGTGCCAACTGTAAAGTTTGGTGGAGGAGGAATAATGGTCTGGGGCTGTTTTTCATGGTTCGGGCTAGGCCCCTTAGTTCCAGTGAAGGGAAAGCTTAATGGTACAGCATACAATGACATTGTAGACGATTCAATGTTCCAACATCTAGTGGAAGCCTTCCCAGAAGAGTGGAGGCTGTTATAGCAGCAAAGAGGAGGACAAAATCCAAATTACTGCCCATGATTTTGAAATGAGATGTTCGACGAGCAAGTGTTCACATACTTTTGGTCATGTAGTGTATCATGGATGGACAGTCCTTGCATCCGTAGCGTAGTGTAGGGATTTGAGAGTGGTTGCATTTCTCCAGCCCCAAACCGTAGCTTTTTACAGAAACGGTGGTGGAGTAATAGTGTTATATATTTTCACGAGAGAAAAATACATGGAAAATAAGATGTGGAACTTCCCACGTGTCTGAAAACGATGTTTATCCCCATGATTTTTTCATTTGTTTTTCTTTGTAAGGGTATTGCATGATGTCAGGCGAAATAGATAGAGAGAGGGAGGGTCTTACAGCGTGTACATCCAGGGAGTCCACAGTGAGGTCATAGGGGTCCATGTTGAGGTGTTCAAACACCTCTCTGAGGGTCAGCTTCCGCCCGCCCTTCTCCAGCACCACACGGTCTGCCTCCGTCTTGTAGGTGGTCTGGATGAAGTTCAGAAGGTGCTTCTGGGACATGCAGGCGGCTGCATGGATGTGTGTGTCCACCTGGGGAAAGAGAGACGTCACAGTTTGATTGTGGCTTTTTATCACAAAACCTCTGGGAAAGTAGCCAAATCAGATCTAAACGGTGGACTTTCACTTCACATTATAAATTTAGCTTTCACATTCAAGTGTTGGAAACTTGCCTTTCTGACATTGTAGAAGTCTCTGTGTGGAACACCCTTCAGTTCCTTTAGCTCAGCCATCTCATTGAGCATTTCATGCAGGTAGAACTTTGAGCCCAGGAAGTTCAGGCGTCTGTGACAATAGGTCTTCCTGTAAAGCACGTTAGTTATGCAGAGACAAAAATAAAGCTCCATTACACAGTGGTGAGTTCAGGAAGTGGTGGTCACTCACGTGGGTCCATCAATGATCATAGCCAGCACATGGCTGAGGTCTATGGCGAAGGTCTCCAGGTCAGGGTAGGGTAGGCTGCGGGGCCTGTTCTGACTTAGAGCCTCTGCGTTCTCATACACATACACTATGCCATCTTTTGTCTGCAGCTCATAGCTCAGGTTGTCTGGGATATTCTCAATGTTGTACGGGTCCTCCCCCTCCCTGGGGCAAGGGCAGACATCTGTGGGGAGACCAGTATGACTGACATAGACTCTAATACAATGGACTCTACTTGTACAGGACGTTAAGAACACATTATGGACATATAGTTAATTTATGGGCACTGTTTGAGTGTACAAAACATTATGAACACCTGCTCTTTCCATGACATAAATTAACAGGTGAATCCAGGTGAAATCTATGATCCCTTATTGATGTCACTTCAATCAATGTAGATGAAGGGGAGGAGATAAGTTAAAGAAGGATTTTTAAGCCTTGAAACAATTGAGACGTGGATTGTGTATGTGTGCCATTCCGAGGGTGAATGGGCAAGACAAAATGTTTAAGTGTCTTTGAACGGGGTATGGTCATAGGTGACAGGCGCACCGGTTTGTGTCAAGAACTGCAACGATGCTTGGTTTTTCACACTCAACAGTTTCCTGTGTGCATCACTACCCAAGGGACATCTAGCCAACTTGTCACAACTGTAGGAATTATTGGAGTCAACATGGGCCAGCATCCCTGTGGAACACTTTCAACACCTTGTGGAGCCCATGCCCCGACGAATTGAGGCTGTTCTGAGGGCAAAAGGGGGGTGCAACTCAATATTAGGAAGGTGTTCTGAATGTTTTGTACACTCAGTGTATACCTGGTAGAACCCCGTCCTCTTCTTTCCACGTCTGGTTCTCAGCGCTGCGGAGGAACTGGGCGACGGTCTGGGGAAAGCGATGGTAGGCCAGTCTGGAGTACTTCTCCCTAATGAACAGGGCTTTCATCAGGGTTTTTGCTGCCTGTTCATAGTCCTCTACTGTGATCTGGGGAGAGGAGAGAGCTGTCATTACTAGTCTTATCACATGGCTTTCCATTTCATCCTGTGGACTCTCTACACACAAGATTATTGTTAACCACCTGGGGATTTAAAGTCATACCAAAATACCACTTTTATTATTTTAATTGTTTATCTAACTTTTATTTTGACAGGGAGTCATGCTGAGTCCAAGTTCTTTTTTTTTACAGACAAAACAAAAACATAAATATACACTATACACATCAATATACACATTAGTATTCACATCAATACACGAAAAGCAAAACACAATCATTACTGTCCCATTTCATTGCAACTCTTCCAGTATGAAGTGAAATACTGTATGAGTTGAGTATGAACTGTATGCCACCTGCTTGGAGCACTTACACCAGCACAGTAGTCTCCACTGATGGTGACCCTCTGGTACTCGGGGCAGTTCTCTGGAAGTGAGGAGCAGGTGGAGGATGGTGAGAGGAATGGGGTCACCACAGAACGGGCCCACTCTGCAGTCACAGGGATCTGCAGGCCCTGCAAGGACGCAGACTGCGAACGAATCATCTTGAAACTCTTCTTCCTGGAAACCAAACGTTCTCATGAATTCCCGACACTCCAGTACTTAACTGATCAGCTAGGTTCGATTCCATGAGGTCCTGTATTGTCGAGGGCCAGACTCACCTTTTGGCGCTCTCTTCTGAATGCTGCTCTGCCAGCTCTTTGAGCAGCTCCCTCTCCTTGGCCTGGTGCAGGCCGATGGGACAGTCCTCAGGGACGGTGAACATGGACAGCGCATCGTTTGTGTCCTCCTCCTTCAGCGCTGACGCGTACACCTTCTCAGCCAGCAGACGTGTCTCCTCATCCACCTCACTCAGCGTGATCTTAGGGAATTGTCTCGGCATGTCTGTAAAAACACCAGGTGTAGCAGCTTAGTATAAACACTGTACAGATATGTAGACACTTAGTTTTGGAAGCGTTAGAGTGGAGTTTTTTTATTGTAGGAGGTGGAGCTAATTCGTCCCCAAAAAATCGCTGCCAATTCCAGCATTTCTGTCCACTCAGAACTCATGTCTGCTTTGTCATCACAACACCTCACTGTCATGACATCCCTCTGCCAAAAGCATTGCTTTGCATATTCACCTAGTATTAACAGAGAACTATTAGCACAATGTGTTAGCTAATATTAGATCTATTAGCACATACTCATTTATTTGCTTAGCAGAGTTACCTCGAGGCATGGCAAAACAACCACCACGACAGATTGACAAATTGTGCTGCGCTTATACTGCAATCTCCTTTTGAAATTACTCTGGTAAGCAGATCTTTAAGCACTTGTGACCGACATAAATACTGACAACTGATCACGTTACATTGCCTCCGAGACAATATGCTATTTTCACTTATGACCTTTAGGGTCAACACCAGGCCCCGTACTGTCCTCTCTGAGGACAACATACAGACAGGGTAGAGAATGACATCAGGTTAGTGTTTATCTAATGCAGAGACTGTCTGCTGAGTGGATTGTACTGTCAGAGATCATCTTATTACCCCTGGAATTTAATTCAGTTTTAATTCCCAGCTGTTCCATCATTCTCTCCATTTTCTGAAGACCAGAGTATCTGCAGTTGTACACTCAGGCTGCAATGATGTTGTTTATACGGTTTCATGAACATGTTTGTTCGTCATGTATCAAGATGAGGCTAGGGACACAAATCTTGAGCTGGCAGATTACACTGAAAAAATCTGCTGTCTTAAGTGTCTCAATGTGATTTTCAAAATGGAAAACTCGACTTTGGAAATACAGTATGACTGCCATTTTGATTTGTCTCCAGACACATACCAGCTCTATTCCTTTCAGGTTTATGGTCCTAATCATAATAACCTGTGCAACCGTGACAGTAACGGTTGAACTGTAGACTTTATAGCCCAGTGTCTGATTGTCAGTCACTGGTCCAGTAACCACACAGTTGTCCCATTTAGGGACAAGTCTGCACCCACAGATCAAGTGACCGAACCACGAGGGGTTTGTTGATACCCCAATGACATGAAACCCAATCCACCCAGACAGCACAGTGGCCATACAGACCTGGTGCCCCTGAGAGAAAAGCTCTAGTGTCATCAGTGACAGAGTAATGTCAATGCTCCATTCTGCCAAGCCTTTCCAAGAGGGCTGCCATTCCTGCCAAAGTTCTGTGCCACAAACACCCCACTGCTCACCCTAAGCCACTTCTAAGAACAGCTTTGTGGATCAAACTAGCGCCTGCCCACTGCCCACTGCCCACTGCCCACTGCCCACTGCCCACTGCCCAATTCCCACTGCACTGCAGACAGACAGAGAGAGCAGCACATTACAGCAAAGACCACAGGTGAACTCTGAAAGCTGAGAGGGTTTCTGTGAAGCAGCAGCAGCATTGATTAAAATATGGGTTCTCATAAATAATTTAGCACCGCTTCTTCCTCTCAAGTGTTGCCTTACTCTCACACACACACACACACACACACACACACACACACACACACACACACACACACACACACACACACACACACACACACACACACACACACACACACACACACACACACACACACCCACACACACACACACACACACACACACACACACACACACACACACACACACACACACACACACACACACACACAGTCTCTCTCTCTCTCTCTCTCTCTCTCATTCTCTCTGCTTATACTGCTGCCTTACTCTCACACACACACACACACACACACACACACACACACACACTCTCTCTCTCT
Organism: Oncorhynchus mykiss; assembly: GCF_013265735.2. Taxonomy (NCBI): domain Eukaryota; kingdom Metazoa; phylum Chordata; class Actinopteri; order Salmoniformes; family Salmonidae; genus Oncorhynchus; species Oncorhynchus mykiss. The sequence goes on along the minus strand of NC_048590.1, from coordinate 25,662,367 downwards.
CTCTCTCATTCTCTCTGCTTATACTGCTGCCTCACTCTCTCACACACACACACGCACACACACACACGCACACACTGTCTCTCTCTCTCTCTCGCTCATTTTCTCTGCTTATACTGCTGCCTCAGCATCAGTTATACACAATTTTCTTAGTCAGAGACACCAAACAGCCATCAGTATTCCTCCCAGAGTAACAGCCATCTCATTTCCATCACACGTTATGAACTTAATCACATTCTCTCAAACAGCAACACAATAGTTTCCGAGTCTCTAGCTGCTAGAACAGTTTATAATGTACCGTAACTCGTTATCTGCTGTGCCTTACCTTCTGGTCTGTTCACAGCCATCTCTCTGTGCTGTACAGTCTCCACTGGGAGTCCTGATGATGGAAATCTCAGCTAGGATCACAGTGTCTCTGTACAGTCTCTCTGCGGTAGAGACTGGCTAACAGGCTGGTCGCCTGACTCTGACGGGCTGGCTGCGATGTGGGTCGGTCCCACTCTGAGCCTGCCGTGGTTCACGACCGCGGTTCTGTTTTCTTTGAGTGTCCTTCTCTATCTATTTTAAGAAGCCAATGGCATCATGTCGACAGAGCCAATGATCCATGGGATATGTCACAACTGGCTGTCAACAGAGAGCCCAAATCCGAGCCACCAGCACTCCCCCCAGCTGGCTGGACTCACACACACTCACACACATACACTCCTCATACACTCCTCTCCACCTTTGGGACAGTGATACATCCGCAGCCTTCCTCCTTAAGGAGCCAGATGGCAGGCTATGCAGCTGTTGCATTTATTGTAAACATTACCCAGGCAGCCCTGATTGAGAGGACTGCCGCTGCGCAGCCATGCATCACTGCTTTGCCTCAGAGCCTCGACAGACCCACCCGCACACATGATCTCAGCTCTGACTGACCTTGGTTTAGGTGCATAGTGTTAGAATGAATAATCTCTGGCATCATGTCAGTCAGCTGATGGGTAATAATCCTTAGTAAAGGATCAGACTACTACTAGAATAGGTGATGACAAAACAGTGACCCACAAACCCATGTTTACCCATGCCTGTCCAGCCCCCTCTGCTTAAACACACACACACACACACACACACACACACACACACACACACACACACACACACACACACACACACACACACACACACACACACACACACACACACACACACACACACACACACACACACCAACCTGCAGGTCGCAATGTTAACAATCCATGTGTATTTTTACCTGGCCTGTTGAGGTTGACTGTCGAAATGCCTCACAGCAGAATGATTTATCTTTGGACAGCAACAATGTCATTCAGCTTGCTCTATATTTCATTCAGAGCTTCATTACATGGAGAAATAATGTTGTTCTGCATTGGAGCTGACTTCCTATTATTGATCTGCACATCTGGTTTTGGGAGCATTAGATCATGTGACTGAGGTGATTTCTGCTGCAGCTCCATAGAGAGCATTAGAGGAGATGAATGTAGGCACAGACACAGTCTGATCTCAATGGTTCCCACTCTGCACTGATGTACTTATGATAGCGGGATGTGGGGACTGAGAGACAGAGAGAATGAGAGAGAACTGAGCCATGATCAGTTGTATATGTTGTTCTAAGCCTCTGTACGTCCCAGGAAGTTCCTGTGAGTCTGCAAGTGGCATTTTGATACAATGATGTTAGCACATTGGGGCAAAAAGGAATTTGAGCTTCTCCTGGATGGGTTGTTTCCGAATGGTCTGGTCATTGTATCCCTGCTATCTTACTGTCAGTGTTGGATCATTTACTGTAGCGCCCCCTGTCCCTGTGCAGGAATGTTCTGAGATCACTCCAGCCATTAGTAATTCTCTTGCCTCAGACACAGCTGTCACACACTGTTTTTATCATGTCCTCTCTGGGCTCTCTCAGACACCAGCCTGCTGTCTCCTCCAGTCCTGAATGACTGTACCTTCTGTCAAAGACACCTCTATAAGAGAAGGTAAACTACATCTCTGTCAGTCTGTGTATGAGAAAGACACTTATTACCCTGGCTAAAGATATTTTAAGAGAGTACAGTACAGTAGATCAACCTTTATGAACACTGGTTGGAGTGGTGTTGTTTTATCTATAGGGCTGATGTCTGCATGTCTGAGGGTCTACATGTATGAGTGAGAGAGCATGTGAGAGATTGAGTGAATGAATAAGCCTGAGAGAGGAAGAGAAAAGGAATGAGGGGAGGAAGGTCGAGAGCAAGCTTACCCTTTGCCAAACAGGGGCTTGATTGCTGCTTTAGCAGAGAGGTGTCTCCTCTCCTCATCTTCCTCACAGTGTTTGGGGCTGGGAGAGAAAAACAAAACAGTTCAGTCATGCACGAGCGCAACGCAGCTTTACCCAGAGTGTTCCTCAGACACAATTGGATGGTCCCTTAATGCATTTACATTAGTCTCATAGCGTTGACAGATTGATGCTCATCAACATGAAAGTAATTTATCACTTTGATACGATCTTAGACAGAGAAACTGGAGAAGACAGCAAGCTGCTGAATCAGTAAGACTATGTAAGAAACACAATGCACATTCAACATGTAGCATATCACCATCACATGTCAATGATCCATCATTTGAGTCTTCGTGAGATACAATAACATCTTTAGACCATAGCTGTTCACTCACCTCCTCTGTCTCCGTGCCTCCGTACCTTCTGCAGTCAGGCAGACTATATGAACTCTGGAAGTTCCCCCAGAGCAAACCCTCTGTCATTTTCTGCTCCTGTGGTGGTAAGGAGATAACTCACTCATCGCCCTCCAGTGCACAAGACACCATCCTTAACTCTTTCACTAAAGTAAAGTGTTCATTCTTACTACTTACCCAGAATGCAAATGAGTATGAGTTGGTCATAACTCACACAGGTTACACTACCATTGTTGTCCTCTCACTGTCCCTCTCTGTATATTCTACTGCTGCCCCTCAGTTTAGCAATTCCCTCTTCGGTCTGAGACAAACTGAAAAAGAGGTGCTGACATTTTGCAAAGACCATATTGTTAAACATCAGTACTTTGTAAAGAGTCCTGTTTCAGCAGTAGACACAGAGGGCCCTCATGTTGAGGATTTGTTATTTCAGGATTTTAGGGTGAGATTAGACTGGTCCCAGATCTGGTATCATGTCAACACCATGGCATGACAAGGAGTGGCAACGAGTGGCATGATGGCACAAACAGACTGTACCCAGGCTAAGGTAAGAGATGATCAAATCAAATCAAAATGAGTTTGTCACATGCGCCGAATACAACAGGTGTAGACCTTACAGTGAAATGCCTATTTACAAGCTCTTAACCATCAATGCAGTTTAATAAAAATACCTAAAAAAAAGAAGAAATAAAAGTAACCAATCATTTAAGAGCAGCAGTAAAATAACAATAGCGAGGCTATATACAGGGGATACCGGTACAGAGTCAATGTGCAGGGACACCAGTTAGTCGAGGTAATTGCGGTAATATGTACATGTACAGTGCCTTGCGAAAGTATTCGGCCCCCTTGAACTTTGCGACCTTTTGCCACATTTCAGGCTTCAAACATAAAGATACAAAACTGTATTTTTTTGTGAAGAATCAACAACAAGTGGGACACAATCATGAAGTGGAACGACATTTATTGGATATTTGAAACTTTTTTAACAAATCAAAAACTGAAAAATTGGGCGTGCAAAATTATTCAGCCCCCTTAAGTTAATACTTTGTAGCGCCACCTTTTGCTGCGATTACAGCTGTAAGTCGCTTGGGGTATGTCTCTATCAGTTTTGCACATCGAGAGACTGACATTTTTTCCCATTCCTCCTTGCAAAACAGCTCAAGCTCAGTGAGGTTGGATGGAGAGCATTTGTGAACAGCAGTTTTCAGTTCTTTCCACAGATTCTCGATTGGATTCAGGTCTGGACTTTGACTTGGCCATTCTAACACCTGGATATGTTTATTTTTGAACCATTCCATTGAAGATTTTGCTTTATGTTTTGGATCATCGTCTTGTTGAAAGACAAATCTCCGTCCCAGTCTCAGGTCTTTTGCAGACTCCATCAGGTTTTCTTCCAGAATGGTCCTGTATTTGGCTCCATCCATCTTCCCATCAATTTTAACCATCTTCCCTGTCCCTGCTGAAGAAAAGCAGGCCCAAACCATGATGCTGCCACCACCATGTTTGACAGTGGGGATGGTGTGTTCAGGGTGATGAGCTGTGTTGCTTTTACGCCAAACATAACGTTTTGCATTGTTGCCAAAAAGTTCAATTTTGGTTTCATCTGACCAGAGCACCTTCTTCCACATGTTTGGTGTGTCTCCCAGGTGGCTTGTGGCAAACTTTAAACAACACTTTTTATGGATATCTTTAAGAAATGGCTTTCTTCTTGCCACTCTTCCATAAAGGCCAGATTTGTGCAATATACGACTGATTGTTGTCCTATGGACAGAGTCTCCCACATCAGCTGTAGATCTCTGCAGTTCATCCAGAGTGATCATGGGCCTCTTGGCTGCATCTCTGATCAGTCTTCTCCTTGTATGAGCTGAAAGTTTAGAGGGACGGCCAGGTCTTGGTAGATTTGCAGTGGTCTGATATTCCTTCCATTTCAATATTATCGCTTGCACAGTGCTCCTTGGGATGTTTAAAGCTTGGGAAATCTTTTTGTATCCAAATCCGGCTTTAAACTTCTTCACAACAGTATCTCGGACCTGCCTGGTGTGTTCCTTGTTCTTCATGATGCTCTCTGCGCTTTTGACGGACCTCTGAGACTATCACAGTGCAGGTGCATTTATACGAAGACTTGATTACACACAGGTGGATTGTATTTATCATCATTAGTAATTTAGGTCAACATTGGATCATTCAGAGATCCTCACTGAACTTCTGGAGAGAGTTTGCTGCACTGAAAGTAAAGGGGCTGAATAATTTTGCACGCCCAATTTTTCAGTTTTTGATTTGTTAAAAAAGTTTGAAATATCCAATAAATGTCGTTCCACTTCATGATTGTGTCCCACTTGTTGTTGATTCTTCACAAAAAATACAGTTCTATATCTTTATGTTTGAAGCCTGAAATGTGGCAAAAGGTCGCAAAGTTCAAGGGGGCCGAATACTTTCGCAAGGCACTGTAGGTAGAGTTATTAAAGTGACTATGCAAAGATAATAACAGAGTAGCAGCAGCAGGGGGCAGTGCAAATAGTCTGGGTAGCCATTTGAATAGACGTTCAGGAGTCGTATGGCTTGGGGGTAGAAGCTGTTAAGAAGCCTCTTGGACCTAGACTTGGCGCTCCGGTACCGCTTGCCGTGCGGTAGCAGAGATAACAGTCTAGGGTGGCTGGAGTCTGTGACAATTTTTAGGGCCTTCCTCTGACACTGCCTGGTATAGAGGTCCTGGATGGCAGAAAGCTTGGACCCAGTGATGGACTGTAGTGCCTTGTAGGCCGAGCAGTTTCCATACCAGGCAGTGATGCAATCCATCTGGATGCTCTCGATGATGCAACTGTAGAACCTTTTGAGGATCTGAGGTCCCATGCCAAATCTTTTCAGTCTCCTGAGGGGGAATAAGTTTTGTCATGCCCTCTTCACGACTGTCTTGGTGTGCTTGGACCATGTTAGTTTGTTGGTGATGTGGACGCCAAGGAACTTGAAGCTCTCAACCTGCTCCACTGCAGCCCTGTCGATGAGAATGGGGGTGTGCTCGGTCCTCCTTTTCCTGTAGTCCACAGTCATCTCCTTTGTCTTGATCACTTTGAGGGAGAGGTTGTTGTCCTGGCACCACACGGTCAGGTCTCTGACCTCCTCCCTATAGGCTGTGTCGTTGTTGTCTGTGATCAGGCCTATCACTATTGTGTCATCTGCAAATTTATTGATGGTGTTGGAGTCGTGCCTGGCCGTGCAGTCATGAGTGAACAGGGAGTACAGGAGGGGACCGAGTACGCACCCCTGAGTGGCCCCAGTGTTGAGGATCAGTGTGGCAGATGTGTTGTTACCTACCCTTATCTCCTGGGGGAGACCCGTCCAGGAAGTCCAGGATCCAGTTGCAGAGGGAGGTGTTTAGTCCCACGGTCCTTAGCTTAGTGATGAGCTTTGTGGGCACTATGGTGTTGAACGCTGAGCTGTAGTCAAAGAATAGCATTCTCATATAGGTGTTCCTTTTGTCCAGGTGGGAACGGGCAGTGTGGAGTGCAATAGAGATTGCATCATCTGTGGATCTGTATGCAAATTGGAGTGGGTCTAGGGTTTCTGACATAATGGTGTTGATGTGAGCCATGACCAGCCTTTCAAAGCACTTCATGGCTACCGGTTGGTAGTCATTTAGGCATAGGGACTATGGTGGTCTGCTTGAAACATGTTGGTATTACAGACTCAGAAAATGTCAGTGAAGACACTTGCCAGTTGGTCAGCGCATGCGCGGAGTACACGTCCTGGTAATCCATCGGGCCTTGTGAATGTTGACCTGTTTAAAGGTCTTACTCACATCGGCTGCAGAGGACGTGATCACACACTCGTCCGGAACATCTGTTGCTCTCATGCATGTTTCAGTGTTACTTGCCTTGAAGCGAGCACAGAAGTAATTTAGCTTGTCTGGTAGGCTCATGTCACTGGGCAGCTCTCGGCTGCGCTTCCCTTTGTAGTCTCTAATAGTTTGCAAGCCCTGCAACATCCGATGAGCGTCGGAGCCAGTGTAGTACGATTCGATCTTAGTCCTGTATTGACGCTTTGCCTGTTTGATGATTCGTTGGAGGGCATAGTGTGATTTCTTATAAGCTTCCCGCTTCTTGAAAGCGGCAGCTCTACCCTTTAGCTCAGTGCTGATGTTGCCTGTAATCCATGGCTTCTGGTTGGGGTATGTACATACAGTCACTGTGGGGACGACATCATCGATGCACTTATTGATGAAGCCAGTGACTGATGTGGTGTACTTCTCAATGCCATCGGAAGAATCCCGGAACATATTCCAGTCTGTGCTAGCAAAACGGTCCTGTAGCTTAGCATCTGCTTCATCTAACCACTGATGTTGCCAATATGTCAACCTTCCTGTAACTCTAACTACAACCTCATGAATTATAGATGTTTTTGGATAATATCCCCACTCTGAGGTAATCTTTAACACACATATGCATCTTACCACATGTATGTCATAGATGATCAGAAAGTGTATTAGTTAGCATGGGACAGTGGTGTGACTCCACAGGGCCTAGGAGGAGATCCAGCTTTGCCACTGTGCCCTTTTTCGCCACAGGCCCCATGGTGCTTGATTTAGCCTGGCACTGTGCTGGATTACAACACTAATCCTCCCCTGCTCCAGTTATCAGGGATTTTTTAGAGTTGGCTGGAGAAGACTCACTCACAGAGCCATCGGTCTGCTCCTCCTGAATGACTGACTGACAGCAGGACAGAAGGATATGGGCTTTACTGTGTGAATCTGCCCTGGGCTTCTATAGCTGCCCGTCTGGTGTAGAGAACAGCATGTCACAGTTGGCCAGAGGGCTTCACTTTCTCCATAACCAGAATGGAAAACTGCATCATGTCTCCATGTGAAGCATAGGAAAGGAGATGGCGTCCCACTGATATGACTGTGGAAGTGATCTGGCTGCGTCCATAAACAGCGTTGGTATGTGATCTTATTGAATACTGATGTTTGGCTTCCCTGACAGCTTCAGACTGTGGTTGTATCACACATGCCGTGCTGAGCTGACAAATTGATTACATTCATTTGGATTATTCAATTATGCATTGATATCTAATGACATTTAGTGGTTGAGAATCAGTATCTTCGATGACATTGTGATGGAAAGAATGGCCCTCTTGTGACTTTGTGATAACCGCCTAAGAGGAACACAAGAATCACATCTCTTACAAATCCATGGGCTCTTATCAAGCATCTAGGGCCTGGGGGAGTTATTAGTTTTGACTGATTGGAGACCTGCACTAGTCAGTTTGTAGACGCTATCACACCACTGGATGACTCCTTGTGTCCCGGTGGTAAAGCAATTTTATCTATTTCATTTTCTTCTCAGATTTTTAACAGAACAATTAACAATTTTCCTATGCGAGCAGTCATTCAACTGATTGTAGAGCAGCGTATGGCAAGCGTCAGATACTGTACCCACCACCAGGTGGCAGAGTCACCAAGAAAGAAGAGCGTAGTACCGTAGTGTCATTTACCTACGTCTATGGATAGAGAGGAGCCTAAGGCCTGATACTGTTGAAATAAATCCAAAGTGTGAGCTAATATGAACATGTGCTTATTGTAGTTTGTTGTCTCACTTGGCCAGAAGTCATAGTATTGTGTTTGTTCTGTCTGCATAGTTCCAGGAAAAGCCTTGAACTTTAGGCTAGCAGGGCCTTCTTGGTGACCCATGGTGGAATTTGTTACAATCCCTTCACAATAAAAATGTAATTGATTGGTATTTGACAACTCTCACATTTGTATTGATCACTCTTGACCTGTATACATAATGCCTCATCTAAGGTCTGGTGCACCGTCTATCCTGTGATATTTGTAGCCAGATCACCCTGATCAAAATCAAAGAGATTCTCACTCTTCAACTCTAATTATTACTGTCAGAGGCTTTGAAGATGGAAAGGTCCATTGCATGCTTTAGCCCCTCGGCATATTTCCACTGCTTTTCGGTTCTCATACTTAAAAATTCCATTCCTTACGTGAAGGAAAGTAATGAACTTGAGATGCATGGCCCCCAGGTTTATAGGATTGCCATGTCTCCAACTGTCCAGTTGTCCCCTGGAGGAAGGAGTATTGATGATGAGGTGTCCAAACAGGCAGACATTTACCTGAGTATACTCATCATTTAGCTCATATGTCACCTTACGGCAGGTAACCTAGTGGTTAGAGTGTTGGGCCAGTAACCGCAAGGTTGGTGGATCGAATCCCCGAGCTGACAAGGTAAAAAAATATATTGTTCTGCCCCTGTTCCTAGGCTGTAAATCGACGGCTACTTTTCCTCAATGTTGCCTGTCTAGATTTCAGCACTGCTGTGGTCCAACTGGAACAGGCCCAGGATGTTTCTCTACTCTTTAGTGATTTCAAAAAAAAAATCTGGAGATTAAACAGGTGACATATGTATTTTCCGTTAATACCACCAAATTGTGCTTTTGTTTAGGTGGCCAAAGCAATCACTTTGTCAAGCTGGTGCCATTTTAAGTCACTAGATGGCATTAGAGCCAAAACAATGTAATTACACATGTCTCTAGCAAGCTGTCTTGTAGCGCATGCCTTCTTATACAATCAGATAATAATCATCTGCATTGCAATTCCATTGGCTCCTATCCTTGACTTTTACAATGACCCAAGACAATCCATAACCTCTCTCTGGTCCAGTGGAGTTACTAATGACCATGTTTTGACTAAGACAGGAAGGAAGTGCAACGGCCTCTTCTTGAACCATACATTCATCCAAATTGTATCTGGCATACCAATCAAATAGAGTTCTGGTATACACTTCACTTGCCTGTGCAGCAACATGTTCAATAGATTTGGTCAGTAAGCAAACCAAAATAGGTAGGGTATACCACAGACAGTTGTTGGAAACCCTTAAATGTTATTCAACGTTTAGTTTTGAATTTGCCTGTGGAAGAGTAAAGTTTAATGCGAACAAATATAATTTTGTTAACTGGCATTAATAATTGCTTGATAATTAATGGGCACATTTAATAAACAGACATATCTTTTACAGGCCTTGATATTTCAAACATCATGGAGTGAATGTAACCTTCCTGTGGTTGATTAATAGCAATGACAAACTTTTGTGGTTAGGAGTGTTCTAGCATGGAAAGTCGTGTCAAAGCCACATTAATAATCCATACCAGATGCAGGCAGAGGAACCTGGAGCCCAGGTTAAATGATCAAGCCCTTAGCTTTATGTTCCCTACCTATTGATCATAATAGACTGTGAACCAAGGAGCTTGGATTTGCTGTAGCCTAGGCTACTCCATGCAAACAACTCATGACAATGAACATGACAATGCGTCAACCTCTTGGCAAGATAGTGATGTTGGTATCTTATATGAATGAATGGAATTTTCAGTTTCTGAGAAGTACATGTACAACAATTAAATACTCTAAGTTTCACATTCCCTGAGGATGGAGGGAGAAGTCAGCAGCCTCTCTGTCCTGTCCAGTCAGATGTGGTCTGTCTGTCTGTCTGTCTGTCTGTCTGTCTGTCTGTCCTCACAGCTCATGAACGCGCTTCGCCAGGGCTGTTTTTACGATGCTCTCTGCGTGCCTCTCAGGAATGTTACACAGCCCCCCGTCCCCGTCCCCCGTCCCCCTCATAGCGCTGCATCCTGATGTCCAGACCATCTACCATTGTGTGCAGATGGAGCTGGGTCTCTCAGCCTCCCATAATGGCTCAAGGGCCACGCTGCGGTGTGGAGCGAGCCAGCAAATATGCACTGTACTATGCAGGAATGCGCCTGGCACTCCCGTCTGCCCTCTAGGGGGTCACAGGGAGAGTTGAAGGGGGGTGGATTTAATGAGACCCTGAAATCACTTAACCCAGACCAGGTGTTGCGTGTTTCACTGGAACTGGCCAGACAATAGAATGCCACTTTCAATTTACAACAGTAATTTCCTGTGGAAAATAAAAAGTCTGGACAGAGTCAACTTTTATATGCAAAATGTTTATTGTATGACAATGTTAATTGCTTCGACACAAATAAAATAGACCACATTTACAAATATATTATACCATAGCTATAAAAACCATTTATCCTATTACCACAGTTTGAAACATATAACATCCATGATGCAAACAATAGTGGAAACAACAAATAGTTACAATGCCCTTATATTTTCTTCCTGTACAAAAATAGTTCTATCTCCATAAGTAGTTGAATCTAATCTAATCTATATAATATTTAAATTATGATATCTGAAATATCTTATATACAAATTGGCAAATAAAATATACATACATAGATTGCACGTGTTTATACAAAACATGTTCAAGTATAGTTCAATCCATTGTGGACTGGCACAGATATTTCATACAATCTCTAAGGCATTTCCCTCGTACAGTGTCCAAAAACTTCAGCTTCATAGCTCTGTATTATAAATCCATCTCCTTATGTCTTATCTTCCTGTTTGGCATGGACCAGATGTCTTTGGATGTATTTTAGGTCCACGTAGATGTCTGACTGAGAAGGCTGGGACTGAAAAGTGCAGATGAGTATAGAGGGTTTGGTGAAATTGGCTCCTGTAAATCCACAGGGTAAAACTCAAAGTTCAGGATCTGCATAACAGGTTTATAGAGTCCCAGTATTTACGCAGTGGACTCTTCTCTGAGTCTGTACCTCTGTATTGACCTTGCTCCTCTCCCACAGCTGGGCAGAGATAGCACCATCCTCAGCATCTCTCCTTCTCTCTCTTCACGGTGCCATCCAGTGCCTGAAGACCAGCTGTTGTTTTGGCGCTCTGCATCGCCAATGCCTCTGCTGAGTCCAGCTTCCAGAGCCGCTGCAGCTATCGCTCAGTACTCGCGTCTGGAAAAAATGCACTGGAGAACTTTTGGCAAAAGTCTGAGGCATTTGGAGAATTTTAGAACAGGGCAGAGACACTAAGCCTCGGCTGCTGCTCTCCTCCCCTGTTCCTCCCCCGTACAAGTCCAGCTCATGTCCGTCTGAGCAGCTCCTCCAGCTTGTGAACATGTGAGTTTGCATTGCCCCACACAGGCCTCAGCCTGCCCCCCTCCAGCCTCAGTGTGGCCCTGCGCTCAGGGAGGGAACGACGCCTCCGGCCGTAGCCTTGTGGGCTGATCTTGTCGATGGGTGCACTACCAATCTTTAGTTTGTTATTGAGCTGGTGGATGCGGTGGGCCAGGTCGTGCACAGTGCAGGTGCCCAGAGAGCAGCCCGGTCTCCAGGCCTGGTTCACTGAAATTTTGGACCTCTTGGTTCGGACGCTGATGTCAGTGCTGGAAGAGAGATGAAGGAGAGGACCATTAATTAATGCGCAGCATTCCTGAGCGGACACAACTTGGCTCAGAGATCCCCTCCGCAGCTTGCTTACTTTAATGACCCTTGTTTGACAATGGTGATTAATCTCTTAATTCCATTTGAAATCTTGATTTCACAAGGATAACGAAATAGCACCATGCACATTGAGTTATATAAATGTATGGTATGGGCTTTTACCTGGAATGAGGAATCAGGTTGTTCCTGACGTCTTCTGGGCTGACAAACTGTACAGACTCTGCTATCCTCTCTGCAGAAAAACTGTTTAGATCTTGTCTCGATCTGCTCTGCATCCATATGCTCAACCTGGGAAAGAAGAAATCCAACTCATTAAAAACTGTTCAAAGAAGTCCACAAAGTACACAACAGTAAGTGTTGATATCATGGTCACCATGCATTGTAGCAGACTAATCTTGACAAATAGTTCATCAATTAGCTCACCTCTTTTTGAGCTCTGGGCTAATTTCAAGTTTGAATCCAGCCACGCTCTGTGCAATGGTGGCCAGCAAACAGCCGTAGAGGAAAGACTGCAGGATCAGTTTCATTTTGACTGGCACCTGTGGGGAAAGTGGAAAAAAACGTGTTAGTTATTTACTTATTAACGATAACTTACTTAGTTACCTCCTATCATTCCAAGTGAGCCCCCCCCCCCCCCACCCCACCCCACCAACCTCTTGCTGTTGCTTACACAAGAGTCCAAAAGCCAAGTTATTTGCACTTATCATTCATTTATTTAAAATGTCACACTAAGGTCACATTTTGTTCCCTTAAGTAAACGTACAACCCAGTTGCAGGCCCTGACCAGTGAAAAGCAGGACACAGTCTATAGAAGACTGAGTTTCCTCAACTAGAGTGAGCTTTAAGCTCCCCTGAGCAAAGTCAATCCCATTCAGTCAATTAAATCCATAGCCCAAAAAGAACCGGTAAACTTAAGGTTAGATAGAGAGAGATAAGACTTATTTGGTATTTCTGCCCGACGTCCACAACCCCCCAGAGTCATGCACAAGAAGACCAGCACTCCTTATATAATAAGATTGATAACCTGTCCTTGTCTAACGCACTTGAGCTCCTGATAAAGCCATCTATAGCAAACAGAGCAACAGTCAATATTTGCTTCAATTGAAAGTACATACCTGAAATCCTTCAATAATTCACTTGGGTGATAAAGAAGTTATAGTAGAGTCAATGTGGAGAGAGTATTCCAAAGGCTTCTTGAAGTTGCTGTTGGTGCTGAAAGGCAGCTGTGACACTGTGCTAATAGTCTGTACACACCAGACGATGAGCCTTTATAGTGGAGGTGGGAGGGGCTCACTGACTGACACACACAGACTCTCATCCCAGTCCCCCCACTCCACCTCACACAGCCCAGCACTGCTGGAAGCCTACTTTATCAGTGGGATAATACAACAACATAGCAAACCCAGGAGAATAATAAAGTTTAAATAAACCAGAAGTAATTCAATAAATATTTGGGTCACATGAGAGTGATTTACTGTAATACTTGTTAAGGAATGTTGTTGTTGTTATCTCTGCTTTTCATTGACAGAATCTTTATTTGTGATGTGAAATTCACATTTTTACCTACCTTCTTTTTATCAAATGTATTCATAAAGATTACATATATATATATATATTTATTTTTATTGTTATATACAGATATATATATATTTTTTTAAACATTTGTTTGTTATGTCTTCACAAACACATTAAGAAATAATGATTCACACTCCAAACAGAGAAGGTTGTAAGTACTCATTCCTTTGGTATTTGGGGAGGAGGCAGAGAACATTCTAAACAAAATAATTTTGTCCTCTGACATTTTGGACATAAGTGAACTTTGAGGTCAAGGGGTTATTAACTTTTGTCCACCTGCATTCCGGCACATTTTTGTCATATACAATTTAATCAATGTTGACACAATGCCCTCTCAAGGCAATATCTGATTAAAAGTTTAGTCAGCTTGAGGTAAAGTTGGTTAGTAGGTTTGACATGAGATAACACAAGAACACGAAGCAGTTTAATCATTAATAGTAAGTGTGTCAAATTATAACCACTACATTCTCCATGTCTGCGTTTGTTTAAACATTAGGGCAAATATTTGACTGCAAAATGTGTGATTTATTTTCATATTTTTTGGACAAATGTTTAGAGGAATTTAGTAATTATATCAAATAAATCAAGAGGGTTCTTTTTCCTAAGATTATATCTGTTGGCTTTACATAATCTCCAACTAACATGGTATTTTAAAAACAATTAAAATGACTTCTTCATGCTCAACACATCCCAACTGAGATCCAGAAATTAAATGGGATAATAGGTTGAGTCACAAGAGCCAGCAAGTCTGTCTGCCTCCGTGACTCAGACCCCCGTGTTACTGATATCTGCTCCTCACAATCACTGATTATATGACTTCATCTCAAACCAAAGTACAATGATTGCACTGAACCCCTTTAGCTCTTTGACCATAATAAAAGTACATTACTTTTCATATGTGCTTTGCTAAATTAAACCATTCAGAAGAATGGTGAGACATATTTCAAAGTATGGGCAGTGAAACAATGAAGATATGCAGCGGGTCAAAACAATGTCAGCGAGGGTCTTAAGGCAGATGTTGATTACAGCCCCCTGGGGACAGATATATGCACAAGACGCCATCAGGATTAGCACAGGGTGCAACAATTTTAGTTTTTCATTCCAATCGACCACACAGCTGACCCAAAGCTGGTGTCTGGTGAGGGTATGTCTGGGACTGGGAACAGGGAACAGTGCATTAAAATTCGCTTGTGTGGTCCCCAAGACTTGGTCTTAAGTCTCAAGAACACTCTGAAAAACATGTAAGCCTTGATGTGGTCAGATAATCACAATTTGTGGCTTTAGCTGTGTAATGTCTTTAATAGCAAATGCATACGTATTTTGGGAGCACCATGTGAAATGCTTTCTCAGTGCTCAGAATGTATCTCAAACAACTGATAAAGAACCTTGTATGTGCTGAATAGAACATAGCTGTATCTATACCCCGTGCAGTAATTCAGTCAGAAAGTCACCTAAATCTCTCCTACGCAGCATTCTATTCATAATTCTTACGGCTTCCTTGCTTACCTGGTGTCCCTTGTGTTACTGTAAATACATAAATGTGAAACACGTGTTGTAAACCAGCAAACATTTTGTAACCATTTTGCAATGATAATTACCTCCACCATACAAGTAATCCCCAAGTACTCAAGTCATTTAAATCTCCTAATATGGAGAGAAGAAGATTGCGCAACCATGACAGTATCATTGTACAGTGGCTCCTTATATGGAGCAATCATTTGTTAGCTTCTTGTAAGACAAGTGTCAAAGACATGACTGATATTTGTTCAGTCACAGCTGTGGAATGTTAATGTAACAGGTAAGGTGGGAAGGAACGTATGCTAGGAAGCTATGTCTTCTAAGGTATATACAGGAATAGATGAACACATACCAATATGTTATGGAAATGTTCCACAAAGTTGTCATGGTGATTTGATAGACCTGGAAGCTTCGTGGGGTTTTCACCTGTATAGTCATTCATTCTTTCATTCTGCTCCCTTGAACCCCATTGGAACAATTTCAACAACAACAAAAAATTAAACAACTCAAATACCATTCTCTAATTCTGTAGAGTAGATGACAAAAGTCCTGATTTATTATTTCAACTGCAGACTGAGCGGCAGACATACTGTATTATTGTAAAATACTTTCTATTCAGAAATATTATGCTATTGTGTAAAATATAACCAGGCTACATGTCTGGTGTTGAAGTGAAGACCCTATCATGACAGATATGATAACACCTTACAGGAGAGAAGCAGCTGATAGCATAAGCATAATAGTTGGCGGAGAGGAATCATCAAAATTAACTTAACAATAGGCTACTTGTTAATGAAGAGATTCTCTCTCAAATTTCCCTATTGTGCTAGGGACCATGACGTTGTGGAATATGTTCAGTCCAAGTCGTTGAGATGTTGGCAAAAACAGCGCAAGAGAAGAATTCCCGCGCACCGGTGTTTTCCACCCCGCAGCGTCTCCCTCCCCTATTTATTGGCAGGAAAGGTCACTCACTGTCCACAGCATTCCAGAAGTGAGTGGAGTTGTGCGCTCTTTTTTCATATTTTGCCTGACCTTGCCCCCAAGTCGTGTGTGAGTGACCCAAACACCCCCCGGTGTGTGTGTTTGTGTGTGTGCGCCATAGACATTAAAAGGTGTGCGTGCGCGTGTGCCTGGGAGAGAGAGAGAGAGAGAGAGAGAGAGAGAGAGAGGGGGGGGGGGGGGGGGAAGGGGATGTTTAAGTTTGACGGAGCATTGTGATTATGGAAAATAATAATCATGCTATTGACACTGATTTTTCCACCAGCACTCTCTGCTTAGTGCTTCTAGCATACTAAATATCCCATACAATTAATTCAATATATTTTTAAGAAACACTGGACGCCACAATCTGCAATACTAATTTAGCTTATTATATTATAACCCACATTCTTGCAAAGAAAATGAGACTACTATTTTTTCGCATCTAGCCTAGTTACACCTCTATTTTGTCTCTCTACTCTCGAATGGGCTTAAAAATATTTGGGTAACTTATTTTTATTTATTTTATTTTGTAGTCTTTTTTTCTCAATAATTGGTAGGTCACTTTTTGAATGTGCATGCTAAAGGGATTCTAGTGGTCATCAGATGGTTTTCCGTGCGGGCCAACTAGCGGTGTGGCAGGGTGTGACCCCGTTTGCAGCCACACAGTTTCTATTTGGAAACCAAGCGCCCACGCCCATGCATGTCGCTACTCCTAGACGCAGGCGCAATATCACTCCTTCTGTCAAACATGGCTGTGCTTTTGAAGAAAGAAAAATGCTGAATTGTGTTGGTAGATTTCGGAAAAAGCAGCAAACATGGCGAGATTGGCTGATTATTTGATTGTCGTGGGATTAGATCAGGACAAAACCGGTGAGTTTTTGAATGTAACGCTTGGAACACGAATGCTAAATTGAGCTTCAAATAAATGCTTGGGATTATCCAGGCCGTCAGTGTTTATAATGCTAGCTGGTTAGCATAGACTAACTAGGTAGCTAGCCATTGATATCTGAGATTTGAAGCAGTCTGCAGCGTTTCATTGTTGAACTATCGGTAGATGTAGAATTTCTGATGCACATACGACGGGTTTTAAATATATGCAAGGGGGGGGGACGACGACGACTGTGTGTTGTAGATATTTAAATCACAAACTGGAGTTTCATTGAGTCGAACTGTAACATCCTGTTGATGTGACAAATCCAGCCTTTGGAATTGTAGTTCGTGACGTGCGTGGTTTGCACCGGGAGCAGTTTTGGTGTCATGATTTTGGAGAATGCATTCTGCTGTAAGGTTTGCATTAGTCAGGAGCTGCTGTGATTTATTTAGTATCATGTAATTTGCAACTTGAAGGATATCTCCTTTTGTTTGACACCGGCAGAATGCGAATAGAAATCCTAACTTCCTGTCTTATCCCAAAATTGTTTTATCCAACGTTCCTACAAGATGGGTTGGGGATAGGGGAGGTCTATTACTTGGTATTGCTGTATTTTTGGGGGGAGGGCTCAAAAGTGGGGCCCCGAACTGAGGTTCCCAAACCAGACCCACGCTCTGGTCTGCTATAATTCCAACCCAAGATGTTCTACAGTTCTCCTACATGGCTAGTTTTGAAATATTCCATCCACTATTATACAGCTATAACCATTTTTATACTGTACTTTTGTAATAAAATTACTTTGCCTACAGTTGGAACATTCCTTTTGATTGGGCTTGGTTGAAAGAGAGGAACCTACTGAAGAAGAGCAAACAAGAAAGAGGATGTTTATACTGATCCCAAAGTATGGCCTGCATTTGAAGAATGATGAAGGAATGTATAGACCACCCGTAAGGGAGTAAAGACACATCCCGAGTGCAGTGACATCTTTCCAGGCTCATGTGTGAGAGGGAGACAACCACCCAGTCCAGCTGAATCTGCTCACTAGAGGCAGCCACATGAATAGGTAAATAGTGGCCCCAATGTCACTCAACTGACAAGCAAGTTCCTGGCATCGCTGGAGCCTAGATGGATTCAGACCGCAATCCTCACAAAAACCCCTGTTCTGACTGGGATGGATAGTGATGAATGGACTGCGAGAGTGATGGACCTCCCTGATAAGAGGAAGTGTCTGTTGCAGCCACGGGTGGTTGAATACGCCTCTAGTAGGGACAGAGAATAAAAGTATCTCTGTCCATACATAGTGAGGTTTATTTTCCCATCCTCTTCTCATGTGTTACTGAGGTGTGGGATTATGTACATCCAGGGGGGGGGGGGGGGGGGGGGGGGGGGGGGGGGGGGGGGGGGGGGGGGGGGGGGTAGGGAATCAGCAGTTCCCTCTGTATGAACTGGAGTTGCATTCTCTACTAGGAAACCTGAAATTATTTTTAGAGTTGATACACTCTCGCAAAAATAAAACAAACAAGAACATGTCTCTCTGAGGATGCATTTCACTTAATTGCTTTGCCCTTCTTTTGTGAAGCATGATCATAGACGGTGCGCTGAGTAGACAGACAGCAGCTGCTTTTTCTTCACCTTGCTCGTCCAACCAGGGTTCCACACCGAAGTCATGATCACTTCCCTACTTCATTGTGGTTCCTGTTCCAAAATCAGTTACTCCTAAAAAATAATGTTGATACTAGTTGTCATCTGTTGAGAGAGCAGCCCAGCCAGTCCATGGCATAAGCTAGTTTAGGCTATTTCTACTTCAGTGATATTTTACTAATGGGAGTCTCCCTCCTTGTAGGAAGATTGGGAAAAGACTCATTGGTCAGAAAAGACACAAAGCCAACAGGACAATCCACATATTGTCCAGGCTTCATTTAATGGATTTTCAACCTAGAAAAGCACACACTCTTCAGATCCGTAACATTCATTGGAGACCTTAATAAAAGCACTTACCTAGCTAACATTAACCCACTACATTCAGGTTGTTGTTAGAGTCCGACCGATTATGATTTTTCAACACCGATACCGATTATTGGAGGACCAAAAAAACGATACCGATTAATCGGCAGATTTAAAAAAAACAAATAATAATAATAATAATAATAATAATAAAAAAATCATTATATATATATATATATATATTTTGTAATAATGACAATTACAACAATACTGAATTAACACTTATTTTAAATTAATATAAAACATCAATAAAATCAATTTAGCCTCAAATAAATATTTGGTTTAAATAATGCTCAGAACATGAGAACATATGAAAGTTGGTGGTTCCTTTTAACATGAGACTTCAATATTCCAAGGTAAGAGGTTTTAGGTTGTAGTTAATATAGTATTTATAGGACTATTTCTCTCTATACCATTTGTATTTCATATACCTTTGACTATTGGATGTTCTTACAGGCACTATAGTATTGCCAGTGTAAAAGTATAGCTTCCGTCCCCCCCTCGCCCCTACCTGGGCTCGAACCAGGAACACATCGACAACAGCCACACTCAAAGCATCGTTACCCATCGCTCCACAAAAGCCAGAGCAAGGGGAATAACTACTCAAAATCTAAAAGCGAGTGACGTTTGAAACAGTATTAGCGCACACCCAGCTAACTAGCTAGCATTTCACATTGGTTACACCAGCCATTAGGCTGATAGGCTTGAAGTCATAAACAGCGCTGTGCTTGCGAAGAGCTGCTGGCAAAACGCAGAAAAGTGCTGTTTGAATGAATGATTACCGGCCTGCTGCTGCTCAGTCAGACTGCTCTATCAAATCAGACTTAATTATAACATAATAACACACAGAAATACGAGCCTTTGGTCATTAATATGATCGAATCCGGAAACTATCATTTCGAAAACAAAACGTTTATTATTTCAGTGAAATACGGAACCGTTCGGTATTTTATCTAACGGGTGGCATCCCTAAGTCTAAATATTGTTGTTACATTGCACAACCTTCAATGTATGTCATAATTACGCAACATTCGGGTAAAATTCGGGCAAATTAGTTCGCAATGAGACAGGCAGCCCAAACTGTTGCATATACCCTGACTCTGCGTGCAATGAACGCAAGAGAAATGGCACATTTTCACCTGGTTAATATTGCCTGCTAAACTGGATCAGTAGTTATAACTAGTGATTACGATTGCTTGTTTTTTTATAAGATAAGTTTAATGCTAGCTAGCAATTTACCTTAGCTTCTACTGCATTTGCGTAACAGGCAGGCTACTCGTGGAGTGCAATGGTTAGAGCGTTGGACTAGTTAACTGTGCGGTTGCAAAATTGGATCCCCTGAGCTGACAAGGTGAAAATCTGTCGTTCTGCCCCTGAACAGGCAGTTAACCCACAGTTCCTAGGCCGTCATTGGAAATAAGAATGTGTTCTTAATTAACTGACTTGCCTAGTTAAATAAAAGGTTAAAATAATAATAATCGGAAATCGGCGCCCAAAAACTGTGGTCACTTGAATAGAAGTAGGCAGTGATATTTTATGAAAGATCTCCACTAAGGTTGGACGATATTACAATAGCATCGTCTATTGACTGTGAATGACAGCAAAGCGTTGAGGGGGACTTCATCGTGATGTGACAGACGACGGTTAAGCCTATTTGACTGTCGCCCCACAGTATTGAACAGTCTGGTAGAGCACAGCAGGGCAGCACACAAGTGACATTCTGAGTAATTTGCCTATTCCTATTTCCTATTACCTATTTCAATATTTTATACATAACGCCAGAGGGGAATGTAGGCCAGAAAGAGCTGAGAATTCCTGTCAGAATATACCCCCACCCCCTGGTCGGATGCATGGGTTTTAGGCTATAGTCTAAACTTATTAATTATTTTTACAACGGACACTACTTAACTATCTTGCGTTTTATCTGTTTTAAAGAAACACAGCCTATATTTCTTTCTCTTTCCTTCGATTGGCTATATGATCATTCATCATTTTATGCCTGACTTTCTCACCTTCAGCATTCAAATGTTTGTAAATTACTTGCGCAATATTAAGCTTTACTAGTTGAGTGACAACCAATGTAATTTGCTAGGTTATCAAATGCAATGTTGAAGAGGATGTTTTACCAGAATAAAGTAGGCTAAGCTACCCCGGGAGACACAACTCTCATCTGGTTATAGGTAGGCTATATGCTGATCAGAGCTTACATTTAGATATCATTATTTTGAGTTTTTTTTTTAGTACTTTTTCACCCCCTTTTCTCATAACTTTTTTTGTGATCTCCAATTGGTAGTTAGTCTTGTCCCATCGCTGCAAGTCCCTTACTCACTCGGGACAGGTGAAGGTCGAGAGCTATACCACCCTGCCAAGCCGCACTGCTTCTTGACACACTGCTTCTTGACACACTGCTCGCCTAACCCGGAAGCCAGCCGCACTGATGTGTTGAAGGAAACGCTGTACAACTAGCGACTGTGTCAGCGTGCATGCGCCCGGCCCGCCACAGGAGTCGCTAGAGCGCGATAGGACAAAGACGTCCCGAGAAGCTCACTCCGAGTCTGTCAACTCCCAAACGGTCTAAAACATTAGATTATGAGACTGGGGTGAGGTGAAATCCAAACTTGTTCTATATATTCATTGGCTATGACCAATGTTCCCTCTAAACTGTGGATGGGCTACTGCAGCGCAGCTCACTGGGACTGCCAGCGCAGAGTGCAGAATAAATATCAGCCCAAGGAGAGAAGCACAAGCATGAACTTCACTCAACATTCTAGAGTTTTCCCTGTTAGTTAACACTGTCAACGTTTCCCTTTACTTTGGCAATTGTGATCGAATCAACGCAACATACCAAAAAAACTATGCAAGAAATGTTGTTGAAGGCATCGGAGTAGATTCTATTGTGCACGACTCAGCCCAAACTCTACACAGACCAGTGCGGCATAACCAATCAGAGCTGCAGTAGGCCAATATGCAAATAGGCCATTGCTATATATGGATCTGTGCCATTTGCTTTGAACTGGACTGTTTACATCTGTGGTCGTGAGTAATTGAGCTTGTTTTGAGATCAAAGCAAGAGGTGCGTCTAGCCCCGTGTGCACATTTTCTTCATAACCTTTGCTAGTTAGTGAGTTATTAGCACAGTTATAGATACTACGTAGTCAGCAATAGGTGAGTAATTGCTTCTTACAAGAGCACAAACGTGTACATTTCTAGACATACAGTGCCTTGCGAAAGTATTCGGCCCCCTTGAACTTTGCGACCTTTTGCCACATTTCAGGCTTCAAACATAAAGATATAAAACTGTATTTTTTTGTGAAGAATCAACAACAAGTGGGACACAATCATGAAGTGGAACGACATTTATTGGATATTTCAAACTTTTTAACAAATCAAAAACTGAAAAATTGGGCGTGTGTGGGAAGGTTCAAGGGGGCCGAATACTTTCACAAGGCACTGTATTTGAAAAGCGAGTCAGGCAAAGAGCTTTTTTTTTGTTGTCTTGAAGGGCCAGTGTTGTATTTTGAGAAAGGCTTGAATAAGCTTAGTAGCCCATAGGCAGAGGGTAGCATAATTTGTCTGATTCTCTGTAATAATTAATCTGCAAAAATAACCAATTAATTAGTTGGTGACGGTGGTTTTCAGATCAAAAAGCAAACATTTCTCCCCTGAAATGAAAGGGTGGTGGTATATATCCAGTATCCCTTATGGCTCAGCTCAGGTGCCTACAGACACCATAGACATATACAGTGCATTCAGAAATGATTCAGACCCTTTCACTTTTTCGACATTTTGTTGTATTACATACAGCCTTATGGATTAAATGGATTCAATTGCCCCCCCCCCCCCCCCCCCCCCCCCATCAATCTACACAAAATACCTAGTAATGACAAAGCATAAACAGGTTTATATATATATATATATTCACACACACACACACACACAGTCGTGGCCAAAAGTTTTGAGAATTTCCACAAAGTTTGCTGCTTCAGTGTCTTAAGATATTTTTGTCAGATGTTACTATGGAATACTGAAGTATAATTACAAGCATTTCAAGTGTCAAATGCTTCTATTGACAATTACATGAAGTTGATGTAAAGAGTCAATATTTGTAGTGTTGACCCTTCTTTTTCAAGACCTCTGCAATCCGCCCTGGCATGCTGTCAATTAACTTCTGGGCCACATCCTGACTGAGGAAGAACAATGATTCCAAGCACCACCCTCCTTTTGAAGCTTCCAGTCTGTTATTCGAACTCAATCAGCATGACTGAGTGATCTCCAGCCTTGTCCTCGTCAACACTCACACCTGTGTTAACGAGTGAATCACTGACATGATGTCAGCTGGTCCTTTTGTGGCAGGGCTGAAATGCAGTGGAAATGTTTTTTTGGGGATTCAGTTCATTTGAATTTGCAGTTCTTTTGCATGGCATTTGCATGGCAAAGAGGGAATTTGCAATTAATTGCAATTCATCTGATCACTCTTCATAACATTCTGGAGTATATTGAAATTGTCATCATACAAACTGAGGCAGCAGACTTTGAAAATTAATATTTGTGTCATTCTCAACTTTGTGTGTTACACACACACACATATATATATATATATACACACACACACACACACACACACGTTTTCAGACCCTTTACTCAGTACTTTACTCAGTACTTTTGATGAAGCACCTTTTGACAGTGGTTACAGCCTCAAGTCTATGACACTGTATGCTTGGCGCACCTGTATTTGGGGAGTTTCTTCAATTCTTCTCTGCAAATCCTTTCAAGCTCTGTCAGGTTGGATGGGGAGCGTCGATGCACAGCTATTTTCAGGTCTCTCTGGTGATGTTCGATCGGGTTCAAGTCTGAGCTCTGGCTGGGCCACTCAATGACATTCTGAGATTTGTCCCAACTCATTCGGTTAGAGCGTTGGATGAGTAACCGGAAGGTTGCAAGATTGAATCCCTGAGCTGACAAGGTAATAATCTGCTGTTCTGCCCCTGAACAAGGCAGTTAACCAACTGTTCCTAGGCCGTCATTGAAAATAAATAAATAAAAGAAAATCCTGCCTTGTCTTTGCTGTGTTCTTAGGGTCGTTGTCCAGTTGGAAGGTAAACCTTCGGGAGCAGGTTTTCATCAAGGATCTCTCTGTACTTTGCTCCATTCATCTTATCCTGACTAGTCTCCCAGTACCTGCTGCTAAAAAACATCCCCACAGCAAGTTTCTGCCACCACCATGCTTCACTGTAGGGATGGTGCCAGGTTACCTCCAGACGTGACACTTGGCATTCAGGCCAAATAGTTATTCATCAGACCAGATAATCTTGTATCTCATGGTCTGAGAGTCCTTTAGGTGCCTTTTGGCAAACTCCAAGCGGGCTGTCATGCCTTTTACTGAGGAGTGGCTTCCGTCTGGCTACTCGACCATAAAGGCCTGATTGGTGGAGTGTTGCAGAGATGGTTGTCCCTCTGGAGATGGAGAACCTTTCAGAAGAACTATGGAGCTCTGTCAGAGTGACCATCGGGTTCTTTGTTATCTCACTGACCAAGGCGCTTCTCCCCCGATTGCTCAGTTTGGCAGGGCGCCCAGCATCCTAAGGGCCTTTGTGCTACCAAACTTCCATGTAAGAAGGATGGAGGCCACTGTGCTCTTGGGGACCTTCAATGGTGCAATATTTTTGGTACCCTTCCCCAGATCTGTGCCTCTACACAATCCTGTCTCGAGACTCTACGGACAATTCCTTCAACCTCATGGCTTAGTTTTTGCTCTGATATGCACTGTCAACTGTGGACCTTTTATATGTGCCTTTCCAAATGATATCCAATCAATTGAATTTACCAAAGGTGGACTCCAATCAAGTTGAAGAAACATCTCAAGTTTGATCAATGGAAACAGGATGCACCTGAGCTCAATTTCAAAAGTAAAAGGTCTGAATACTTCCAGTACCACTCATTCCACTCACACATGGAATCAAATATATTAGATTTTCTTCAAAGTAGCCTTGATTACAGCTTCTTGGTATTCTCTCAACCAGCTTCACCTGGAATGCTTTTCCAACAGTCTTTTTTTTTACCCCTTTTTTCTCCCCAATTTCATGGTATCCAATTGGTAGTAGTTAGTCTTGTCTCATCGCTGCAACTCCCGTACGGACTCGGGCGAGGCGAAGGTCGATAGCCATGCGTCCTCTGAAACTCAACCCAACCTTGCCGCACTGCTTCTTGACACAATGCACATCCAACCTGGAAGCCAGCCGCACAAATGCGTTGGAGGAAACACCGTACACCTGGCGACCTGGTCAGCGTGCACTGCGCCCGGCCCGCCACAGGAGTTGCTAGTGAGCGATGAGACAAAGATATCCCTGCCGGCCAAACCCTCCCTAACCGGGACGACGCTAGGCCATTTGTGCGCGGCCCCATGGGCCTCCCAGCCGGGGCTCGAACCCAGAGTCTCAGGTGGCACAGGAACGATTAGACCACTGCGCCACCCGGGAGGCCTGACAAATTAACTTTTAACAAGGCACACCTGTTAATTGAAATTCATTCCAGGTGACTACCTCATGAAGCTGTTTGAGAGAATGCCAAGAGTGTGCAAAGCTGGCATCAATGCAAAGGGTGGCTACTTTGAAGAATCTCAAATATAAAATATGTTGATTTGTTTAACTTTTTAATTTTATTTCATAGTGTTGATGTCTTCTATTATTCTACAATGTAGAAAATAGTACAAATAAAGTGAGTAGCTGTGTCCAAACTTTTGACTGGTATTGTATGTCAAGGTATTTCTGTTTTTTATTTTTATAAATGCGCAAACATTTATAAAAACCTGTTTTCACTTTGTCATTATGCGGTGGTGTTTGTAGATGAGGAATTTTCATTTTGTTTAATACATTTTAGAATAATGCTGTAATGTAACTAACAAAATGTGGAAAAAGTCAAGGTGTCCGAATGCACTGTACATCCTTTACACACACACACACACAGACAGACACACACACACACACACACAGAAGTTAGCTCAGACAGATCCAGCTCCGGGAGGCCAGGCTCTTTTATTTACAATGGAAAATGAATGTGTCAAACCGAATAGCACCGACTCGTTTCAAACTATAATCGTTCCTGTATTGTATCACAGCCCATGTATCTAGATATGTATCGAATCATCTTGAAAGTGGAAGATGCACATCCCAGGTACATAAAGTTTGACATAACCTAAACTGTACCTCCAGAGGTTGTACTAGTGCTTTGTTTCCCTGGGGACTAATGTCTCATTTGATCCATGAACCTTGGATTTATATTGCTGCATTGAGCTGGAATAAAAAAAAAAGTGTGCTTGGTTGCAGACTTGAGTAAGCAGTGTGTCTTTCTCCTTACTGAGGGATACTGTTTCTGGTTATTGGCGTCAGAGCTGTCGTAAATGCTCTCTGGCTTACTGTGCGCCAAAAAACGTAATTTGCAAAGTGAAACGGAGGAATTTGCCCTGCTGCCTGCCTCCATGATCACCTCAGATTAGAGCTACAGGGATGTGTTTTCTGAGGCATTACTGGCCCATATTGGCTTTATGATAGACCTTGCACCTTTGTATTAAGGTTGTGGACACAGGAAATGGTTTACGTATTGTCACTCAAACCTGCAAGAAAAAAAAACCCTCTCATTCATTGCGAGCCTGAACAAACTGCTTCCATATGCCGATGCCTGATGGTTCTATCATGTTGTTGTGTTTTCATATTAGCTGTGCACCTTTAGGGATGCATGCATGCGAGAGGTCTATGTGGGGTGGACTGTCTTTATCAGCGTCTATTGTAGGATGACTCGGAATGGGTTCTCCAGACTTGGCTTTGGCTGTTGTACTGTAAGTGGAAACTCAAACACATTAGCTAACTCTAAATATAAAACGTACTGCTAGTAGCCATGTATTAATCTAACAGTAAATGTAATGTACAAAAAAAAACGAGGCCTAGTGCACTTGCGATGGCCGATGCGCAATTTCGTGTGCGCCGTATTTCAAAACCATATCAGATATCTTGATTGTAAAGCTGTGTGCTTTGAGCTCAATAATGATAATTCGCCTACAGAAAGCGTAGAGACTCGAGGTCAACCGATTAATCGGAATGGCTGATTAATTAGGGCCGATTTTAAAGTTTTCCTAACAATCGGAAATCTGTATTTTTGGGTGCCGATTTTTATTTATTTTATTTTTTATTTTTTGTATACCTTTTATTTAACTATGCAAGTCAGTTAAGAACACATTCTTATTTTCAATGATGGCCTAGGAACAGTGGGTTAACTCCCTTGTTCAGGGGCAGAACGACAGATTTTCACCTTGTCAGCTCGGGGGATCCAATCTTGCAACCATACAGTTAACTAGTCCAACGCTCAAACCACCTGCCCCTCATTGCACTCCACAAGGAGCCTGCCTGTTACTCGAATGTAGTAGAAGCCAAGGTAAGTTGCTAGCTAGCATTAAACTTATCTTATAAAAAACAATCATAAGCACTAGTTATAACTACACATGGTTGATGATATTACTCATTTATCTAGCGTGTGCTGCGTTGCATATAATCGATGCAACGCGGGGGGAGGATTTTACAAGAGCGCATTTGCGGAAAAAGCACAATCGTTGGACGATTACCTAACCATAAACACCAATGCCTTTCTTAAAATCAATACACAGAAGTATATATTTTTAAACCTGAATATTTAGCTAAAAGAAATTCAGGTTAGCAGGCAATATTAACCAGGTGAAATTGTCATTTCTCTTGCGTTCATTGCACGCAGAGTCAGGGTATATGCAACAGTTTGGGCCACCTGGCTCATTGCGAACTAATTTGCCAGAATTTTATGTAATAATGACATAACATTGAAGGTTGTGCAATGTAACAAGAATATTTAGACTTAGGGATGCCACCCATTAGATAAAATACGGAACGGTTCCGTATTTCACTGAAATAATAAACGTTTTGTTTTCGAAATTATAGTTTCCGGATTCGACCATATTAATGACCAAAGGCTCGTATTTCTGTCTGTTATTATGTTATAATTAAGTCTGATTTGATAGAGCAGTCTGACTGAGCAGCAGCAGGCTCGTAAGCATTCATTCAAATAGCACTTTCATGCGTTTTGCCAGCAGCTCTTCGCAAGCACAGCGCTGTTTATGACTTCAAGCCTATCAGTCTAATGGCTGGTGTAACCATTGTGAAATGGCTAGCTAGTTAGCTGGGTGTGCGCTAATAGCGTTTCAAACGTCACTCGCTCTGAGACTTGGAGTAGTTATTCCCCTTGCTCTGGCTTTTGTGGAGCGATGGGTAACACTGCTTCGAGTGTGGTAGGGGCGAGGAGAGGGACGGAAGCTATACTGTTACACTGGCAATACTATAGTGCCTATAAGAACATCCAATAGTCAAAGGTATATGAAATACAAATGGTATAGAGAGAAATAGTCCTATAAACACTATATTTACTATAACCTAAAACCTCTTACCTTGGAATATTGAAGTCTCATGTTAAAAGGAACCACCAACTTTCATATGTTCTCATGTTCTGAGCAAGGAACTCAAACGTTAGCTATTTTATATGGCACATATTGCACTTTTACTTCTCCAACACTTTTTTTGCATTATTTAAACCAAATTGAACATGTTTCATTATTTATTTGTGGCTAAATTTATTTTATTGATGTATTATATTAAGTTAAAAGAAGTGTTCATTCAGTATTGTTGTAACTGTCATTATTACAAATCATTTTTTTTCAATCGACCGATTTAATCGGTATCGGCTTTTTTTTGGTCCTCCAATAATAAGTATCGGCGTTGAAAAATCATAATCGGTCGACCTCTAGTAGAGACCCTCTTTTTAGTATGGACAACTACTTACTATTTTTTTCCCCCCGCAATTACGTTTGTGACACACCGGCTCGATTCAGTCTTATGTAGCAAAATTGGAAATAGTGTTTTTTTTTTATCTTTTTTTTTTACATTGGATAAAAGTAGAGACTAGCATAAAAGTAGAGCTTTATAGTACTACACAGATCTTACACGTAACGTTAGCCGGCTGGCTAAAGTACGCTTTGACTTGAAAGGAAAACAACTTTCTGACAATTTTGAAACATGTAATATCTGAAAGTCTAGCAAGCTACATTATCTTACCGGTATACATGGATGGATGCTTCTCCCTCTCTGTCACAGATGCCATGGTTGCCCTTAGTTTGAAGATGTAATCCGGAGATGGGTGTTTTATCAACAGCCTTCTGTGTTCTCTTTCGACTCCCTCTGCATTTTTTTCAATCAAACGTCAGAATTGTCTCCATCTGCTATCGTTTTTTGATAAAAAAAACTTTTTAGTTTAAGTTAAAATGGCTCTCCTGTGAAGTAGTGTCTCGCAACATACGCCTAGTTTCCTGAAACGAGTCACATTTTGAAATGCTATACAATCACGAGGGACGCATGAGAGAGGAGAGCGTGAGAGGCTCGCTCATTACAGCTGCTGGCCTCAGTGAAACAGGCAAGCACAGTGGCAGGGCAGACACTTTTATTACAGGAATCATGAGTATAATGCACTTTACCGTTTTAACAAATGCATGGTTTTATCCTTCCAAAAAATAGGATGTTTTGATTGAGGTGACCAGGTAGATGTGCAGCTCAAACTAGTGCGAACAATTAAAAATGCAACTCACGCAGCCAATTTTAAAGGGTCTCAAAATGTGGCTAAAGGGTCTGATTTTCATTTCTCTTCTCTGGTAGACCCTCAGAGAAATATGAGGCTGGTCCTGCATCTTCATTTCTTATCGACTTGGATAATTTGATATCACAGATGCCATTTATGATAAATAGTCAGGATCAGATACTGTAATCCACTTGGGGAAAATCATGAGCTTGGTTAGTGTCACAGACAGGCTGTTACCTGGACTGTTTTGAATGAATCTCCGGACCAG
Source organism: Oncorhynchus mykiss (assembly GCF_013265735.2). Classification (NCBI taxonomy): domain Eukaryota; kingdom Metazoa; phylum Chordata; class Actinopteri; order Salmoniformes; family Salmonidae; genus Oncorhynchus; species Oncorhynchus mykiss. The sequence goes on along the minus strand of NC_048590.1, from coordinate 25,632,527 downwards.
GCTGTATCATGCAAAAAGTAAAGAGAGATTTTAATATAGCTTCTGACATTGCTCTCATGCAGAAAATTACAAGCAAATCATAGTATGGGTGGCAATGTAGCATTTATATGGTAAGGGAGCATTGTAAGTATTTTCTGAGTGTGATCGATTTGCTTAGTGATTCCTGCCTCCTGAAAGTTACCTGCCTCTCGTGTAGATGGGTGAATGCCCCCCCAGCCTGTGTGAGTGAGGGTGTTGGAATGCATGCACTGTTATCTCAGACCCAGTTGTGGAGCATGGAATAGGACCTGATTGAAATCACAGGGGGAAAGTATGGGCAGATTGTGGGGAATTACCCTCCCCCCCCACACACACACACACACACACACACACACCAGAAAAAGGATTTATTATACTGACCACTACCCCCCCCACCCCAGTTACCGTTTGTGTAAGCTACAAGCAACGACTTAAAAAAAATTCTTCAGATGAGAGCCGCTTCATCCTTTACTTATTTATTTAGGGTGAAAGTTTTGTTTACAGGATGGGAGATAAGAACTAGCTATAGCTTTTGATTAGTCCTCTAGTTACTCAGGGATGACATAATAGCCTAGTAGCCTACATTAAATCAACATTTTTCTGCATACAGTACAGATGTTATCAGATCAAGCTCCACTCTGCAGACGTGCAAACAGGATATTTTTACACATGGTTTGAGAGACTGGCATTCCATGTTTCCTGTTGGTCAAACATGGTGTTAGTACAAAACATGCATCTCAGGTGTTGACAGGTGTTATTGCTGAAATTATGAATCATGAATCATTGGAGGGTGTTATTTGACTGTTTTACCAGGGACATCCAAAGGTGTAGAGGAAATGTTTACCAGCTGTTTTCAAAGTACATAGGAAAAGAGTTGGCATATTACATCAAACACTTTGCTTTTATGACTAGTGACTCAGGCCAGGATTATCCACTTGGCCAAGGATTTGTAGGCCTACACACTGTAATAGGCTTTGTTTAAAAAAAAACATATTGTTCCTTAACTGTCCACACTTTTTATTACAACCCTGTAGCATTGGTAACGATAATACTTTTCTGACATTGCAGAGGTTTGACCGCAAATGAAGGATCCTGTCACATGAACCTTTTTGCTGCAGTGTAATGCTTTTGTCGTTGAAATCCTCACCAATTATTGTCTTATACTTTCATCACGTTACCATGATGGTGGGGATGGGCATATTAAATTATTTTACTATTTGAATAATATCATTTAAATATATATATGTAATTAAAATAAGGAATTTGGTATCGACTCTCGATCACAGTAAATGCAATGGCACATGGCAGAGGTGAACATACTGCTTTTCTCCGGTGCTATGGCTAACGGCAGCAGTTAAAGACCTAGAGTCTAAAAAACAGCTTATTTTACTAGGCCAGCAGACTGTTGAACAGCTGTCACTAGGCATCTACCAAGTGGTGTACACTCACTTACACATTAGGGTTGGGCGGTATCCAGATTTTCATACTATTTCTGTACCATACTGGGATATACACTATTACCGAATGTGCACACAAGGTCGCTATTTTTACAAAAATAAATAATATTATTACAAAAAAAAAAATTTTTACGTTCAAAACAATTTAGGCAACTGGGATCTTGATCCAGAAGATGAGTGAATGTCTCTGCTGTAACCAAGAAGCTTGATCTTGACATCTAGCCGCAAGTTAGCAAACCAAATGCATAGTTGGAGCCCTGATCTTGATATCATTTGACAAATCTAAGGTTTCTTATACTTAAGTTCAAAGTATAAAAATTCTAATTGACAGATCTATAACTAATATTTCTTTCTCATTTAAGGTAGGTCTCTTCTATGTGTGCTATTTCTATGTTTCCCGTTCTTAAGTTTCATTTTTGCGTCTTTCGGTGTTGTACACCAGCTGAAAATACTATATTTTGGGTTATTGAAAATGTACACTACATGACCAAAGGTATGTGGACATATGCTCGTCGAGCATCTCATTCCAAAATCATTAAGATGGAGTTGGTCCCCCCTTTGCTGTTGTAACAGCCTACACTCTTCTGGGAAGGCTTTCCACTAGATTATGGAACATTGCTGCAGGGACTTGCTTCCATTCAGCAACGAGCATTTGTCATGTCACGCATTGATGTTGGGTGATTAGGCCTGGCTCGCAGTCCGCATTTCAATTCATTGCAAAGGTGTTCGATGAGGTTGAGGTCAGGCCAGTCAAGTTCTTCCACACCGATCTCAACAAACCATTTCTGTATGGACCTCGCTTTGTGCATGGGGACATTGTCATGCTGAAACAGGAAAAGGCCTTCCCCAAACTGTTGCCATTTAAGTTGTAAGCACAGAATTGTCACTTGGTGGTCTCGTTCTGTGAGCGTTGTTGCTCCTCGACATTTCCACTTCACAAGAACAGCACTTACAGTTTGCCAGGGAAGCTCTAGCAGGGCAGAAATTTCATGAACTGACTTGTTGGATAGGTTGCATTCTATGATGGTGCCACGTTGAAAGTCATTGAGCTCTTCAGTAAGGCCATTCTACTGACAATGTTTGTCTATGGAGATTGCATGGCTGTCTGCCTGCGGCTATGGAACCCTGACCTGTTCACTGGACGTGCTACCTTGTCCCGGACCTGCTGTTTTGGACTCTCTCTCTACCGCACCTGCTGTCTTTAACTCTGAATGATCGGCTATGAAAAGCCAACTGACATTTACTCCTGAGGTGCTGACCTGTTGCACCCTTTACAACCACTGTGATTATCTGACCCTGCTGGTCATCTATTAACGTTTGAACATCTTGGCTATGTTCTGTTATAATCTCCACCCATCAGCCTGGTTCCTCTCTAGGTTTCTTCCTAGGTTCTGACCTTTTCTAGGGAGTTTTTCCTAGCCACCGTGCTTCTGCATTGCTTGCTGTTTCGGGTTTTAGGCTGGGTTTCTGTACAGCACTTTGTGACATCGGCTGATGTAAAAAGGGCTTTATAAGTTAATTTGATTGTGCTTGAATTTATACACCTGTCAGAAACGGGTGTGGCTGAAACATCCAAATTCACTCATTTGAAGGGGTGTCCACATACTTTTGTGTGCGTACATACATAAAGTTCCAGTCAAGTTGGGACACATACTCGTTCCAGTTTTTTTTTCTTTATTTGTACTATTTTCTACATTTTGTAGAATAATAGTGAAGACATCAAAACTATGAAATAACACATTAAATCATATAGTAACCAAAAAAGTGTTGAACAAAATGTATTTGAGATTCTTCAAAGTAGCCACCCTTTGTATTGATGCCAGCTTTGCACACTCTTGGCATTCTCTCAACCAGCTTCATGAGGTAGTCACCTGGAATGAATTTCAAGCAACAGGTGTGCCTTGTTAAAAGTTCATTAGTGGAATTTATTTCCTTAATGCGTTTGAGCCAATCAGTTGTGTTGTGACAAGGTAGGGGTGGTATACAGATTATAGCCCTATTTGGTAAAAAACCAAGTCCATATTATGGCAAGAACAGCTCAAATAAGCAAAGAGAACCGACAGTCCATCATTACTTTAAGACATGGAGGTCAGTCAATCTAGATAATTTCAAGAACTTGAAAGTTTCTTCAAGTGTCGTCACAAAAACCATCAAGCGTTATGATGAAACTGGCTCTCATGAGGACCGCCACAGGAAAGGAAGACCGAGTTACCTCTACTGCAGAGGATACGTTCATTAGAGTTAACTGCACCTCAGATTGCAGCCCAAATAAATGCTTCAAGTAACAGACATGTCAACATCAACTGTTCAGAGGAGACTGCGTGAATCAGTCCTTAATGGTCGAATTGCTACAAAGAAACCACTACTAAAGGACACCAATAAGAATAAGAGACTTGCTTTGGCCAAGGGACATGAGCAATGGACATTAGACCAGTGGAAATCTGTCCTTTGGTCTGATGAATCCAAATTTGAGATTTTTGTTTCCAACAGTCATGTCTTTGTGAGACGTGAACAGATTATATCCACATGTGTGGTTCCCACTGTGAAGCATGGAGGTGTGATTTCTGTGGGGGTGCTTTGCTGGTGACGCTGTCTGCAATTTATTATTACCTTCAGACTGTGTAAGGGCTATTTGACCAGTGATGCACCAGTGATGGAGTGCTGCATCAGATGACCTGGCCTCCACAATCACCCGACCTCAACCCAAATTAGATGGTTTGGGATGAGTTAGACTGCAGAGTGAAGGAAAAGCTGCCAACAAGTGTTCAGCATATGTATGAACTCCTTCAAGACTGTTGGAAAAGCATTCCAGGTGAAGCTGGATGATAGAATGCCAAGAGTGTGCAAAGCTGTCATCAAGGCAAAGGGTGGCTACTTTGAAGAATCTCAAATAGGAAATGTGTTTTGATTTAACACTTTTGGTTACTACATGATTCCATATGTGTTTTTTCCCCATGCTTTTGTTGTCTTCACAATTATTCTACAAAGTAGAAAATGGCAAAATAAAGAAAAAACCTTGAATGAGTAGGTGTCCAAACTTTTGACTGGTACTGTATATAGTGTATTTCACAGCGGTTTAGATGGTATAATGATTCTCTACACTATACTTGTTTGTTTTGTCACAAACTATTAAACTTTTTACAACCAGGAAATGTTAGCGATTTCCGCATAGTGCATCTTTAACATATGCTGTAGTTTATAAGCAATGACATAGTACGCCCTGTGAGGTGGGGCTGCCCCCGTTTTAAATCATAACGTTGGTATTTTGAAATACCTGCTATACTGTATAAACAGTTGATCGCCTCGTTTCATAAAATAAGGCTTATGTCGCGTGTCACTACTTCACAGGATCGTATTGAACGATATACTGTTTTTACTTTACCTTCTATAACAGTATTTGAATGTTAGATTTGGTAAATGTGGTACGTTGTGTGTGTGTGTAAAGTCAATTTTTTTTGTTCGCTACTTTAAAAAAAAATATTGAAGAAAAATCAGTATACAAACGAAGTACACAAACAGACAATGATAACATACCATATGCTAGGGGGTACAACAAATTACAGATTATACAAAGACCTTAAAAGATGCATACATATTGATTGTAGAGGTCAACCGATTTATGATTTTTCAATACCGAGACCGATTATTGGGGGACCAAAAAAAGCCGATACCGATTAATCGGACGATATTTTATTTATAATTTAATGTATTTTTTATTTATTTGTAATAATGACAATTACAACAATACTGAATGAATACTTATTTTAACTTAATATAATACATCAAAATCAATTTAGCCTCAAATAAATAATGCAAAAACAAAGTGTTGGAGAAGAAAGTAAAAGTGCAATATGTGCCATGTAAGAAAGCTAACGTTTAAGTTCCTTGCTCAGAAGATGAGAACATATGAAAGCTGGTGGTTCCTTTTAACATGAGTCTTCAATATTCCCAGGTAAGAAGTTTTAGGTTCTAGTTATTATAGGAATTATAGGACTATTTCTCTCTATACGATTTGTATTTCATATGCCTTTGACTATTGGATGTGCTTATAGGCACTTTTGTATTGCCAGTGTAACAGTATAGCTTCCGTCCCTCTCCTCGCTCCTGCCTGGGCTCGAACCAGGAACACATTGACAACAGCCACCCTCGAAGCAGCGTTATCTTTGCAGAGCAAGGGGAACAACTACTCCAAGTCTCAGAGCGAGTGACGTTTGAAACGCTATTAGCGCACACCCCGCTAACTAGCTAGCCATTTCACATCGGTTACACCAGCCTAATCTCGGGAGTTGATAGGCTTGAAACATTGTGAAGAGCTGCTGGCAAAACGCACAAAAGTGCTGTTTGAATGAATGCTTATTAGCCTGCTGATGCCTACCATCGCTCAGTCAGACTGCTCTATCAAATCATAGACTTAATTATAACATAATAACACACAGAAATACGTACGTCATTAATATGGTCGAATCCGGAAACTATCATTTCGAAAACAAAACGTTTATTCTTTCAGTGAAATATGGAACCGTTCTGTATTTTATCTAACCGGTGGCATCCCTAAGTCTAAATATTCCTGTTACATTGCACAACCTTCAATGTTATGTCATAATTATGTAAAATTCTGGCAAATTAGTTCGCAACGAGCCAGGTGGCCCAAACTGTTGCATATACCCTGACTCTGCATGCAGTGAACGCAAGAGAAGTGACACAATTTCACCTGGTTAATATTGCCTGCTAACCTGAATTTCTTTTAGCTATATATGCAGGTTTAAAAATATATACTTCTGTGTATTGATTTTAAGAAAGGCATTGGTGTTTATGGTTAGGTATAGTCGTGCAACGATTGTGCATTTTTCGCAAATGTGCTTTTGTAAAATCATCCCCCGTTTGGCAAAGTTGGCTGTCTTTGTTAGGAAGAAATAGTCTTCACACAGTTTGCAACGAGCCAGGCGGCCCAAACTGCTGCATATACCCTGACTCTGTTGCAAGAGAAGTTAAACATTTTCCCTAGTTAAAATAAAATCATGTTAGCAGGCAATATTAACTAAATATGCAGGTTTGAAAATGTATACTTATGTATTGATTTTAAGGAAGGCATGCATTGATGTTTATGGTTAGGTACACGTTGGAGCAAACACAGTCCTTTTTCGCGAATGCGCACCGCATTGATTATATGCAACGCAGGACACGCTAGATAAACCAGTAATATCATCAACCATGTGTAGTTATAACTAGTGATTATGATTGATTGATTGTTTTTATAAGGTAAGTTTAATGCTAGGTAGCAACTTACCTTGGCTTCTTACTGCATTCGCATAACAGGCAGGATCCTCGTGAGGCAGGTGGTTAGAGCGTTGGACTAGTTAACCATAAGGTTGCAAGATTGAATCTCTGAGCTGACAAGGTAAAAATCTGTCGTTCTGCCCCTGAACAAGGCAGTTAACCCACCGTTCCTAGGCCATCATTGACAATAAGGATGTGTTCTTAACTGACTTGCCTTGTTAAATAAAATAAAAATACAGATTTCCGATTATGAAAACTTGAAATCAGCCCTAATTAATCGGTCAACCTCTAATTGATTAACAGCTTTCTTATTAGAAGAATGTTGAATGGTCTTAATGTACTGCTCGAATTCCTTTTAGAAAACAGTGTTTTTTTATTAGTGAATTTACATTTATGATTATGACATTCTGCCATTAGCACAATTAGATTTATGAGGTAAAATTGTTTTTCTTTATTATGGTTAAGGAAACCGAGCTGCACATTCTCCTATAAAAAAACTAAAGTCATCAAGAATATTAACAATTATAAAACTGAATATCTTTCCATAATTGTATTAAATATAGACAATTCCAAAATAAATGTGAAATGGTTTCTGGATGCTCAAAACTAAAAGTACAATCAATGTTAATGTCTTTTTTGACTTTCTTCAAGTAATGATTCGCAGGGTAATACTTATGGATCATTCTGAAGGAGCTTTTTCTTTGACCTTGTTAACAAGCAAGTGGTTATTACCACACAAATATACGTTTTTCCAACAGATTGGTGACCAATGTATTCCACTAACTTGAGACATAAGGAATGGATACAATATCCCTTTGAAATAATGCATGTATAGATCTGTTGTTCTGAGGGAGCAAGGAGAAACAATGTTTTCCTATTGGAGAGTCAGCTGGATTAAGCGAGGGTAGGTCAAGAGGGTGAGGTCTGGCTACACCTCTAAATAACATGAGAGTTCCAGATGGAATAGCATCAAAGACTATGGCGAACTCTCTAGGTGTTACAGGGATATTGTAACGAGATAAAAATTCCTCATAATTGAGTAACAATCCTTCTGCATTAAAAAGTTGCCTCACCAGTAGGATATGATTATTGAACCAGTTTTTCAAAAATAAAGACTTGTTTCTATACAAAATGTCCTTATTGTTCCAAATGAAATACGCAGGGAATTTTTTTAATATATTAACAACCACGCTAAGAATACTTGTCTGTGAAAAGCAGGTCATTTTGCAGGAATCTTATCAATATCATAGTTACAAAGTAACAGGAAATTGAGGCCAACAAAACAGGAGAAGATATAATGAGGGATGAAATTCCAAATTGAAGTAAGATTCTTTAAAAAATGTTAAGCCCAATTTATCTTAAGTATTATTCAAAAAATCAAAAACATTGAGACCACCATATTCGTGAGTTCATAACGACAGATTTCCTAATATAATGTGTACGATTTTTCCAGATGAAAAGCACCTGGTCAACCGCTTGACCCATTTTGTTGTCAAGATATAGGGACTGGGCTGCATAAGTAAGTCTGGAGATACCTTCAGCTTTAGAAAGCAATACTCAACCTTTCAAGGATAAATCCCTCCGCAACCAATGGTTCAACTTCTTTTAGTTTTTTTCAATAATAGGTATACAATTCAATGAGCATCTTTCCTGTTGATCCTTAGATATGGTAATCCCAAGGTATGTTACTTTTTCCTTGACTGGAATATTGCATATAGAGTGTATCACACAGTCTTTACCAGCAAACAATTCACACTTATTAAGGTTTAGGCAAAGACCAGATGCTTGGAAATTATATTTATCACAGCGACTGCTCTAGGAATCTGGTCAGCATCTTTCAAAAAAGGGTTGTGTCATCTGGAAGTTGACTTATGATAATATCTCTGTCAGCATTAGAGATCCCTTTTATATCACTGGATTTAACAGCACTTGTAAGAGGTTGGGTTGCAAGCAGGAAGAGGTAAGGCGACATTGGGCAACCTTGCCTAGTTCCTCTTTTCAAATCAAATCTAGGGCCTGCCCAGGCCTCCTAAATTTCTCAAGGGAGAAAAATGGAAACTCATGTTCCACTGTATCGAAGATTACTATCAATACTATCGTCGAAGATTAAATCAGAATAGTCAATAAGGTCTAACACCAGTCAGATATGATTAGATATGTCTATTCCTCATGAAGCCTGATTTGGGTCTCTTCTATATTTGAGTCCAATTACTGCCTTCATTATTTTGGTGGAATATAGAGGCTAATATTTTGTAGTCATTATTGAGCAGTCAGATTGGACGCCAATTATCGAGTAGAAGCAAGTTTTTCTTGGGCTTAGGTCTGTAATCAGATCTTGAGTCAAACTGTGAGGAAGAGCATTATTTACAATGCTTTCAGAAAAGACCTCCAACAGAAAAGGGGCCAACTGTTGAGAAAATGTTTTTTTTTTAAACTCAGCAGATATACCATCAGTCCCAAGAGACGTATTCTTTTGAAGGTGTTCAATAGAATAAATTATCTCTATAATACAGTCATCACACTGTTCCCTCTCAGCCTCCCCAATTGATTTCACATCCCCCAGAGTAAAAAAAAAAAAGAGTTGAGGAAACCTCACAATACTTAACTATATACATTCCTGTAGAAGTTGCAACTAAAGTTCGAGACCATTAATATTTAATTGTTGAATTGTATTATTTTTAGTGGTATTTTTCTAACCTGAAAAAAATAAGATTAATTTTGTTCACCCTCCTCTAGCCACTTCTTCCTAGATCTGACAAAGGCTCCCTCTGCTTTCAGTTTATACATATCATCCAACTTGTTTTGTAGCTCAAACAGAACAGATTTGTCGTCCTCTGAGAGTCTTTTTAAACAGGCTTTTGAACAAGACAGGTGATCTTTGTAATTGCACTTTCTTCTTCAGCTTTTTTTGTCTTGGCAAGAATATTCCCATATTTTCTTAAATATTTTCCAACCTCATATTTAAAAAGCTCCCAGTTATTACTGTATGAATTGTAATTTATAGCTTTGTTCCAAAAGTGTGTAATTCAATTGTTTATCTCCATCTTGACCAACTCATGTTTTTAATATAGAGCTATTAAGCTTCCAGTAGGATGCTCTGCCAAGTCCATTATTAGAGATAAACAGTTTAATATCAATATAAATAGCTCTATGATCAGTGGCAAGGATGTTAACAGAAATCCCCTTTCTATCAAAACATTTAGGCACCAGCCAAAAATCTATGCGTGATTGTCTGGAGCGTGCCTTATTACTCTATGTGAAAGACTTGTCATTAGGAAACATTACTCTCCAAATATCTATAATATATAATAATATATAATAAGCCTTTCCATAAACTGCCTCAAACTTGTATTCATAGAAGTGGACTGTCCCGGAGGCCATCTATAAGTTAAATTATTTGGAGAAATATTAAAATCCCCACCTACAATAATCAAAGCATTAGGGAACTTTGTAGCCAATGGAGAATACACTTTTCTAAAGATTCAAGTAAGTGATCATTTTCAAGTTTGGAATTGTAACCATAAATGTTGTTAATAATAATGATGATTTAGGTACAGTTGATAACAAGACAAAGAAAGTGACCAAAAGGGTCACTTGAGTGCAAAATACTTCCATTGAAATGATTCTTTAGAGTGATATCTCCAGCAGAGCATTCAGAACCATGAGAAAGCCTTACATCAATACCCCACTGAGATCTCCAGAAGTTGACGTCGGTAGCAACTGAATGAGACTTGAAAAAAACAAATCTGTTTTAAGCTGTTTGGCAAATAAAAAGAATGCTTTGCACTGTACATTATTTCTTAACCCCCTAGCGTTGTCGCCATCCATTTTCTCTATGGCTTCGGACCTTGCATTGATGAGCCTGGAAAGAGTGTCGATAACATCCTTATTGGCAGTGGCATCTGGGCCCAGTTCAAACATGCCTTTCTTGGAAGCTGGAGGTTTGCTTGGGGTTATAGGCAAAGAAGGAAAATCCTCGTCTGACACGCAAAGTGTCATAGAGTCTGTCAGACCAGTATAGTTGTGGCAGTTGTCAGTCAAAGCATTTGCCTCCTGTGTAACGACATTGGATGATGCCTGAGCATTGCTAGCTGAGGAGTTAGCCATAAGATTTCTCTTTCTGTCAACGCACTGTGACATTATGAAAAATATAATCTTAAACGTGGTGTTTTTAGCAAGCAAAGTATTAGTTTTGTAGTTCAAAATAATACACTTCACTATCTTTCAAAAATTGTTATGCAGAGCTTGGTAGGAAGCATGCGTTCAAGATGCCATCTTGGAGCCTTTCCGTTTACTTCACTACTTGAGTCATCGCTCTCCGCTCTCTCGATGCCGCTTTCCACACAGACTTAGCCCCGCCCTGTTTGTTGTTCCTGGACCACGAGACACTTCCGTTCAGTCTGCATGGTCAATGCAGCACATGCAACAATGTTGATGACAACCATGCTGTTTTCACTTTGCTGCTTAATATAATTCCACTAGCTTTCTGTAATTACACTTAGTTTGTTTCTTACATATGCAAACAGCTAGTTTGTCATTTAGCATTAGCCTAAATCTTGTTAGCCGCTAATCTCTAGTTAGCTGGCTAACTAGCTAATACATGTACTGAGTCAGAACAAACTTTTTGCTTTAAGAAGGGTTATAGCTAACTAAATGATCAGATTCCACCACAGAGTTTCAAGACTGAAGCTGGCAAGTAATTTGTTTGGCTAGCTAATGATAGCTGGCTATTGTTTTGATTCAAATGCCAGCCAGTGTCCGGAGGTTGAGGATGGCGAAGCCTCAAAAGCAAGACGTGACACAGCAGAGGTGTGGGGTGATGAGGATCGCTTTTGAATTATTATTGAAATGTGGTGTGCTTTCTGGCACCACGTGACTCCTGTAGCTTCATTTTGGTAGCAGTGATGGAGTAGCTAGCTGCACCTAATCTGGAGTCCATGAACTGCAGTGGCTGAGCTCAAACATCATCCGAGTCCTGCTATGGAGAAGCCACACAGACGGCAGGAACAGCAAGACACCTTGATGACACAGACCAGCTTTGCTTGCTCTCCCCCTTATGACCACCTTCCTCCGATGACCCCTCAAGCTATTAACTTTCCTTACCCTCTCATGACCACCCTTCTCATGAATGTTGTTTTTCTAAATTAGTCATTTTTTGTTGTTATTTAAGGGCTTATATTTTTTTATTTGAATGAATAATGCTATAAATGTTAAATAAATTATTATTATTAATGGGTAGACTGGCGGCCATTGCCAGTGTACCCACAGGAGCAAAGCAGGAAATTTACCCATCAATATGTGCTGTGATTTGTTGATTGAGCTGACATTACAAAAATTACATTCCTTTGCCAGAGCCACATCATTTGAATGAAGATTCTACATTGCCATGAAAATGATTGTATCCCAGGCAGTCATTGCAAGTGAACCTATGAGTTTACCACTTATACAGTAATTGTGCCAGCCCTAATTCTTGTTACAGTTCTAGTAGCTTATGCAAGGCCTTAGTGTTATGACTATCTTTACCTAATATTATTTCAATCATATTTTATAGGAATTTGTGATGCGCCAATTCAGAAGAGTAAGTGTCCGTATCTTTCATTCTACTTCTGCTTTTGGCCAATAGAGAGACTCCGGTTGTGGTGGTTGTAGAATTTACAAGATGTCAGATGTGGAAATGTCTCCTATGTTATTGAACACCAGGGATATGTTGCCTCCATTGATTGGCTGATGCACTTTGGGCAGCTTCCCGTTTGGTTTTGCGCTTTGTGGTGAGGCATCCTGACCCACAATGGAGGAGTTCCTTCCTTTCTTCATCAGAGTGGAGAGCGCAGGAGGGGTGATAGCCAAAGCTTGTCCAGGGAAACTCCACCGACTACACTGCTTCAGAGCAGCTATCTAGATGGGGATTCTGTTTTCCATTAAGATAAACATTCCATTCAAGTATTTATGTAAGTCAAGTAATCAGTTAGGAAAAGCATTTGCGTATTGTATGATGGAAAAGGAAGAGTAGGTTGCTGATTGTCACACGTGTGGTACTGTAGGAAGGATTGCAAAGGAAGCCATGGCAAGTCCCACTCCCTAATCAGTAACTGCCTAATCTCTGTGGTCAGATATCTGTCAATGTTCCCATAAAGATCATAGCTATAGACTAGTTGTAATGGATGCCAGAGGATTGAACTCAATGAAACCTTTTATTCTTATGCCTTGCTCTTTTAGGGAAATGAAACTCAAACAAAACCACTTACTTAGCCAAATGTTATGGCCACCATTTGTCATCCATAAAGGACAAGTTCACAAATGATGTGTGCTAGGTACGTCAGTGGCTGTATGGTTAACCTTCCACGGCTCTTAATTCATTTGACCCATATTATTTTGATGGTTGATGTGCATTTTGATCCATCTTTTCCTGTGATGCCCTGATGCCTTATCATTCCAAATATTTTCCTAGTTCTGCAGCTGCTTTCAGACACTGGAATGCTTCCTGGAATTGGATCTCTATGACATCATTAATTTGATCATCTTTGATACCCTTTCCCATGCAAACCACGGCATATTCCTTTGCGTATCTTCACTTTGGAACATCCAGTCCAGTGTGTTTAGTTCTAGGATGGGGGCGGTGGAAAGCTTTTGGACAGATAGTTGGAGTGATGAGGGGCTTTACGTAATAACTCTAGCTTAAAAAATAGCATTAGGCACTAACTGGGCTTCAGTACGTGGAGCAGCAGTGGGGGATTTTAATCAAACAATTATTGTGGAACGGAGGAAAACATAGTTGGCAGCACCTGCCAACCTGTCTCCGTCCAACCGGCACACCTGTCCACACACTGGGCCAGATGCAGGTTAGGAGCTGACGTGGTGATGACGAAAGCTGGAGGCTAGCAGTCGGCCTAGGGCCTGCCCAGGCCTCCTAGAGCTCATTTCTGGAGGAGCTCTGCTGGAAGAGAAAGGCCAGGAAGATGGATGAACCTTTTTCCAGTAGAAGAAACACCTGCTCTAATCAAGAGCGAGTATAGCAAGAGAGACCAACGACCATCCTGTGGTTGTTTTGGAAACAGAATCAGTCAATGATGAATGTCTTGGGCATTGTCTTTGCCCTCATTTTTCTTTTCTCTTTTGGTGTTTTTTCATTTGAGCATGTTTTCATTGAAGCTGTTGTGATGAAAGTATACTCTCAGCGCACTTGTCTCTTGTCCCAAATTTGCTGTACAGTCACATTTTCTGTGTATCTTACTACATGCCAAAATTGTAAACATGAGTTTTAGCTGTGGAATGCATGCAGCAGGAACCTCCAGCTCTGATAATGTGTGTTGCACTAACAGGCTATGTGTAGTAAACACTCAGCAGACCCAGTGATAACCTCTATCTTATTCTGGTCATTACTCTACTGTGGAAATACCCTGGCCAACTCATTAACACTTGAGTCTACTAAAAACAGGTTTTTAGGACACACAGGAGACCTATGTGGAGTATTCGGGGAAAAACATTGTTTAATGGTTTATTTTACAGAGTTTGGCTCTGTGCGTTAGACATTTGCTTTGTGCCTGTAAGTTTTACACCATTTTTTTGAATAATATATCTTTGAACCTTTTTTGTACTACATAACATATTTTGTTAATGTAAAACAAATAAGAAAAATATTGATTTCTCAAGTGGTCTAACATGCTAGGCACAGGCTTAAATCACTTGTGTATTGCGACTGTTAGTTCAGGGCCCTGTTCAATCAATAAAGTTGTTTGACGACAGCCTGTTTTTTGCAACCCTTGTTAAACAAAGGAGTGAATAGGTGTTACTTAACAAACCAAGAAGTTGGCCTTCAGAAAGTGATCAATATTATTATTCGGCACTTCTATAAACTAAATGTTATTCACTTGTTTATTTTTTTGTCATGACCCCCAAGCAGGTTTACAATGTGAAAAAGAGAGTGGAAAATCTACCAGTTGTTTGGAATTCTTCTCTGTTTGTTATTACAAGAGGATCCTGAAATTAGCATGTTTCTGTTCTAGGCTGGCCTGTCTTGTATTAACCACAGCCGTCCGGCTGCTTTATTGTTGTCTAGGGGGTAATATCTGACAGTGTGGACTGCTTTTAATTGTTTACAGAGTGCAGCCTCACTGAATGTTAGGAATTCTGTAATTTATTGTCATCCTTGAGTAGAAAGTAGAGCTTGGAATGCTGAAAAATTCTAAGCATGTGATCTCAATCAGGGAAGGGGCACATACTGCAGACACTTGATGAAATGTGATGGTCAGGACAGGGGACAGGCTCCTCAGGGCCCTACTCTGCCCACCACACAGGCCCAGAACCCTCATGAAGATTAACTCACCTCCTGTCTCCAAAGCCCTGACAGAGGTCTGCGTATTAAGGGGCAGCTGGCTTGAGCCACTGATGACATGAGGGCTGCAGCCAAATGAGACTGGTGATGAGGTGTAGGAGTCCCTCCTATTGGATTCCTGCTCCCCTCTACATGACCTGCCTGACTCATGGACTGCTGCTCCACCATGATGAAACAGAGTATGGTACTTAAGATGTGTGTTTTAGACAGTAGTTTAGGGCTAGTCTTCATGGTACTTTAGGTACTGTAAAAGAAAATGCTAGGCTGTCATTTTATTTTTCTTGTAATAAGAGGTTTAGTGACAGTGTTTTACTGCTGGTTACAATTTCAGTGACCAACATAGCCATTAGTGTGTTCTGTGAGCCAGCAGATTCCTGAAAAATAGATCTGGAGAGAAAACACTTGGCGTTGTCGCTCTCCAGTTGGCTGACATGTTTACAGGAAGCAGAATCGACGTCAATGTGGGGAGAAAAAGTGTATTGTGGAAAGAGATCTGTCTATTTTGAAGGAAACCGTGCCATGATATACAGTAGACCGTCTTGTCAGCAAATTCTCTTAATGTCACTCTTACACGTCAACAGGTGTCAGCGAGGTTACTCTGTTTAAAGCTACTCAAAGGTAGGATGGGGGGGGTCAAGTGCAAGTGCTGGTTAGATTTTTTTCAAGGGGGGGTCGAGGTGAGGAGGAGGATTATTTAAGATGCTGTTTGAGGTAGGGTTTCAGATGTTTTCGGAAGATGGGCAGGGAGGGACTCTGCTCTCCTAGCATCAGGGAAAAGCTAGTTCCACCATTGTTGTCCCAGGACACAGAAGTTCTTGCAGAATGGAGTACTCTGGTTGGAGTGTAGGGTTTGAGCATAGCCTGAAGGTAGGGAGGGGCAGTTCCTCTTGCTGTTCCGTAGGTAAGTACCATGGTCTTGTAGTGGATTGCAGCTTTGACTGGAAGTCAATGGAGTTTGCGACCAGGATATTGCGGAGGAGTGGGGGTGACATGAGAGAACTTGAAGGTTGAAAACCAGGCAGGCTGCAGTGTTCTGGATAAGTTGCAGGGGTTTGATGGCGTAGGCGGGGAGTCCAGCCAACAGCGAGTTGCAGTAGTCCAGACGGGAGAGGACAAGTGCCTGGATTACAACCTGTGCAACTTCCTGTGTGAGGTGCGTTTGTACTATACGGATGTTGTTGATCATGAACCTGCAGGAGCGGGTCACTGCTTTGATGTTTGCGGAGAACAACAGGTTGTGAAGGGTCACGCCAAGGTTCTTTGCCCTCTGGGAGGGCGACTGTGTGGAGTTGTCAACGGTGATGGAGAGGTCTTTGAGCGGCCAGGCTGGTGTAACCGAAGTGAAATGGCCAGCTAGTTAGCCCGCGCTAATAGCGTTTCAAACATCACTCCCTCTGAGCCTTCTAGTAGGTGTTCCCCTTGCTCTGCATGGGTAACGCTGCTTCGATGGTGGCTGTTGTCGTTGTGTTGCTGGTTCGAACCCAGGGAGGAGCGAGGAGAGGGACGGAAGCTATACTGGCAATACTAAAGTGCCTATAAGCACATCCAATAGTCAAAGGTTAATGAAATACAAATCGTATAGAGAGAAATAGTCCTATAATTCCTATAATAACTAGAACCTAAAACTTCTTACCTGGGAATATTGAAGACTCATGTTAAAAGGAACCACCAGCTTTCATATGTTCTCATCTTCTGAGCAAGGAACTGGAACGTTAGCTTTCTTACATTGCACATATTGCACTTTTACTTTCTTCTCCAACACTTTGTTTTTGCATTATTTAAACCAAATTTAACATATTTCATTATTTACTTGAGGCTAAATTTATTTTATTGATGTATTATATTAAGTTAAAATAAGTGTTCATTCAGTATTGTTGTAATTGTCATTATTACAAATACATTTTGTGCTTTTTTGGTCCTCCAATAATCGGTATTGCCGTTGAAAAATCATAATCGGTCGACCTCTAGTGCAGACACAGATCCTCTCCACATCACCTGGAAGGAGCGGCCTGCCAGATAGGTTGCAATCCAAGAGTGTGCCCAGCCCTGAGAGGGTGAAGAGCAGGATCTGATGGTTCACGTGTCAAAGGCAGCGGAAAAATCTAGGAGGATGAGGAGAGAGAGTCCGCTTTGGCAGTGTGGAGAGCCTCCGTAACACAGAGAAGAGCAGTCTCGGTTGAGTGACCCGTCTTGAATTTTGACTGGTTAGGGTCAAGAAGATTGTTCTGAGAGCGATAACGAGAAAGTTGGTCAGAATTCGGCACGCTCAGGTGTTTTGGAAAGTAAAGAAAGAAGGGATGGATACAGGTCTATAGTTTTTGACTATATACCTTTTTTGGGGAGGGAAGCATCTCGGGCCATTTTGAAGTCAAAGGGGACTCAGCCAATGGGCAGGTATGAGTTGATGAGGGAAGTGAGGAATGGGAGAAGGTCACCAGAGATGGTCTGGAAAAGGAAGGAGGCTTCGAGCGGGCAGGTTGTTGGCCGGCCAGACCTCACTAGTTGCAGGATGTCATGTGGAGAGAACGGGGAGAAGGAGGTCAAGGCTTAGGGTAGTTCTGTGTGAGACCAGTGGACTCAATTGGCTGAGTGATTGAGTAGCGAATGTTGTCAACCTTTTTTTCCAAAGTGGTTGACAAAGTCGTCCAGGTGCAGGGAGAAGGTGGGAGAAGAGTTTCCTAGGGTTAGAGACAGAAGCTTGAAATGTAACGCTAGATAGTGTCTTTAGCAGCAGATAAAGAGGAAGAGAAGGTAGAAAGGAGGGAGTGAAAGGATGATAGGTCATCCAAGTTTAGATTTCCTCCATTTTCGCTCAGCTGCCCGCAGTCCTGTTCGCAATGAGTCACTCAGCCATGGAGCAGGAGGGGAGGGCGGAGCCGGCCGGAAAGAAGGGGGACAGTGCAAGTCATAGGATGCTGAAATGGAAGAGAGTAGGGTCGAAGAGGCAGAATCAGGAGACACAAGAAGGATTTAGCAGAAGGGAAGTGTAAAGTGGTGTACTGTACTGAACATCATTGATATGTTGAACTATACTAAACAAAAATATAAACGCAACATGTAAAATGAGCTGAAATTAAAGATCTCAAAAATACTCCATATGTACAAAAAGCTTATTTCTCTCAAATATTGTGCACACATTTATTTACAGCGCCTTCGGAAAGTATTCAGACCCCTTGACTTTTTCCACATTTTGTTAGATTGCAGCCCTATTCTAAAATGTATATCAATCTACACACAATAACCCATAATGAAAAAGCAAAACTTTTTTAAAATTATTTTGATTTTATTTAAAAATAAATTGGTACCCTTCCCCAGATCTGTGCCTGGACACAATCCTGTCTCGGAACTCTACAGACATTTCCTTCAACCTCAGGGCTTGGTTTTTGCTCTGACATGCACTGTCAACTGTGGGACCTTATATAGACAGGTGTGTGCCTTTCCAAATCATGTCCAACCAATTTAATTTACAACAGATGGACTCCAATCAAGTTGTAGAAACATCTCAAGGATGATCCATGGAAACGAGATGCACCGGAGTTCAATTGATAGGTTTCTTCTCAACAGTGATGGAAGGAAAACTGTGTGCTAAGTGAATGTGTGACTGAGAGCTTAAAATAACTTCTAAATGATGTCATTGTGTCAGACAATACTTTGACAAATGGCACTTTGGAAAGGAAAGCATTTCTAGATGCTGTTCTTGGCATGCCGAAGAAAGGTATTATTTTAAGTTTCTTAATTAGGTTATTTTTCCATTTTCTTAGCTTTCCAGATTGAAGAGGATTTGAAAGAACAATCACCTCCTTAAATAGATTGCAGTCTGTTGTAACTCATTACATTTTGTTGACGAGTAATTACATCCAATTTGTTTAAAAATTCCCTAAAACAATTGTAAGTCAGCCATATGTAAGTCAGACAGTGACCCTGTGTTCTTTGTCATGATAAGTTGGCTCTTAAAATAGACCAGACAACACTTTGAATCTATGCAGTCCATGCTGTGGCAGTGTCTGTTCAATCGTGCATTGAATACTGAACTGATAATAAAGGGATGATGGTGTTCAGCAGATCAGCCGTGTACTGCATCTCTCTGTGCCACCAAAATCTATTGATCTGACCTCTTGTTTGCTGATATTTCCATGAGCTGTCTGATTGGTGACCTACCTGACAGATGCTGGGGTTGAGGAGGAGGAGGGTGCTCTCTCCCCTTTTCCTTCTTTCGCTACTCATCCTCATCTCACTGAATCATGCTGTCAGAGTGGATCACTCCCAAATGGATGTCCTCCCCACTTCTGTAATTTGCTTTGTGTTAGCTGTCCGGGTTCATTTTCTCGCACTTAATCTTTGACCACATTCTCGGTGAAACATCTTGATTTAATCCAACCCTGTAATTTATTTATTGGCCGTGACTGATTCCAGATCTGCTGATGCATTTCGCCTTCATTCTTTTAACCTCTATTCGTGTTTGTTTCTTCCGTCGATGGTAGTCACATTTGAATTCAATTTCAATGTAAGTGAACTCATTTACACACCCTGCACGTTGGTTCTGGATGCTCTCAAGTTTGTTTTGAATGGAGCATTTTTCAATGGCAACTTGGCTACATTAGGGCTTTGGCATTAGGGCTTTGGCTCATGCTCACTGATTTGGAAATATGCCTATTAATTTATTTCAGCATCTGCTAGTGCAGATGCAAATAATATGGAAACAAACTTAGCCTATCTGTTTGTCTTCCCCTTAGAGTGGGTTGGCAATTGGCTTGTAGGATTGCTTCACCAGTTACACTTAAAGGTACACTGTGGGATTTTTTGCAATGAGGCCTTTTATCTACTCACCCGGAGTCGGATACCAACTCGTGGATACCGTTTTATATGTCTCTATGTGCATGCTAGCAGATACCCCTAGACTTCCAGTCATTGTGCTAATGCTATTGAGCATTGGCTCGCAAAGCTACCTCTAACTTCCTTCATACTGGACACCGAGACGTATAAAAATGGTATCCACGGGTTCATCTGACTCTGAGGAAGTAGATAAAGGTTATTATTGCCAAAATCCAGAAGTATCCCTTTAACATGGCAATCTTGGGTTATTTGTTAGTACTCAGGAGCAACACAATCCCTCACATAGTACCTCTGGAGAAGCACAGGATGAATGTTCTGTCGTTATGACCCTGTAGTACTACTCATCTGTGCTTTCCTCTTGTAAGTTGTGGTCAAAGTGTTCCCACAGCATGAAGAGAAAGCTGGAAAATGTATGGAGAATCATCACAGTGGACCTGTAAGAATGCTCCAAACCGATTGTGCCAATTAGGAAGTCTGGAAATGTGATCATACATCAATGATTTGTGTGTCCTCGAATGCCCCCTTCACCTCTACTGTTTGGGAAAATTTTTTTATTAGGGCCATTCACAACCAGTATGTCCTTTTAACAATGTGAAAAGCTGACTTTTTTTGTGTACAGTGTCCATTCTACAGAACATTACCTTGACCCATGCATCATTCACCGTACACAATGCTGTTAACTAGAGGATCTTCCTGTGGGTGGTATAGACCCCCTAGAGCGCAGTTCTAGATGAATTCCATAATCTTGTGGATAATTTCATTCAGGGTACTCCTTAGGTAGAGGACAGACACATTGACATCAGATCAGTGCCATGCCAGGTTGTCCCTGCCATTGATTGCCATTGTTTGGTTTCCAGGTGCAGGAGAAGGATGTGGGAAGATCATCCAGCGCTTCCCCAAAAAGGACTGGGAGGGCACAGCGTTTCCCCAGGGGGTGGAGATGGTGAGTTCATAACATTTTCCTGAGACTGACCGTGCTGAGAGAACACTGACTTATTCACGCACCCTGTGTGATAGCAGTGGTAGTGAGTTGCTTGCTTCCCCACATTAACCTCCCTACCTACCTCAGTCTGCATGTTTGATGGGTGCGTATTTAATACTGCAAGCCAAGGTTGAAGATGGCTCTGGTTTCTCTTCGCAGAACTTGAGTTGACCTAATGGACACATGGGGCTCTGCCTGACAAAGCAAAAATGTAGAGAGGTTTGCATAATTTCCTGTTGTGACTGTGAGCACCGTTTTAGTGGTTATTTTGTCTGCAATGGAAATTGGGCTTGTTAAGCTACTGTGCTATAACCAATCATGCTGTTGGAGCGCTCTGTTCACTAAGGGAGCCCTCCCTGGTAGCTCTTCTTGACCATTTTGGAGTTAATGTGTCATTTGTACAGGTTGTGCAGTATTCCCCTGGTTAATCCTCTCTGTGCTGACCTGCCGGGACAGGTTTGATCATTTAAAAAAAAATATTTAAAAAAAATCATGCTATATATATATATATATTTTTTTTTTTATCCTCTCCGCTGACTGAGATGCCCAAGTTATTTTGCACTGTGAAATGTTCTGTTGCCGTATCGTACTGACAAGAACCCCAGGAGTGGAGCAAACAGTTGAGACATCTTCCCATGTTCCCAGGACGCATGTTCTTCTGGAGTGTGCCGATCTAATATTGGCATTTCCTGTGTCAACAAATGCATAATGATTGTTTATTTAAGAGTTTGTTTCAACCCCTTCCGCCTCCACTAATTGGAACATTCCTACCCACCTCCCAGAATCCTCAGCTATGTCCAGCCTGTTATTGCTCCCTCTGCTCGGTGTCCCCATCTTTCTTTCTTTGGTTGCATTAGGGAGTTGCATCCCTCTTTCTCTCTGTCACTCTCATTACTCTCTTTCTCTACCCTCCTCTCCTCTGAGGGTGACTGACTCGAGACATGGGGACAGTTACCATTGTGCACAAATCATTGCACTCATTGTGACCAAATATTTGCTTGTCTGGAGAGATCTGGAAGTCAATACCCAGGGCAACAGTAGCAGTAAACTCACAGGCCCAGGCAACCTCCCACAGTTCAACTGCGTACTCCGGCAAGCACATGGCCAATGGGGCCTGCCCGCCCCCCTGCGTGTTTGTTTATTTGTTTGTTTACTTGGACATACTAAATGATTTGAATTAGGATGCCCTTGTCCCACGGTCAATAGTGAGGAGAGCGAGGCACCTCCAGAATGCCACTGTCCTGCGAAGAACCAAATGTCCCCATATTTTTGGACAGATTCTAGTCACTACTTGAGCCATTTAGTTAGAACAAGCAAAATCAGCACAATTTCTTAAAGATGTGATCGCTGCATAATTTTTAACATTTGTTTACGTTCACATATGCCCTTCTCCCCTCATGGAGGCTAAACTACTCTGCCTTTTTAATGCCAAGTGGATACACATTTTCTTCTTCCTCTGTTATACAGTATGTTCTTACTTTCTCTCTCCTCAACAGCCCACTATGGATTTTATTTTACATTCACAGAAAAACATGTGGCCAGTTTGTGGGTTATGTTACTCAATGTCCACGTTTTTGGCATAGCCCTCAGTGGGACGAGTAGCGCTGAGCGATTTTTTTTTACAAAAATCTGTTATTGTCCAATTATTTGAATTCCATTTATTCCATTTTTTTTTCTGTGAGTAAGATGAGTAGTTTCTGTAGAGATAAATCTGAAGCCTGAACTGTGCGATGTAATAAGGAGTTGTAGTTTCCAACAGGCCAATATTCAACATAGTTCAGTGCAGAAATTGTGGTAATTAACTACAATGACCATAATCCATTGCTCGCCCGCTTAAACTTGACCGGTCTGTGCGGAGCAAAACACGGGAGACGGAGAGAACACCAGATCGAGACATATAGAAAGCAGTTGCTTCAAGAACCTGAAAATGCATCTAAGTGATTGAGTGTTGGTATTCAGCAGTCAAAAGTATCATGACATTGACAGAAATATTTAGAAGACCCAAATCTTTTCAAATAGCCTATTCCACTCTGGTGGAGCTGTGGCACGAAAGAGATGTATAGTAGCCTAGGCCAATCTGTCTGTCTGTGTTTGTGCCGAATCGTGCAGGTGGAGCGAGTGACACAGGCAACGAGCCTAGCTGACTGCGTTTTGTGATGGGTTGTAAATCATAATGGGCTGCAGAGCAACTCTGCTGTCCTCATCCTCTTCCCTCTTATTAGCCTGGGCTACTATATACAGTGCCTTGCGAAAGTATTCGGCCCCCTTGAACTTTGCGAACTTTTGCCACATTTCAAGGTTCAAACATAAAGATATAAAACTGTATTTTTTTGTGAAGAATCAACAACAAGTGGGACACAATCATGAAGTGGAACGACATTTATTGGATATTTCAAACTTTTTTAACAAATCAAAAACTGAAAAATTGGGCGTGCAAAATTATTCAGCCCCTTTACTTTCAGTGCAGCAAACTCTCTCCAGAAGTTCAGTGAGGATCTCTGAATGATCCAATGTTGACCTACATGACTAATGATGATAAATACAATCCACCTGTGTGTAATCAAGTCTCCATATAAATGCACCTGCACTGTGATAGTCTCAGAGGTCCGTTAAAAGCGCAGAGAGCATCATGAAGAACAAGGAACACACCAGGCTGGTCCGAGATACTGTTGTGAAGAAGTTTAAAGCCGGATTTGGATACAAAAAGATTTCCCAAGCTTTAAACATCCCAAGGAGCACTGTGCAAGCGATAATATTGAAATGGAAGGAGTATCAGACCACTGCAAATCTACCAAGACCTGGCCGTCCCTCTAAACTTTCAGCTCGTACAAGGAGAAGACTGATCAGAGATGCAGCCAAGAGGCCCATGACCACTCTGGATGAACTGCAGAGATCTACAGCTGAGGTGGGAGACTCTGTCCATAGGAAAACAATCAGTCATATATTGCACAAATCTGGCCTTTATGGAAGAGTGGCAAGAAGAAAGCCATTTCTTAAAGATATCCATAAAAAGTGTCGGTTAAAGTTTGCCACAAGCCACCTGGGAGACACACCAAACATGTGGAAGAAGGTGCTCTGGTCAGATGAAACCAAAATAGAACTTTTTGGCAACAATGCAAAACGTTATGTTTGGCGTAAAAGCAACACAGCTCATCTCCCTGAACACACCATCCCCACTGTCAAACATGGTGGTGGCAGCATCATGGTTTGGGCCTGCTTTTCTTCAGCAGGGACAGGGAAGATGGTTAAAATTGATGGGAAGATGGATGGAGCCAAATACAGGACCATTCTGGAAGAAAACCTGATGGAGTGTGCAAAAGACCTGAGACTGGGACGGAGATTTGTCTTCCAACAAGACAATGATCCAAAACATAAAGCAAAATCTACAATGGAATGGTTCAAAAATAAACATATCCAGGTGTTAGAATGGCCAAGTCAAAGTCCAGACCTGAATCCAATCGAGAATCTGTGGAAAGAACTGAAAACTGCTGTTCACAAATGCTCTCCATCCAACCTCACTGAGCTCCAGCTGTTTTGCAAGGAGGAATGGGAAAAAAATTCAGTCTCTCGATGTGCAAAACTGATAGAGACATATCCCAAGCGACTTACAGCTGTAATCGCAGCAAAAGGTGGCTCTACAAAGTATTAACTTAAGGGGGCTGAATAATTTTGCACGCCCAATTTTTCAGTTTTTGATTTGTTAAAAAAGTTTGAAATATCCAATAAATGTCGTTCCACTTCATGATTGTGTCCCACTTGTTGTTGATTCTTCACAAAAAAATACAGTTTTATATCTTTATGTTTGAAGCCTGAAATGTGGCAAAAGGTCGCAAAGTTCAAGGGGGCCGAATACTTTCGCAAGGCACTGTATGTTTCGTAGGTAGGTTGCACATTGCTCTAATAATATGTACATTTGTTTATGCCAGTTTAACCTTTCTTCAGCCGTAGCCTAACTTTTCTTTGGACTCATCTTGATATTGTTTGCTCAATTTAAATTCTTGTGGCCTAAAATATATTTTTCATTCAAAATAAATCTGTGAATGAGAATAGCATAGACTCCGACTTTCATACTTATTTCCATTTTTAAAAGCGGTAACTTTAGGGCAATAAACACTTTGATCGAATAGTTTTCAGAATACTCTTCATGACTTTAATTTGTTTTAATGCTTTTATGATGTTTCAGTTAGTAGGATCAGGCTTTTGGTTGTTTGGTTCACAACGGCAAGGAGGGATTTTTTGCATGCATACATTTTGCATACATACATTTTGCATGCATACATTTGTCTTGTAATGCTTTGCTCAACTGTATGGTTTGTTCAAATTTCTCATTAGATTTGTATATCTTGCTATTGTTTCTTCTATCTCTCTCATTATTACATTAGGCCTCCCATGTTTTGGGGTTATTTAAAAATAACTTACAACTTTGAGAGCCTATAACTCCATTAGATTCATTGATTGTTTGATGATGAAATAGTATGGTGGGAGAAATCCATTATGCATTAAACTGAAAGTGACTTAATAGACCAAGTCATATTCATATCAAATGTAGAGAAAATGTGTGCTTCTATAACAATAAGACACCAGAGTGTCTGCCAATGTTCTCTCCAAGCTGCATGCATGCTGTATTTTTATATAACTAGGCAAGTCAGTTAACTTCTCTAGGGTAGGGGGCAGCATTTGGAAATTTGAATGAAAAGCGTGCCCAAATTAAACTGCCTTCAACTCAGGCCCAGAAGATAGGATATGCAAATTTGGATAGAAAACACTCTAAAGGTTCCAAAACTGTTAAAATAGTGTCTGTGAGTATAACAGAACTGATTTGGCAGGCGAAAACCTGAGAAAAATCTGTTCAGGAAGTAGGATTTTTTGTTTTGTTTGTAGTTTTCTATTCAATGCCATTACCGTATCCATTGATTTAGGACTCAAATTGCAGTTCCTATGCCTTCCACTAGATGTTTAGAAATTGTTTCAGGCTTGTATTCTAAAAAATGAGGGAGTAATAGCAGTCTGAATGAGTGGACCCTGCGTGTCACAGAGCTTTTTCATGCGCACGACCAAGAGAGTGCCTTTCTTGTTTACCTTTTATATTGACAACGTTATTGTCTGGTTGAAATATTATTGATTATTTAGGCTAAAAACAACCTGAGGATTGAATATAAATATTGTTTGACATGTTTCTATGAACTTTACGGATACAATTTGGATTTTTTGTCTGTCTGTTGTGACTGCGTTTGAGCCTGTGGATTACTGAAGAAAACCTCAGTTTTGTTCGCGCGTTTTCGGATATAAAGAGAGACTTTATCGAACAAAAGTAACATTTATTGAATAAATTAATGTCTTCTGAGTGCAACATATGAAGATCATCAAAGGTAAGTGATTAATTTTATCTCTATTTCTGACTTGTGTAACTCTTTTACTTGGCTTGTTACTGTTTGTAATGATTTGTCTGCTGGGCTATGTTCTCAAATAATTGCAAGGTATGCTTTCGCCGTAAAGCATTTTTAAAATCTGACATTCACAAGAAGTTCATCTTTAAACCTATGTAAAATATATTTTCTGAATTTTTATAATAAGTATTTCTGTATTTGAATTTGGCGCCCTGAAATCTCACTGGATGTTGGCCAGGTGGAAAGCCAGCGTCCCACATACCCTAGAGAGGTTAAGAACAAATTCTTATTTACAATGACGGCCTACCCCGCCCAAATCCTAACCCGGCTGACACTGGGCCAATTATGTAGTGACGCCTCTAGCACTGAGATGCAGTGCCTTAGACCGCTGTGCCACTTTGGAAGCTAAGTAGCCAATAGGCAGAGGGTAGCATAATTTCTTGTTCTCTGTAATAATGGTATTTGATCAATATTGTTTTTTATTTTGTAAAGCAGTTTCTTGCCTCAAACAACACAACATTTTCAGTCACCTCCTTGTCAGTAGGACAAGAGAATAAACAGGTTAATGTTTAGCCCTGCATGCTTTTTTTCAAAAGTCTCATAGAATGTAGGCCTAAATTGAACGCCACATGTTGGCTGCTACTGTAGGCTGAATGATCAAACCGCTTTTTCCATGTTAAAATGTTATGGGATTCATTTTGTACATTGTTTTTGATGGTAGGCCACTCTGGTAGGCCTACATTATGATCAAATAGCCACATAGCCTACTTGGCCACTTTTAAAATTAACTTAAAGCGGGTACAGCCTCAAGTGCTGGAAGTTGCACAGAAGTTTGAGAAATTGCTTTGAGGGAACATTGGTGTCTGCTATAAAAATAGACTTTGGCTATTAGCCTAGATCATCTGATTTTTTTTTCTTTTTTTCTGCTTTGGTGAGACTAGCTGTCTACATTGTTCTCTTGCTTTGTGTAAATATAACATTCATTTAAATGGACTATAGGAATATAGGCAATTTACTCGACGTCAACTATGCACTGTTCTGCTGTGCACTGCCTGATCCAATTCTGATCAGAGTACTTGTTTGGTAGGTTTTTTTTAACTTATCTATTCGGACAACTGAAATCCATATTCTGGTTGTCCCACAATTGTTTAACTTTCCCCCCGGTAAGTCTTAATGTCAAGCCCTGCTCACCTCGGTGCTGAGAGTCCACACTTGATTTCCCCTGGTGAATGAGGTTTCCTGCTAGCTGTTAGCTAGCTGTTAGCCTGGTTGGGGTATACATGGTCCCTATTCGGTTTGAGCAACAACAAAAAAAAGGAAAAGTCTTACTTCAGAAATGGAAACTTTGTGTTTTGATTGACTTAATCACACAACCTCATCTAACATTGACATTCCATTCAGAATAAATAGACCTCACTCTGTATGCCTACAAGTCATTTTTGTTTTTCTCTTGACATTGAAGTAGACGTAGACGTTACAATCCTTTCCATTTCTTTATGCAGTCAGGTGGATTCTTGGTAAGCCCAGGCACATTCCTCCTGGCTTAGATGAAAGTACACTGGGGAGATTTGGTAGCGTTACTAAGATGCTCTCAAGTCTCAGTGCTAAGCTGAAGCGTGCTCCTGTACCTACTCCGGTCTTGTCTAGAGAAGGGCTTTGCATGTCAGAGTAATCATGCATCACCACTGATAGCAGTCAGTCAGTCTCATCCAGGCCTTTCAAGAGGTCCAGTGAAATAGACCAGACGGGACCGTACCAGATCGGCAGGTGGAGGAGCCCGTGAGCAGCCAAGCTGTTGCATAATCTATGTCAATGTTGTGGAAGCCAGAATGGATTGAGAGTGGAGCCTATTTTATTCACAGTGGGAATGGGAAATATTTGTTAACCTCAGTGCCTCCGTTAATGGTTAATGTTTATTTTCAAGGAAAAACATAGAGACCTGTATGGATGCAGCAATATACTGCCCACATCTTTTTGTTTGCTTTAAGGTCATGAACAGTCAGTCTTGTTTTTCATGAAATTGGATGAAACCAGATCAAAGTATGATGACCAAAGTATGACAAATGACTGCTTCTACATTGAAAAAATGTTTGATCCTAAAATGAATGGTTCCCTCCCCCATGTCGAACACTTGGATTCAGGAGGTGGGATT
Source organism: Oncorhynchus mykiss (assembly GCF_013265735.2). Classification (NCBI taxonomy): domain Eukaryota; kingdom Metazoa; phylum Chordata; class Actinopteri; order Salmoniformes; family Salmonidae; genus Oncorhynchus; species Oncorhynchus mykiss. The sequence goes on along the minus strand of NC_048590.1, from coordinate 25,604,089 downwards.
ATTAAGTGAATAGGTGACTCTAATTTTAATACTCCAATGGTAACATGATATTCTCTTACCTAATTTAAGGAAGTGTGTGCCTTTCCAAATCATGTCTAATCATTTGAATTTACTACAGGTGGACTCCAAGTTGTAGAAACATCTCAAGGATGATCAATGGAAAAAGCATGCACCTGAGGTCAATTTCGAGTCTCATAGCAATGTGTCTGAGTACTTATGTAAATAAGGTATTTCAGTATTTTAATGTGTAATAATGTGTAATAAATATGCAAACATTGAGTAGATTTATGAGGAAGGTGCTTCAACAAAGTACTGAGTAAATGGTCTGAATACTTATGTAAATGTGATATTTCAGTTTTTTTTTTTACAGTAAAATAAGACAAAATTATCTTGTTATACAACCGGTGGGTCTAATCCTGAATGCTGTTTGGTTCAAACCACATTGCAGCCGGTGTATATTCCACAAATTACCACCGGCTAAATCTATGACGTTAAAATGCCTATTTACTCTGTTCCACCTGAATGCGCAGTCCACTGTCTCATCAGCCCAGCCAAGCAATTTACAAACTTGATCTCCACTAAAAAAAGACTCTAGACATTATTTAACATTTCTTTTAGACTGACATTTCGTTTTCAACGGCAGAGATTTGTATAAACCTTGCTGTCTGCATCTCCAACATTTTAAACATTGTTTCAATATTCAAATTTGATCTCCAACAGACAGGCAGGCAGCATTTCTCATCCAGTCAAAATCATTAATCGGCTGGCATCATTTTTATGGATAAATACAAAGAAATGTCAATTGAAATAAGGTAAAATGTGCAGCTAGTTTGCAGTGCTTCAGTTTGAAATGATTGTGTTGGCTGTGTTGTTGGCTTGCTCCTCTGAACAACAGACAATTAGGCACATTTTCTATGCAAGACAAAATCACTCCTCATCAGCTCTTTGTTATGGATGTATCCAAATAAATGTCACTAGAAAACAGTTTATGCAAATGTTGCTACTTTGCTGTTATTCTGGCTTTTTGACGTGACTGTAAGTTAGCTGTAGTAGGCTAGCTAGCAAGCAAGCCAGTATGACATTGGAATGTTTTATAACGAACGACTTAGATCTCATCCATAAAGACTGAACGACTTGGTCGTTTCTCTGGCAACTGAACCGATAGAACAAACAACCAGCCGGCTTGGGTAGCAACCCTAGATTTGTGGCGGGACTATATCTTATGGAAGGATCAAATAGTATGACGAAATTCAGAAAAATATAATTTTTAATTTAAACGTCAATCGTTATTTTAATATGTTTGTAACCTGTTGTATAAAAGTGATATTGCCTACGAAGCCGATGTTTCGAGGATATATTGGCATGGTTTGCCGGCACTCGACTTCATCTCAGGCCGAACAACACCCGTGCTAGTATATCCTCCAAACATGATATTTTCTGGCATTATTACAAATTTTTTGTTCACCAAGGTATGTTGCTACTTTGAGAATGTGACATGCAGGCACAACTGCTGGCATGAAAAACCTGCATTTTTAATTGGCAAGGAATGCTCATGAAATATGCTATCATGTGCATATATTAGCAAAAAGTCTAAGTCTGTAAAACTAACATGTTTCAAGCAGACCACTATAGTCACTGTGCCCAAGAACACTAAGGTAACCTGCTTAAATGACTACCAACCCGTAGCACTCACGTCTACAGCCATGAAATGCTTTGAAAGGCTGGTCATGGCTCGCATCAACACCATTATCCCAGAAACCCTGGACTCACTCCAATTTGCATACCGCCCCAACAGATCCACAGGTGATGCAATCTCTATTGCACTTCCCACTGTCCTTTTTACACCCGGACAAAAGGAACACCTATGTGAGAATGCTATTCATTGAATACAGCTCAGCATTCAACACCATTGTGCCCTCAAAGCTCATCAATAAGCTAAGAACCCTGGGACTAAACACCTCCCTCTGCAACTGGATCCTGGACTTCCCAACGGCCCGCCCCCAGTTGGTAAGGGCAGGTAACAACACCTCCACCACACTGATCCTCAACACAGGGGCCCCTCAGGGATGCGTGCTCAGTCCTCTCCTGTACTCCCTGTTCACTCATGACTGCATGGCCAGGCACGACTCAAACACCATCATTAAGTTTGCTGTTGACACAACAGTGGTAGGGGAGATTAATAACATAGGTGTGCCTGATTACCGACAATGATGAGACAGCCTATAGGGAGGAGGTCAGAGACCTGACCGTGTGGTGCAAGGACAGCAACCTTTCCCTCAACGTGATCAAGACAAAGGAGATGATTGTGGACTACAGGAAAAGGAGGGGCTGTAGTGGAGCAGGTTGAGAGCTTCAAGTTCCTTGGCTGCCACATCACCAACAAACTAACATGGTCCAAGCACACCAAGACAGTTGTGAAGAGGCCTGCGACCGCAAGGCACAGAGGGTTGTGCGTATGGCACAGTACATCACCGGGGCCAAGCTTCCTGCCATCCAAGACCTCTATACCAGGTGGTGTCAGAGGAAGGCCCTAAAAATTGTCAGACTCCGGTCACCCAAGTCCTAGACCGTTCTCTCTGCTACCGCGTGGTACCAGAGTGCCAGGTCTAGGTCCAAGAGGCTTCTAAACAGCTTCTACCCCCCAAGCCATAAGACTCCTGAACATCTAATCAAATGGCTACCCAGACTATTTCCATCTTCTACGCTGCTGCTACTCTGTTATTATCTATGCATAGTCACTTTAATAACTCTACCTACATGTACATATTACCTCAATTACCTCGACACCGGTGCCCCCCGCACATTGACTCTGTACCGGTACCCCCTGTATAAAGCCTCCACATTGACTCTGTACCGGTACCCCCTGTATAAAGCCCCGCTATTGTTATTTACTGCTGCTCTTTAATTATGTTGTTATTATCTATTTTTTTAGGTATTTTCTTAACTGCATTGTTGGTTAAGGGCTTGTAATCCTTTCACTAAGGTCTACCTACACCTGTTGCATTTGGCGCATGTGACAAATAACAATTGATTTAAATCTCAATTTTAGAAAAAATATGTTCATTTATCTGATAAGGTACTAAAAATATCAGAACAATTTGTTTATCTGAGGGTAGCCTCAACAGAAGTTGTTTTGTAGCTTTGAAATTGGTCACTAGTGAGAACTTAGACAATTATGTGTAACTTAATAAAACATCTGATTGGCTTAGAATAACAAAAAAATATGGATATAACGAGATTAATTAGTTGAAAGAAGTTGGAAGTGGGCTTAATAGGTACGTGTTTCAAAGAGCTGTCAGTCAAGGTGAGCTCATTAATATAAGCTTCCCGCCCACTCAGCCTGTCTTTTCAAACTTCCTTGTGGTTAGCCATGAGAGAGAGTAATTTTTTTCAAATATAGAACATTTCTATCCCCCCAAAATATTATGCGTGATATTTTTGTCACTCAAGGCTATTTTACATGTGAATCAGAATGACTGTTTGGGACTTTTTAAAATGATATATAAAATAAAAAAAAGTGATTGAATGAATGACAGAGATCTGCATGAATGCCATGAAGAGCTGAAGCGGAAGTCTGACGGTCTCTGGCCAGTGTCAATGGTTTTAGGTGAACATTCCAGCGACCTTGTTTATGCTTGGGTATTTATGGGATTTTACGAAAGAGACACCAGCCCTTAGTGAAGAACAAATATACTTATTTTGAAGGGGCATTGTGGTCTCTTCCTGTGTGAGTCACTGGGTCCGCTTTGCTGGTGGCCATCATGGCTGTGCTGCTCTGTGAGTTATAGCACTAATGTATCACACTGCAGAGCCATCTTCACGCTCCGTCTCCTAGGGATCAATGAGCTATGACAGCATCATCCTCCAAACTTCCATCCCCAGTAGGGTGGTAGTTAAATATAGAAGCAGTACCACTAGTTCAGCCAAACATCACTCATGTCTACAGATGTCCTTGGACACTCATGTGTGCTTGGGTTCCAATATATGGTCCGTGTGTGAACACTTCCATATTGATTTGTGGTGATGTGGCATTTAGGAGGCATTGTGCGTGTGGTGGACCCCCAAGAGCAGCTTCAGTCTTTGTCTGATGAGACTGGAGAGAAGATATACTGGCCCATATGTGACACATTAGATTGCATTACAGTAAGCAACCAACAGCTGAGTAAACATTAACATTTATAACAGCCACATTTGGACTAAATTACATAATGCTTTCTAAATTGTGTGATTCCTCTAAAATATGTGCAAGACAATTAGAGGATTAGATTAAATCAATAGCATTCATATGTTGATATCTTTATTTTTGCAAATGGAAAAAGTCCAGAGAGGTGAGGCAGCATGTAAGGGGGCCAGTCCTGGTGTCCCCACTGTGATGTGACACACTTTGGTCAAAGGCCAAATGAATGGGATTCTAGCTTTGAACTTTTTAATGAAGATACACCATAGTGTTTTAACATACCCCACCAAGCAATTTAGCTCCAGTTTTAGCTGGTATGTAAATTGTTATTATTTGCAGATTTCCTCCACGCCATAAAAAAGAAAATGAGCCGTTTACTAACAGTTGGAATACATCTGTTGAATGAAAAAAAACGGATGGGGCTGAGCACGAAAAGCATTTTGTGGTCAAAACAGGCCCCCAGCAAACTAAATAACCACAGATGAAGAATGCACCAAGAAAAAGCGTTTACAACTCAAGTTCTGAAAATGTGTTTCTAATCTTTTCAGGCAAGTGACGATTAGGCTATATATATCACCCAGCTCCATTCCTCTCATCTGACAGGCTGGCCTGCTCTGCATCGGCCTAGAGCCTGTGGTCTTACAGACAACTTCACTCAGGAAGTCCCTATGTGTGTCAAAATGGATGCTATTGTCCCAAACACACAGATTTGTTCACTGCAGGCCACTTTTCACTTGTTGCAAAATGCCTCTCAACACACATGCTTACTTCTACTGTTGTATTGACTACTGAAGTGGGAAAAAATGGATACAGATGCATATTGCAATATTATTTTTGGATGTTATTTTATCGATATTTTACTTGTTTTCTGCTACTCTAGGTAGCCTTAGCTAGCGCTAGCTCTGAGGGGTGGTCAGTCTTCTTTTGGCTGTGCCGGGTGAAGGTTATAACAGTACATGGCCACGATGTTGAAATGTTCATAGATGACCAGCAGGGTCAAATAATAATAATCACAGTGATTGTAGAGATTGCTACAGGTCAGCACCTCAGGAGTAAATGTCAGTTGGCTTTTCATAGCTGATCATTCAGAGTTAGAGACAGCAGGTGCGGTAGAGAGAGTCAAAAACAGCAGGTCCGGGACAAGGTAGCATGTCCGGTGAACAGGTCAGGGTTCCATAGCCGCAGGCAGCAGCACAACCAGGTGGACTGGGGACAGCAAAGAGTCATCAGGCCAGGTAGTCCTGAGACCTGGTCCTAGGGCTGAGGTCCTCCGAGAGAAGAGAATTAGAGTGAGCAAACTAATTTACACAGGACACCGGATAAGACGGGAGAAATACTCCAGATATAAGACTGACCCTAGCCCCCCCGACACACAAACTATTGCAGCATAAATGACGGAGGCTGAGACAGGAGGGGTCGGGAGACACTATGGCCCCGTCCGACTATACCCCCAGACAGGGCCAACTAGGCAAGATATAACCCCACCCACTTTGCCAAAGCACAGCCCCCACATCACTAGAGGGATATCTTCAACCACCAACTACTACCCTGAGACAAGGCCGAGTATAGCCTATAAAGATCTCCCCCCATGGCATGTACCCGAGGGGGGCGCCATCCCGACAGGAAGATCACGTCAAAGATTCAACCCACTCAAGTGACGCACCTGTCCTAGGGACAGCATGGAAGAGCACCAGTAAGCCGGTGACTCAGCCCCCATATTAGGGTTAGAGGCAGAGAATCCCAGTGGAGAGAGGGGAACCGGCCATGCAGAGACAGCAAGGATGGTTTGTCGCTCCAGTGCCTTTCCGTTCACCTTCACACCCCTGGGCCAGACTACACTCAGGACCTACTGAAGAGATGAGTCTTCAATAAAGACTTAAAGGTCAAGACCGAGTCTGCGTCTCTCACATGGATAGGCAGATCATTCCATAAAAATGGAGCTCTATAGGAGAAATCCCTGCCTTCAGCTGTTTACTTAGAAATTCTAGGGACAATTAGGGACAATTCTAGGGACAACATACTACAGGACCAAATCAGAAAGATGGATAGGAGCAAGCCCATGTAACGCTTTGTAGGTTGGCAGTAAAACCTTGGAATCAGCCCTAGCCTTAACAGGATCCAGTGTAGAGAAACTAGCGCTGGAGTAATATCATGAAGTTTTTTGGTTCAAGTAAAGATTCTAGCAGCTGTGTTTAGCACTAACTGGAGTTTATTTAGTGCTTTATCCGGGTAGCCGGAAAGTAGAGCATTGCAGTAGTCTAATCTAGAAGTGACACAAGCATGGATTAATTTTTCAGCATCATTTTTGGACAGGAAGTTTCAGTTCTTTTGCAATGTTATGTAGATGGAAAAAAGCTGTCCTTGAACAGCGCCAAAACTCTGGTATTTTCCATCCTATAGCTTGTTCTCCATATTTTTAAATGGTGAGCCAACATGTTTTCACCCCTTATTTCCCTGACTGAATTAAACTTGTTTTCTCATGCTCTCTGGTCTCTCTGCATCAAACATACACTGAGTGTACAAAACATTGGGAACACACATTGAGTTGCACCCCCATTTCCCCTCAGAACAGCTTTAATTTGTCAGGGCATGGACTCTACAAGGTGTCAAAAGCATTCCACAGGGATTCTGGCCCATGTTGACTCCAATGCTTCCCACAGTTGTTAAGTTGGCTGTATGTCCTTTGGCTGGTGGACTTTTCTTGATACACACGAGAAACTGTTGAGTGTGGAAAAACCCAGCAGCGTTGCAGTTCTTAACACACTCATACCGGTGCGCCTTGCATACCACCATGCCCTCTTCAATGGCACTTAAATGTTGTCTTGCACATTCAACCTCTGAATGGCGCACACACACACAGCCATGTCTCAATTGTGGAAAGAGCAGGTATTCCTAATGTTTTGTCCATAGTGAGCAATATGTTTGGAACATCAAATTTGCAAAAACAATCGCAGTGTTGAATCACAATACATATAACGTTGTGATAATCCCAATACATATTGTATCGGCACGTAAGTATCATGATAATATTGTATCGTGAGGTCCCTGGAAATTCCCAGCTGTAGCGTTGACCTCTTGATTGTGCAGTAGGATGCATGGATGGAGGCACAGGAAGAGGAGATGGTAAGGGGGAAGTACACAGACAGTCAGCATTAAGTGGTGTCATCGGTAGTGAAATGTCATAGATTCAGAAGAGTCTGGTCCATGTTGTGACTTGGGGATAAAGATGCTACGGAAACACAAGGACAAAATGTATCCCATAAACAGGAGTGACATTTGGCCAGTTTTGGATAGATACACCTCAACTCTGTGACCAGAGACTAACCACAGCACCACTGACATGGATTACAGCATTCAGAAAGTCAAGGCTGATTCCATTTCACTTGCTTGCAATTCATCCATTGAGAACCTATTATTCCCTATGAGGATTCATCAATTCACTGTATGACGTACCCTAGATTGCCTGAAATTTTCCCTTTCGATATGGATTGAGTCTATAATTCACTTCACATATTTTTACTTTCATGCACAAAGATTTAAGCTGAGAGCCCCACCTAGACATTCTACGGTTTTCTTTTGAAACTAGGAGAAAATATAGCCTACATATGTGACCCGTTTCAGGAAACTAGGCGTATGTTGCAAGTCATGACTTCATGTGCCTTAATAATTAATCAAAATGTGTTTTTTGGCAGAAATGCCTTCTGAAACGTGAACCTTCATGTGCCTTAATAACACACTTCTATGTCATATATGAATACAATTGTTAAATCACGAGCCTTGCTGGTTAAGCCACAGAAAATGAGAGCAACCTTCCCACTAGCCGTGATTGGCTGATTATAAGGAGTGGGCTGGACATGCCCAGAGAGGAGTTTGGATTGGTCTGCCATATAGAAGGCTTCTATTTGAGCTGGTCGGTCTGTGTTGGTAATCCTTTTGAACGCTGCTTTTTAAAAATGTGTTGTGAAGCTGCATAGCTAAGTGTTAATCTCCACTTTCTGGAGGATAAAGTTTTGAAATCAGTGGAATTAGAGTATGATTGCTAAAGAGATGGAGAAAACACCGGTCTCCGGATTACATCTTCAAACTAAGGGTAACTGTGGCATGCCATCCGCGTCGATCATGCATGATGAAGTATACAGATAGTCTAGCGTTAGCTAGCTACATTTTCAGATATTACTAGTTTCTAATTTTGACAAAGTGGTTTCATTTCAAGCTAAAGTGTACTGTTAGCTATCCAGCTAACTTTAGCTGGCTGGCTCCCTAGCTGACGTTATTATTCATATCCCACAGCTGTTTGCTTCGCTAGTTAGAGCCTAATGTTAACTAGCTAACATTGAACCTGGATGGTTAGCTCCCAGAATATTCATGCAGGATAGTAACGACATGATTTGGCACTATGTTCATTGTTGTTTAACAAGGTATGTGATCTTACGTTGTTTACTTAGCTAGCTACATGTCTTAAGCTGAAGTGTACAACATATGTTGACTATGGCCGGTGTCAGTAAACGTCTGCAAAAAAGCGTAATGAAATTGTTGCCAGCAGAGCTGGTTTGGCTGTTTTCATGTTATCCATAGGTAAACAAATCGGCCAGAGCGTCAAGTGTGCACTCCGAGGGTGAAATGAGATGGTTGGGGCTAATGCTTAAGAGGGTGTAAACGATGCTGAATGGGTGTAGACAAAGAAGAGCGCTTCACTAGATACCAAATCATTCAAAGGCCATTTTCTCAAAGTGAGTTTATCAACTTTCAAAGCAGAATTACTTTCCCATTGTTCCTCTACAATGCAGTGTATGATATACCATTCTGTAGTTCCGAGTCTCTACTTTTACCCAATGTATAAAAAAAAACGCAATTACAAATTTTGCTTCATAAGACCGAATCCAGGTGGTGAGTCACACACAGTACCAGTCAAAGGTTAAATACAAATATATTTTGATTTGTTTAACACTTTTGGTTACTACAAGATTCCATATTTGTGTTTTCATAGTTTTGTTGTACTGTATACAGTACTGTATTCTTTCCATGACACAGATTGACCAGGTGAATCCAGGTGAAAGCTATGATCCCTTATTGATGTCACTTGTTAATTTCACTTCAATCAGTGTCGATGAAGGTGCCGAGCCAGGGCTAAGAAGGATTTATAGGCCTTGACAATTGAGACATGGATTGTGTATGTGTGCCATTGAGGGTCAATAGGCAAGACAAAAAATTTAAGTGCCTTTTGAACAGGTTATGGTAGTAGATGCCAGGTATATTCTCCTCTGGCTGCTCCAACATCAGTCTGGTTAAGGAATTGCTCTCTGATGATGCCAAAGGAAAGGCCTAATCACAAATCGTTTGACTTTTACTCCATCCGGCCCTCTATATTTCTGCCTTGGGATTCAGGGGTAATGGAATCAATGTGCTGAAATAATTTCAGTGTGTTGTGATGGTTATCGTGAGTGTTTTACATTTGTATTGGAATCGGACACTTCCAGCGCCTTTATCACTACGGTATTTGAATTTACTACCATCAAGTCCACAACGAGGAAATTAAACATGCCACACACATGCCAGAGAAATGATCAGACTGACTTTGTTTGTTACAAAAATGTTGAGTATGCTAATTTAATTACGCGGACCCTTTCTAAAATGCTTTGATGAAAGTTAATTGCAGGCCCATATCCATTCACATCAGTCTTAAAGTATTTTAAATCTGATACAAGTTTGTTATTTCAGGTATTTACAGTTTTAGTCGTAAGTTTACATACACTTTTGTTGGAGTCATTAACTTGTTTTTCAACCACTCCACAAATGTCTTGTTAACAAACTGTATAGTTTTGGCATGTCAGTTAGGACATCTAACTTTGCATGACACAAGTCATTTATCCAACAATTGTTTACAGACAGATTATTTCACTATCACAATTCCAGTGGGTCAGAAGTTTACGTACACTAAGTTGACTGTGCCTTTAAACAGCTTGGAGAATTCCCGAAAATTATGTTATGGCTTTAGAAGCTTCTGATAGGCTAATTGACATCATTTGAGTCAATTGGAGGTGTAACTGTGGATGTATTTCAAGGCCTACCTTCAAACTCAGTCCTTCTTTGCTTGACATCATGGGAAAATCTAAATAAATCAGCCAAGACCTCAGATAATAAATTGTAGACCTCCATAAGTCTGGTTCATCCTTGGGAGCAATTTCCAAACGCCTGAAGGTACCATGTTCATCTGTACAAACAATGGTACGCAAGTATAAACACCATGGGACCATGCAGTCGTCATACCGCTCAGCAAGGAAGAAGCCACTGCTCCAAAACCACTATAAAAAAGCCAGACTACGGTTTGCAACTGCACATGGGTTTGGTCTGATGAAACAAAAATGGAACTGTTTGGCCATAATGACCATTGTTATGTTTGGAGGAAAAAGGGGGAAGCTTGCAAGCTGAAGAACACCATCCCAACCTTGAAGCACGGGGGTGGTAGCATCATGTTGTGGGGGTGCTTTGCTGCAGGAGGGACTGGTGCACTTCACAAAATAGATGGCATCATGAGGTAGGAAAAATATGTGCCTATATTGAAGCAACATCTAAAGACATCAGTCAGGAAGTTAAAACTTGGTTGCAAATGGGTCTTCCAAAGGTGTCAAGGTGTTGGAGTGGCCATCACAAAGCCCTGACATCAATCCTATAGAAAATGTGTGGGCAGAACTGAAAAAGCTTGTGTGAGCAAGGAGGCCTTACAAGCCTGACTCAGTTACACCATTTCTGTCAGGCGGAATGGGCCAAAATTCACCCAACTTATTGTTGGAAGCTTGTGGAAGGCTACCTAAAACGTTTGACCCAAGTCATTTAAAGACAATGCTACCAAATACTAATTGAGTGTATGTAAACTTCTGACCCACTGGGAATGTGATGAAAAAAATAAAAGCTGAAATAAATAATTCTCTATTATTCTGACATTTCACATTTCTTAAAATAAAGTGGTGGTCCAAACTGACCTAAGACAGGGAATTGTTACTAGGATTATATGTCAATAACTGTGAAAAAGAGTTTAAATGTATTTGTCTATGGTGTATGCAAACTTCCAACTTCAACTGTATGTGGTCATTGAATGATTCTTAAATAACGGCCAACATAAACCCATTTCTGTTTGTTTCTCTCTTTTCTCACTTATGTCGACACCTCACAGTTAACTTGTGTGTTGCTGAGCTCTAGGCAAAACACTGGGCGAGAAGTCACTCACATTCCAGAGAGCATTCAACGCTGAACGTCAGGGTCACTTAATTACTAGGCACAATTTGTCTTGCCTCCTCTATGGAAATATGTGACAGTTGGGTACCAAACATAATTTAGTACCTGTAGTCATTGTTGTATATAATTTGGAGCATTTCAGACTGACATTGTGCTGCCCCTGTCCATCTTAACAAGACTGAAAGAAGCGATGGTAGATAAGGACGTAGGACGGGGGGGTGTGGCTGTCATATTGTTTCCAAAAGGTTGGAGGTCTATTACTCTGTAAAGAAGAAGCTTTCAATACAGTACAGTTAGTTTGAAAGGACTACATTGTAGCATAGCAGCTAACCAAAAAATAGCAGCTAACCAAAAAAAGGGGTCAATAGAACCATGTTCTGCTCTGGTGAAGTCCATCGGTGTAAAGCTGGAAACTCTTCACAATACCATTTTACCCTTCTTTGCCCAATCAATGAAGCAGGCAGCACTTCATCAAAGGATCTGCTAAAGGCCCTGGCTTCCCAACACATTCCACACTTTGACACCTCCCAACCATCACGCATTCTCCCTCTGACTCAGTCTTAATTTTGTTCTGGTTGAGTTTAAAGACCACCCTCCTCACCTCATGCAACATGGAGGATAAGGCAGAGTGTTTGTTTGCAGTGACATAACTGAACACTGCCTGAAACTGTCACTTCTAGACTGTAGTTGTTGTGCTGTGGGCGAGATGCTGACCAAGTAAACAATGGGAGTCCTGTCCAGCCCTGTCCGACTGACTCCCATGCTCCAGTCAGACTAAGCTTCTTCTCAATGGTGTCTCTGGCATACCCCGCCAGGCCTCTCCTCTGTCTCCGGCATACCCCGCCAGGCCTCTCCTCTGTCTCCGGCATACCCCGCCAGGCCTCTCCTCTGTCTTTGTCAAACCCCGCCAGGCCTCTCTCCTGTGTCTCTGTCATACCTCGCCAGGCCTCTCCTCTGTGTCTCTGTCATACCTCGCCAGGCCTCACCTCTGTGTCTCTGTCATACCGCGCCAGGCCTCTCCTCTGTGTCTCTGTCATACCTCGCCAGGCCTCTCCTCTGTGTCTCTGTCATACCCCGCCAGGCCTCTCCTCTGTGTCTCTGTCATACCCCGCCAGGCCTCTCCTCTGTGTCTCTGGCATACCTCGCCAGGCCTCTCCTCTGTGTCTCTGGCATACCCCGCCAGGCCTCTCTGTGTCTCTGGCATACCTCGCCAGGCCTCTCCTCTGTGTCTCTGTCATACCTCGCCAGGCCTCTCCTCTGTGTCTCTGTCATACCTCGCCAGGCCTCTCCTCTGCTTTACTATCCTGCCGTTTACTCAGATATGTAAGGAGGTGTTGTTAGATTTATAGATCCACATGGTTAGAGCTCCTCTCATTCCTCAGGATTCCAGCTAGTCTCTCATTGGACTCTCACCTAAAACAATACCCCATTACCTAAAAATGCTTGATATTTTGCTACGGCAACTCAGACATTTTCCATGGCAATATGCAATAAATTTGTCCAATTTGGCCCGAAAATGCACTGACGAGGGAAAAGTTTGACGTGTGGCTTGTTAAAATGTATGTGTTTTACAGGGCCAGCTATAGTAGTACGGGGTCCCTAGAGCAAATTAGAGTTAAGGAGTGTCTTGTTAGCTCGAGTATTCGAACCAGCGACCTTTCGGTTACTGGCCCAACTCTCAAACCGCTAGACTACCTGCCGGCCTTAGGAACCACATTATGCGGTAAAAGTGCGGTGATTGGTTAAAATTGCAAGCCCTCCTTTGTACTTTGATAATATTGAGATAATTTGACTGTTTTATGAGGAAATGGTGTGGTGATTGCATATTATGCAAGGAATCATTAATTTTGCAACAAAAGAAATGGCCACATCATCACAGACTCCTGGAGGGCCTGAATAAGACTCGGTGAGCTTTTAGTTCATGGTGAGGTATTTTCATAAAGGCTGCATAGCAGCTGCCTCTTGATTTATAGAAGTTGGATCCCTGTCAAAAATGAAGTGTTGACAACATGGTCATGTTTGTCTCCCAGTTCAGTGTTTTTCTAAAAAGATTTTGAGGATATAGTGTGCCTGCTATTTGGTCAGGTGGTGGGATATGAACTCATTTTGGGATTGGTTTCAGCTCTAGTACCTCAATACACAGCTGTAACGCAAGCCCATTGTGAAATATGGAAAAGTACTTTTAGCCCATATCATCGCAGTGTATTTGGTTCTTCTCAATTTAGGGATATGACATGTTATACAACAGCTTTTATCTGTTTGATATATTAAGTTAAATTAGCCTTGCGATGTGGGAGCCTGTCAATGCAGGAATGCAAGGTAAGAGTAATGTTCCTTTAAACACCAAAAAGATTGATAACACATTTTTCAAATGATCTTGCATACTTTCACTTCTGGACCAAAGAGATCAGGCTGTGATTTCCTTTTGTACCCCTTACCCCAAAAGCTGTGAGTAGGCAGTCAATGGTGTAGGCTGTTTGGAGGCTTAGATACCACCCTTCACTTAAAGGAGATGGGCATTTCCATCAAAGTACCCATAGGCACAACAGTGAAGTTCATAGGAGCATGTCAAATTAAAGCTAAGAGTCTATTTTTGGTGAAATAAAGGTACTTAAAAAAAAAATCATTTTCTATTATAAAAATTGACTTAAGTGAAGGCTTTGATTTCTGGATAAACAGATGGAAAAGGGGTCTTAAACATCTACCAAAAAAGTCTTAAGGTATCAGAAATGCATAAAAACACAATGTTGATGAAAAGCCCTGCCAACTAACGTCAACACCTTATATTTCGTTTTGGAGAAATTGTATACCTTCTGTAAGTTTATGAAATATTCCCCCAAAAACCCACATATGTTTAAGATATTTTCTCATTTCTCTCCCTCATGAGGGAGGATGATGAAAGTTCACAGAAGTAACAAGTGAAGGTAGACCTACCAATTGGTTAGAGTGTTTCTACTGGTAACAATTTTGTTTATGAATTAAGTGATTAAAACTGGTTATGCCAAATTGATAACTGGATTCCAAAAAAATCGAACTGAATTACTGCAACTGAATTGGCTACAATGGGAAATCATAATAGTCACGACACAGTTGGGTCACCTGCTTACTGTCCTCCCTTCCACTGGCATACTGTTATGTTCAGCTCATAACTGTTTTCTTTGTGTTTCTGTTGTCTGGTTTTCAAACAGAGTGTTATAACAGTCTTGACAACCCATTCCTCTCTCACTCGCCATTTAATGTCACCTCTCTCAGCTCTTACTGACATCTGCCCACGAGCCTCCTCTTTCCATTTGCGGTGTAGTTTGAATCATACTAATATAATTCATAGAATAGACCCATCCCTTCAGACCACTGCAATTTAGCTGGTACACCATTTTTGAAATTTGAAATGAATTGTAATTTTAACTTCTAATTTCTGTCACAATGATAGCTGCTGGTCCACCCACCGTCGAATGTCAACTTAAATGGTCTATTCTATTATCTATATTTCTCTCGTTTCCGTAGGTTTCCTATGAAGGATTGACAGTATAATTTTTAAACAACAAGACTCCTATTCAAGTCAACATTCTCTGATCTGTGGACCTCCAACCATCTATGTGGTACCATTTGAATGTTGAAATGTCAATTTTATTCCCAAATATGCCACCCAGAGTGGCCCATATTCAAGAGCATGTTGTTAATCAACCGATGGCAGGCACAACTCAAAAAACTATAAATAGGGTCTAAGCCAATGGTTCCCAACCTTTTTCGGTTACTGTACCACCAACTGAATTTTACTCTGCCCGGAGTACCCCTCTACGCAGACGACACCATTCTGTATACTTCAGGCCCTTCTTTGAACACTGTGTTAACTAACTTCCAGACGAGCTTCAATGCCATACAACTCTCCTTCCGTGGCCTCCAACTGCTCTTAAATGCAAGTAAAACTAAATGCATGCTCTTCAACCGATCGCTGCCCACACCTGCCTGCCCGTCCATCATCACTACTCTGGACGGTTCTGACTTAGAGTATGTGGACAACTACAAATACCTAGGTGTCTGGTTAAGACTGTAAACTCTCCTTCCAGACTCACATTAAGCATCTCCAATCCAAAATGAAATCTAGAATCAGCTTCCTATTTCGCAACAAAGCATCCTTCACTCATGCTGCCCAACATACCCTCTTCAAACGGACTATCCTACAAAATAGCCTCCAACCCTCAGACTGCATCCAATTTGCTGAGTTATCATAGTGCCATCAGTTTTGTCACCAAAGCCCCATATACTACCCACCATTGCGACCTGTATGCTGGCTGGCCTGGCTGGCCCTCACTTCATATGCGTCACCAAACCCACTGGCTCCAGGTCATCTATAAGTCTTTGCTAGGTAAAGCCCTGCCTTATCTCAGCTCACTGGTCACCATAGCAGCACCCACCTGTAGCACGCGCTCCAGCAGGTATATTTCACTGGTCACCCCGAAAGCGATTTCCTCCTTCGGCCGCCTTTCCTTCCAGTTCTCTACTGCCAATGACTGCAACAAACAGCAAACATCTCTGAAGCTGGAGACCCATTTCTCCCTCACTAGCTTTAAGCACCAGCTGTCAGAGCAGCTCATAGATCACTCCACCTGTACACAGCCCACATGTAATTAGCCCATCCAACTACCTCATCCCCATACTGTTGTCTATTTATTTATTTTGCTCCTTTCCACCCCAGTATCTCTACTTGCACAGTCATCTTCTGCACATCGATCACTCGTGTTTAATTGCTATCTTGTAATTATTTTGCCACTATGGCCTATTTATTACCTTACCTCTGTTATCCTACCTCATTTGCACCTACTGTATATAGACTTTTCCTATTGTATTATTGACTGTAGGTTTGTTTATTCCATTTGTAACTCTGTTGCTGTTGTTTGTGTTGCACTGCTTTGCTTTATCTTGGCCAGGCTGCAGTTGTAAATGAGAACTTTTTCTCAACTAGCCTACCTGGTTAAATAAAATAGTTTCCCCTTGTGCATTTTACCACTAACCCTATGGTCTCATGAGTCTTCTCAAGATACCCTCTGTGGATAGACCAAGTACCCTCCAAGGGGTCCTTTTTAATGTTATATGAAGAATTCCCAATAAATTATAAAATAGTATGAGGAGTCTGTAAGCTTTTAAATGATATACATCTCAACCGTTTATCCTTTCCATTGATTAAAATGTGGATGAATACCTGCCATGTCATTATTTTGTTCAATCGAGATGAATTTGCCTTAATCTTTCTGTACTAATATTATATAAAGGCCTAATTAAATTGGTGCTAATTCATCACCTACTGTTAGTAGCCATGTATTAATCTACAATTTCGCATTTTCGCACGCTCTCTGTTTCAAAGCCATATCAGATATCTTGATTTTAAAACAGGGCTTTGATCTCAATGATCGTTGAGAAATAGAACGTATACCTACAGAAAGCTAAAACGCTCCTTTAATATGGACAACTGGTTGCATCCAAGGTCATTTTTATCCCTGCAATTTCATGTTGAAATGTCATACATCACGAGGGGCACACGAGGGAGGGAGAGAGTGTGAGAGGCTCGCTCATTACAGCAGCCAACCCCAACGTAACGACAGGCAAGCACTGCGACAGGGTCGACACTTTTATGACAGGAATCACGAGTATAATGCGCACTTTACTCTTTGACAAATTCATGGGTTTATCCGCCCCAAAATTAGGACGTTTTGTAGGGATGGGGGAAAACACTTATACAGTAACATATTTTGGACAATATTATATCAATACTTTTGCCTTAACTTTGACTTCGCTAGGGAGGGTCAGCTAGCCCTAGTCAGCTGTACCTGCGCCTATAGCTTTTTCTCCATCTTCTTTTTGAATAGTGAGCCAACATGTTTTCAGCGCTTTTATTTCCATGACTGATCAAAACACGTTTTCTCATGGCTCTCTCTTGTCCCTCTGCAGCAGACCTATAGTGAGCAATATGTTTGGAACCTTAAATCGCACTCAAATCACACTATTGAATCGCAATACATATAGAACCATGAGAATCGCAATACATATTATATCGGCACCTATCATGATAATATTGTATCGTGAGTTCCGTGGCAAGTCCCAGCCCTAATGTTTTGATTTTGTGGTGACTAGGTAGAATGTGCAACTTGCATCAATGTGACCAATTCCATTTTTTTTATTTTACTCACACAACCAAAGGGTCGCAGTCTGAAGCCCTGCATATTGGAAATTTGTGAAATTGAAGGACCATGTGCCAGTCAGGTGTCCCCCACCGGGTTAATAAGGGGGAATCTGATTCCTGTCAAAGTAGCAGCACTCTACATCCTGAGGTCTGTTCCAATGATCATGAGGTCTTACCTGGAAAGCCCTTGTCAGTATGTTGAACCATATCATAGTAGCCTGATGGATATCATTTGAATGAACATTGCTGTAAGTACAGCGACGTCTTGTCATGGAAATATAACTCTTTTTGGTCTCTTGTTCAAGTCTTGGCTGAAGATGTACTTTTCAGTGGAGAATTTGTACAGGACCAAGTGGATATGTCATTTTAAATTGGTGAGAGACTCCTTAAATATTAAGCAAAAAGTTCAGATCTCTCCCCCCCTATTTTTTTATGTATGTTATTGAATTTTTTTGTCTGGTCACTTTCGTGTGTAAGTCAACTAGCCATTTTTTTATTATTATTTTTTAATTAAAATGTTCTGCATTTTAATGGCAGATTTTGTGCTAGCAATGGATTGGTATAATTTATTAGAATTTCCACTTGACTATTTGCATAGCCTAATCCATAGGGGCAATGTTTAGTTTGCCTGATAGGTTTGTAGGGGTCTCTGTGCAGACTTGCCTACTTTCCTCCTTTCCCACCTGGCTGCATGGGGAATTAATGAATTATGATGCAGGTTCTGATTCCAGCTGACACTCATTGCTACTGGTTTGCCTCAATACTATATACTACCCCCCCCCCCCCCCGCAATGATTACCAGGCCTCGTGCTGCTTGATATAATCTGCCCCCTGAGTTTAAATCAAAGCGGAATTCATTGTGTACATAAGAGCAGAATGAATCTGGTCATGACTGTAAAACAACATTTGTGACACATTCTTTGAAGTCCCCAATGGCAAAACCGTTTTAATCTTCCTCTGCTTGTTTTTATTTTAACAAAACTGTGTACATATGAATAAAAAAATTCCTCCTTGGGGCCTGACTTCCTCTAATGAAGGAATTTGACCAGACTTGACCAGTAAACATTTGTTTCATTTCTCTTGTCTCCCCCCAAATCCCTGTTGTAATGTGGAATGTGGTACGTACTTCCGGGAAGGATGCTGGAGTTATTCAAACTGTGTGTACTGTTGGTGCGGAGTGGGCAGTGGATGGGACAGTGACTAAGGTTCGCGCTAGTGGAGTGATCTTGACTGGGGGGACCGGCATCTCTGGGTGTTATTGTTTCATGGTGTCAGGGTCTGAAACAGCATGCTTAGACTATCTGGGTCAGACTAGGACGCTTGCCACGTCACAGTATTGCTGTCTCCTCCTGGCCAGTCCAGAGACCAAGGGGGAGGTGCTGGGCTGGCTGGTTGTATCACCAGGCTGTGTCACCAAAGCTGACATGTCGCACGGCACGTCGTTCCTGTGTGTTTGTAAAACTAAATACAACAGTGCATTCCACATACAGGATGTCGTCCAAGTCGGGGATAATAGAATCATGTGTTTGTCAGGAAGATCTTCATGAGTAATCAATGCTTTGACTTCCAGCGAAACAGAAAATCCCCAGGAAACGGCACTGGCAGTGGGTTGGAGTACATGGCAGCCTTGTCCATGATGAAAACCACAGTGAGCTCATCAGGAAATGTGAATACTCAGGATACATGGAGCTAATATGTTGTGCTCCCAGAATAAGCTAATAACCTTATTCTGGGAGCACATAGTTATGTTACACAGTTTGGCAGAACTAACCCCTCTGTTGAAGTAATTATAATCACTCTTTTGCGCTCGCCCACACACGCACACACACACCAAAAATCACTGTTATTTCCTTGTTTTCCATAAAATGGAAATATACTCACAAGGACTTCATTCCAGCTCCATTGAATCAAAACAAGCCATTGAGCTGTGAGACCGTCCACTGTCCACCTCTCCGTCCGCCCTGGAACTGGAAAATGTGTGGATAGGAGCCAGGAGGGGAGCCAGCCTCAGCTTTTGGCACAGGAGCACAGCTCAGAGGCCACATAGCCTCTTGTGGCCTTCCCCTTCCTCACTGCCCAGCTCCATGGTGGCTCTCCCCTGCCAGTCACCGCCTCTGTTTACGTGGAGCGGTGGAAATGTGCTGACTGCAAGACCAAAATGCCTGCGGACATACCTGAGATTCCTCTCGCAGTGCTAAGAGATGTCCTAATTTGTCTGGAATGCCCGTTCTCTTGACATGACCCACCTGTAAATCA